>NC_136687.1:3822862-4219719 GCF_903797595.1 Erithacus rubecula
AACTTTTGCAAGTGTGACTTAGCTCTGATGGCTGGATCTAAAGGACACTGCATCCCAAGGCACTGGAGTTGATGTTTATGTATTATATTGCAAGACCTCTGTTGTAGTGGAATTATCATTTTCTAGGTCTTCAGCCACCTAAGAATTCCCCTAATCCTGAATTAATCCATTCTGCTGAAACCAGTAGTATTATTCAGGGGGAAAAAAATGCCTGAAGTTTTTATTTATGAATAACCAGCTAACTAAATAAACATACAAATAACTGAGGTGTGCATATGTGTCTCAACACTCAAAGACAGGTTTGATAAAGAAAGGTCATGTCCCTGTGAAAATGATATTACTGACTTGGAAGCACTGACACATTTCTGAATGTCTCTGGTGCAGGAACTAATGAAAATAAAATTCACAATGCTGGAGAAAAAAGAACATTTTCACCTAACAAGCATAGATAAATACTTGCTTTTCTACACCAGAGTTCACCTATGACATCTCATAATTGGAACAGGAAGCCCTGCAATGGCAGCAAAAATTACAGCAAAATCTGTCAGGTCTTGCTGGTCTGATATCTTTGGTCTCCTAAATAACATTCCCCTTAAAAGTGACCAACTGAGTTGTTATGTGCCCTAACCACTACAACTATTGCTTAATTGGTCTTCTAACTGTATTTTTGATAGACCAGTAATTGTCTCCAATGCTGAGATAATGCAGAGAAGTAATGCAGTCACTCCTGTAGTGTTATGCCATTGTTCTTCATCACAAACATGTTTAATTTGCCATACAGCATGTCTTTATGGATTTTTTTTTTAATTGGTTTTTCATATGGTTCTCTGAGCCTTAGTAACAGCAACCTTCACACACTGCTTCCAGTGCAAAGTGCTAATGAAGAGCCAGTGACTGAGTGCATAAAGCAGACAAGGCTTCATTTGTCTCATGTGCTACAGGAGATCAGGTTCAGGAGGGACAGGAACATCTCTGGAAACTCTACATCACCCAAGCATCTATAAATTCACCCACAAGCACAGAGAGAGTTGTCTGATTCTTGGCTGAGGAATTTCTTGCTTTCCCTGCTTTGTGATTAAACTCTCAAGGTCCTGCACATCACACCTTGGGTCTATCAGAGCTGATAACTCCAATTCTGGATATTCTCTCTGCCTCAGCTGGATCTCTTGATGGGACATCCAGCCAGGTGGCTTTTGGGGACAGGTGAGTGTCTGTGCAGCTCTTCCTGGTGCTGCACAGAGGCTTTCATTCCCCTTTTATTTTTGTCAATAAATGAGCTCCTTCTCCTGCTCAGTGTTCCCCATCTTAAATGCCATGGAGGTGCCACAGAAGGTCAGGGTAACAGATTCTTCTTAATAGATCTCTCAGTGTGGATTAGAGTGAAATTCACTGAAAAATGTGTGTTTGTAAAGATACATTTGGGTTCATTGTAGAAAAATCTGGTTACACAGGAAAACAGGTATGAGGCAATTTGGTGGCCATTTCAGCAGCCATTTCTCACAGGACAGGTGGGAGAGCATTCTTATCTTTTGGCTGATAAATCAGTATATTGGACACTTTGCTGAGGTGTGGAAGACCCAGCTTCACATTCTCCAAAACCAGTCAGCAAATCTGCCTGGAAATAAGAACACTCACTGAGCTGTGATTTCAAACCACTGAAAGCCAGGCTGGGACTGCAAAACCAAACATGACTCATTGGGAAAAAACAGGTGAAAATCCCATGCCAATTCCATTTCCTTAGATTCCACAGGATGGAGTTCTGCTGAAATAGGAGTCAGGTTAAGCAGCTACCCCAAAGCACCTGAGTAAAATTCCCTCTCCAGAAGAATAAAGGAGTTTATGAAGGAAAAAAAGGAAAGGATGAGAATAGATCAATTTAGCTGGGAGCCCTACAGAATAAAAGACCTTCAAGTTCTTCATTTCTGATACAAGACTTGGGTAAAATAATGGAGCCTGTGTCATTCTGGTTTTAGTATTGTGCACCCTTTAAAATGTAGATGAGAATCTACCTATTCAGAAAGGTCAGCTGTGACTCAACCACTATTTTTATGTTGTTCTGCAAATTGTTGCAGTGAATCACTGTGTACTTTCCCTCACTTCCACAGACATTTTATGTTTCTTCATCCCTTGTCCCCCAAAGTAAAAGCAGTCTAGACTGGGAAATGCAGTGGGTAATTTGTTCATTTTATGTGGGAGGAAAGCAAAAATACCTTAGTATTGTGAAGAGCATCTGTTTTCCTTAAGCCAAGGTTTCCTATGGAGCATAAAGGTCAAATCAATTTGATTCAAGGAAATTTCTACCACCATTAATTTCATCTGCCTTTTGCTGCAAACACTTGAGTGAGTCAGAAGAAAATCTGACTAAAATGAGCTCACCAGAAAGTCTGTGGGCTGCTGCTGAGGTGAATGTGAAACATCCTGGGCCCAGCTGAGCCTTAGGAAGGAAGTTCTTCACAAATATAAAGTATAACAACACATTACAATATTTGAGTAACACATTATGAGTCAATGTGCTGTTCATGTATTCTGAGATTACCACATTAAAATGATATTTTCAGGCTCAACAGAACCAGTTTGTGGGCACCATCAGTCATTCCTGATGATTTCATGGAGAAAAAAATTATTTTACTTTTTTTTCCTTTCTTCAGCTCTTGGTTTTCAACAGATATGTGCCAGATAGGAAGGTGCAAGAAGGAATATTAGAGTGGGTAAAACAGAACTGATTGTTGAGAAGTCAGTTCTACTCTATTATAATCTATATATATATACATATATATATATGGATATATTTTTTTTGATCGATATATTTTTATCTTGACTGCAATCATTCTAGTTCTCTTTTTAAATTCTGTTTATTATTTTAAATTGTGTTTATCATCTTGAGAAGATTTCCTCTCAGGCTACTGCAAATATAAAATCATTAATATGTGGGAGTTTTAGGTATGCCCAGTGTTTGGGCTTGTGTATTTACCCAAAGAAAATATTTACTTTTCTTGAGTATTTACACCAATAAAATTGGAACCCACAATGATCTTATGCAGTTTCTTTAAACACTAAGAGGCAGACAGCCAGAAAGAAAGGATTGATAGAGTGCAGTAATTGCTGTGATTTAAAACTCTGGAATAAAACACATGGCCTAAGCAAAGCTTTCCTTCTCCTGAAAAGAAATATTTTTATTATTATTTTATTGAGTAGAAAACCCTCAAAGTTCAAGGATGCATGGGTAGGTTACCTGTATTTGATTTATACTTCCTAAAATAGCCCAGATGTAAAGCTTGCAGATTTTGTACCTCCTAGACAAGCACTCACTAATTTTTATTAAATTCACCCTGTGTTTACAAAACCTGCATAGGAACTCAGGAGAAGTTTGTGATTTAGATGACTGTATTAACTGCATTAAGGAGAGTTAAAAATGCCATTTCATGTGCTTGCAGACAGGATGGAAAGGAGGGGCAGTAAGATAGATAAAGATTAAATCTTTAGCATCTCGAGAAAAACATCCTGTGCCTGTTTTCAAGACCAGAAATGCTGGATTTGCTAAAGGTGTGAGGGACTGAGCAAAGTCTCAGAAGACAAAAAGGTTCATGGATGAGACTAATTCTGATGCTGTGTGAAGATTTGTGGTTCTGCTGTTGATATTTTACATTATTCTGGTAACAATCTGAAGGATGAACCAAGTAAACCTCCCCCAAATTCCTTCACAGGTTGTGGCAAATATGACACCTAGAGAAACATTTGTAGTCAGAAGCTCATTTTCTTACTAGAGCAACATATTTTGACAAGTTTTAATGCATAAAAACTGGTTTTGGGGTCTTTAGCTGATTTTAGTAGTCAACCCTTAAACCTCTGCTATTACTTTTTGTGATTCCATTAACATATGTTTGCCAGTGCTGACTACAGAGAATACATGGGTAATACTAATTAGGAGAGAGAGGAAACTGAAGATTTTCTCCTGTTAAACTATTCATATTATTTATTCTGTGCATTACAATAGCAGAGATGGAGGCACCCTTGAGCCAAGCACTGAGCAAACAACAAACATTAGAAAGTCCTTGCCACACAGGACCATAGCAGTTAATTGAACAAGGCTGACAAGGAATTGGACAAGCAGCTGATGTGAAAGCCAAGCCTCAGGTCACATCAGAATAGAGCCATGTATAGAGCCTAAATGCCATATTTTTGTTATCAGCTGCAGCCACTGAGCCAAAGGAATTCCTGCAATGGGGGCATGGAAAGCAGGATAAATCATTAAAGGGTTTTGTGGTGTTGGGAGCAATTTTCACCAGGAACAAGATGGGCATCTGCAGTGCTGAAATGATCTGTTGTAGAACATAAAGCACTGTAATGACAGAAGGACACTTTCATTGCTGGGCAAAAAAAAAAATTAAATCATAAAAGTGAAATTGAGGGCATGTTTATATTCAGAGGAGCAGGGCTTGATCAAAAGTAATTAAGATCAATTCTTCAGGTATTGTCACTAAACTGTTAGCAACAAGAGAAAGGAAACACGTTTTAAATGATGCCATAATTCATAACATTTGGTGGAGGTTGTTCTCTTCTAACCTAAGCCATTCAGTTAAGAGAGGCTTACAATAAAATGGAACAGATTCATCCATCATTAATCAGATCAATCCCAAAGAGAGTGCCATCATTTGGAGTATGCTGTACAGCAATAAAGCACAGTGACATACCAGAATTGACAAATATTATTAATCATTTGAAATGGAACATAAGGTGGTGGCAGCTGCATCTATGATCACTGCACTTAAAATGCAGCATTCCCCTTCCAAATGCAAACCAAATTTTTTGTCTTTGACAAAGAGGTCTCCTCAGATGCCAGCAGCATCCTTTCAGCTCTGTAGGTGACCATGTATTCACTGGGGATCCATTTCCAGAGTCACCCTGCAGGTTGTGGGTGGATGCAGTGTGTACCCACAGAATGAACTGGGGAGGGAAAGCTGAGGTGAGAAACCAGTGGGGACAAGTGTAATCTCACAAAAGTAGGGCTGGTGTAAAATCAGACTGAAAATATTATCTCTAGCCTTGAAATTAGGCACCTTCATGCCTGCTCACCTGCTGAACCCAAGTCTATGAGTGCCTTGTCTCTGGACTCTGATGTTCCACATGACCAAAGGATTTCTGCTTCAGTCTAACCAGGAGCTTGGATTGGAATTCCTTAGGTGTGAAAAGCACTGACTGTATGTGTCTCTTCTGCTCAGAAATTAAACACCTGCTTGGCTGAGGGGGAGCTCTACAGATAGGGAACTGCAAAGAATGTGAAGGGAGAAAAGCTGCCCATGGTTCCTCAAAAAACAGGAGTGGGGAGGCAGGTTTGAACTTCAAACAGGGAACTGTCATGCTTTCCACACAGTGCATAGTTAAATTGTGGAACCTCCCCTGCTGCAGGTCAGGATTGGGGTAAAAACAGGAAAAAGTGTATAGGAAGCCAAACAGGAGAAGTAAAAGTGATAGTCCAATGTCCACACCAGAAAAACCATGGTACCAGTAACTGAGAACTGAAAGAGCATATGAAGAACAATCTTTTATATTCTTTTCTGACAGAGTTGATGGTGTCAAGGGCAGGTTATGGGACTGGGTAGCTCAGAAAAACTCTTAATCTGCTCTGGTCTCATTTTACTCCCACAGGACCAGAGATGTCTTTTCCTCACAAACCATTTTAATACAATGGAATTGGCCGGCACCACTCCTGCTGCTGACTTTTGGTCCAGAGCTTTTGCCTGAGTCTCAGAAACTCTTCAAATCACTCTGAAAATAATGGGGAAAGTCCACATTTAACTTGGATGATGCAGTTTATGGCTCACTTCCCTTGGGAAGAAAATGTTCAGAGAATAGGAGCTATGGTAGTGTACATCATTAAAAGTGATAATATTGGGCAGGAGCTGGAGTGCTTCCAGTCCATACAAGTAGAAGAAATTCAGAACATTGAGTCTCAGGTCACTGACTCGAACCAAAAGTAATGACAACTGCAGTGAGGGTAGGAAATAATCACTGAGACTTAATAAAACCAGATGCAGTGTTATCTTTTTCTTCTTTTATCTGCTCAGTTTATCAAAAAAATAAATGGTGTAGGGACTTGCAGCTGAATCTGAAAATGCCAGTCAGCAAAGAGTTGTCTAATCCAGCAGAGAAAAACTTCAGAGGAACTTCAGGGTGGTGGAAAGTTTCTCACCAATACCTCTCAGCAGTAAGGCACAAACTTGGAACAGTGAGGGTGATTAATTCCTGAAGCAAATTTCCAGGGAGAGAGGCAGAATGTCCCTCAGCTGAAGGATGGAGCCATTTCTAGAAGATTTTCTTCAGTGCTCAAGAGATGAGTAACTGGGTGAACTTTATGGCCTGAGTGTGTAAGTTACAGGAGGTCAGACCAGATGATATAATGGCTCTAAAATCTATGAGTGTATTAAAAATTTATTAGGAGATGGAAGTGGCAGGAGCATAATCCTGAGCCACTGCTGTGAGCAAGATCTAAATACTGAGTTCACTGCAGCAAAGCTGATAGTGAAGCAGCATCTTCTGAGGGCACTGGCATTGCCTCTTGCTGTAGAAGTTTTCAGGTCTGGTCTTGGCTGAGATCCTCAGGCTTTACTGCAATGTGTGTGATCATAATAACAGGATGGCTCTGCCTGTCCCCTCTGCACCCCTCCTGTGCCCCTGCTTTGAGCCTTGATGGAAGACACCCAAGCAGAATGATAGAGAGAATTCTTGTGATTTCCAGAATAGAAAAATGACCTCTGTAAAACACAGCCTTCTGCCCAAGCAGCCCACCCTTGGGGTCACCAGGGCAGGAGAGAGGATGCTTTTAGGATAAACAGCTCTTCCCTCCTCTTCATCTGCCTGGTGGAGGTCTCCTAGTGCATGGAAGGTTGTGATCCTTGTGGAGGGGGAGGAAAGCAAAAGGGATTGCCCTGAGCTAGGGAGATCCTGTTCCCCACAGAGGAAAGGACAGAGACCCAAACCCCACACTCAGCACAATCAGGAACTGCAAGAAACCAGGAAAGGATCCCAGTTTTCCTGAAGGTGTGGACCACAGCCTGCCCAGAGAGGGGGTGGCTGCCCCATCCCTGGAAGTGTTCAAGGCCAGGTTGGAGATGGGATTTTGAGTAACCTGGTGGAGTTGAAGATGTCCCTGCTCAGAAAGCAGAGTAGGACTAAACAGCCTTTAAAAGTCCATTCCAACCCCAAACTATTCTGTGACCCTGTGATGGCCTGGGCACATACTGGAGACAGTAAAGTTAACAGTGGCAGATTTGTAAGTATACTTCTTTGATGAGGCACTTATAAAGCAGACTAAAAGACTGTTTTCTTGTCTTTCACATGCCTAATCTTTTAGCAATCTGCCTCTGAAGAGATCCTGAGTGTCCCAATGCAAAGACCTTCTCTGTTGGGCTTGAAATCCTGCACTGGGGAACCATGGTGAGAGGCAAAATAAACAAGTTTCTCATAATGACAACAGCAATTTAAAGCAGGCACTCAAAAACCAGCTTGCACAACAGAAAGCCACTTTTTTAGCAATTTTAAAATGTCAAATTCCTTCTGACATTACAGCAAAAATACAAAAGATTGGACCAAATTCTTCAATTTCTTTCTCTTTGAAAAGCAGGGAAAAACAAATTCCCTGTTTATGTCTCTAGTGCTGAGAGAATTACATTTGTATATTTTTAAGACCTAGTATCTGACCTGTTATTCTTACATGTAAATGTCACAAAATACCAGCACACAAACTGAAAAAATAATTTTGTCTCATTCTGCATCTTTTATCAATAAAGAACAATGGGTTTTTTCCTCTCTCTTTAATTACACTCACAGCCATCTGCCTTACACTGTGGATAAATATGAGATGAGCACTACTGAATGGCAAGCAATAATACTTCTTTACAAATTATGATGAATAAAGAGGAAGATGAATGTGTACAGATAGTGTATCAGCCTAATGGACTCCTTTCCAGCAGACATTTTTGTGTTCTTTGCTCTGCTGCATGTAAAATTAAATCTCCAGTTCTGTGCCACAGACATTTTTGCATGAGAATAAATTCATTTTTTTCACTGAGGAAGAGACTAGTTCAATTAAAGGACAAGCTGTCCCCTTGAGCCTAAGTATTTATAAACTGTGAACTCTTTGGAGTTTTTATCAAGATGATCCAGTAAGCTTGTGGTGCTTTGTAAAGTTTTGACAATGATTTGAATATTACAGTTCTGACTGCAAATCTCATCTATCCTCAACAAAACAGAACCACCAATATGACAAGAAGAGAACTCCTGGTCAGTGAAACCTGAATTAGTACATCTTATAATAAAATCCTCTTTTTGGACATAGCAGATTCCAAGTTAGAAGTAATTAGATTTTTTTTTTTTTTTTTTAATCTCTTGTTCTGTGACTTATTTTTTTTTTTCATTCTTACAGGAACATTCTGCTAATCCCTCCCAAGCTTTTACTTTCACAGTGAGGACACCAAGGAAAACACACACAAGAACTTGATATGTATTCAAATAGAGGGGTGTATTCAAAGTCACGATAAAAGTTTCATAAAATAACCACTGTCTTAAAGAAAGAAGGGAAATCTTAGCTTTGATCTCAGATTCTGGAGGGATGTGCCAAATATGAAATATGGAAATCCAATCCTGCTCCAATCCTTTATACCCCAGATTTACCTGACTCCATTTCAGGCTGTTAAGTGAGAGCACTTTGGGGAAGCTGTCCTAAGTTCTTTCCAGTGAAAAAACAGAAAATATGAACAAAACAGGCTTCAGAGGGTGAGTCAGATATTTAGGACAGAGATGCAGCCCTGTAGCAGGGCTCATTTTCATATTCACTACAGAGGAAGCTCAGAGTTATCTTTCTTCTCATGGAGGGGATACATTTCTAAATATTGGTGGATATCAGGGTTTTCTGAGTATGCTTGCCTTTTTACTTTTCTATATGACCAGATTACCCAAGGTCTTGCTTCTAAAATATACCACAGACCTGAATATACCACAATATATATTGGTGGTAAAAAGAACCTGGGGTGGGCTCTTTTTACCCAAACTGGGATGTAGGCACTCGTTCTCACCCTCACAGAACATATCACAAATTCAAATTCAAATTTTGAACAAATTCAAACAAATTTGAACATCATTCAAAGCATTGAATTTTGAACAAATTCACAACATTCCTGCATGCCTCCTGTCAGTTACTCCATATCTAGTTCTTATTTTATCATTTTATAAGTCATGAGCCCATTTCTCACTTTGTGTAAGTCCCTCTTTTTCCATTATGTGGAAAAAACCAATTCACACTGGGTGAGTGTTCTCATGTAGGCAGATGACCTGCATTCTGTCACCTTCTAGGGATCTGTGCTGTTGCTGAGCTTTGGGAGGAAGAAGGGAGCACTCAAAACCCAGTTCTTGAGGAACAGGGGCAGGGTCTGTCCCACCCTGCAGTGTGCATCCCTTGGGATGGGCAGGACTCACTGTGGATAACTGGAAAGGCCAAGGGAAACCACACAGGACTCCTCTGGGAGCACTGGGAGCAGCTTGGAGAAGGATTCCAAATTTGAGTGATGGAGTTAAAATCATGGGTGTGCAGTTAAATAGAAGTGTGTGCTTTCACATGGTAAAGGGTTTTTAATTTCAGGTTTTTATAATGTAGTAATAAGTATGGGACAAGATGGAGGGGTTTGAGTGTTGTTTCCTTTCTGTGTTCTTCCTTCTTCTTCATGGTTTCAGGTAGTAGTTTTTGGTTGGAGAATTAGTGCTGCACTGAGGGTCATGGGAGTTAAGTTATTGGGTCAAAAGTATAAATAATATAGGTGTTATTTCTCTATTGGACTGTTTAGCTTTAAGAGACCTTATAGCTTGCTAGATTCACCTCCATTTGGCTCACTTTTAGCTGGTAGCCAGAAGTGTTGCAGAACTCTCTGTACTCTTGGCAAGATTTAATAAACCACTGTCCTGGTTTGAAGGACAGGTGTCTTCCAATAAAGACAGAAGCTTCTCTTTGAAATGGGGAATGTAAACCTCTCCCTCAAAATTATTATAATTGTGAAATTAAGGGGTTCTCAGGCAAAGATATGGGAATTAGGAATAACAGCTCTTTACTAGGAAAATTAAAATAGAAATGCAGTATTACAAAGAACAATCCCCAAACCCTGCCAGAGTCAGAATCCAAGCTGGCACAGTCAGTCAGTCAGGGTGGTGGCACAGTCCCATTCCATGGTGCTGCATCCTCCTGCAGGGGCAGATGTGGCTCAGCTGGATCAGTGCTCCTGGAGAAGGTGCAGTTTCCTCTGAAGCTCCAGGGATGATGTGGAAGGGTCTGGCTTTCCTCTGGAATCCAGTGGAAAGAAGGTAACTTGGTGTTCCAAATCTCAGTTTTTCTCTGGGTAGGAAAGGCTTGGCTCCTGCCCTGGCTGGAGCATCTCCCAGTGGGATAATGGAATTTTATCAGTCATGCCCTGGGACTCAGTGGCCATGAACAGGAGATATCTGCTGGAGGGAGGATGGGCTGTGGGAAGATAAAGATGATTGCCCAGCTGGTTTAAAGATGGCCCATTAGCAGAGAATATGTGCCAGGAGATCAGGGGCACTGCCCCAGCCGGGTCAGCAGATGGGACAGAACACACATTGCTGGCACATCCTGAATTGCAACCCAAGACAACAATTCACCCCATTCCTCTCCAGGACAGCCCCAGAGGATTCTCCCTCCCTTGGGGTGCCAGACACCCCAGCTGTCTCTGGAGCAGTCAGTGGCACAGGCTCAGGTGTGTAGGAAATGTCACTCCTTGTTTTCTCCCATCAGGAAATCCTGAACTCTCCTGCTGGATATCAGCCTGCAACAAGCTCTGGTTTGGTTCTGTCACTCACTGTGCTTTTCACACAGCATTTAATTTTGAGAAATTGAATCTCCTCTTATTTCAAACACTTGTAATTTGATTTAAAAGACCCTCTACCGGTATCCTAAGCACAGTTTATATCACTAAAGCACATTATTGGTTTACCAGAGCAACTTTACTCTCATTTCCCTTTTCCTGTGAACTCTCATATCAATGGTTCCAAAATACCACAGCTATGAGTATTGATTTCTCTCAGCTCTGTGCAAGAAAGCCAAGACCATGTCTGTGAATCCAAAAAACTCCTTCATTTGGGAAGATCTTTTGCAAAGAATAGGTTGCCTTAACTATAATTTCAGAATTAGCTTTGACTTACTGTAGATTTGTTTTATTTTTTGGTTTAATTTTTTTGTGTTTGTACTGAAGGAAAAGTAGAAAAAACCCTCAATATTGATTTCAAGTCTGGGAGCTTTTGGCTGTGGTGAATCTGCTTTGTTGGTTGTGCACATATGAAGTGGAAGCATCTTCAGAACCAATTTTTAAGCCTGTCTTTTGTGCTTTTTTTTCTTAATATCATAAGAAAAGAAAATGAAAAATGGAGATAGGCCTCAAACTACAAAGAGGGATTTTAAATTACTCTCTGTTCTCTCTCTCATACATCTCATGCACCAGCATCTGAGGAGCCAAGCACAAACAATAACAGCAATGCTGGTGCTTTCTCCAGGGACAAGGCATTTTGCAATATTAATCTAGAGAGTAAAGGAAACAACATAAGCAACTATTATTAAAGGGAAGGAGAGAAATGACTGCAATCATATGTATAGGAAAGTTAAGTCATTTTACAGGGACATTAGAAAAGAAGTCTTAAGGAACATCCTGTATCAGGAAACACATTCTCTAGTTCCTCATCATAATTTTTCTACATGAATTTATACAGATTTTCCTTAAAAACAAACAGGCACTGGGACAGTTTGCTCAGAGAAGCTGTGGCTGCCCCTGGATCCCTGGAAATGCTCCAGGCCAGGTTGGATGGGACTTGGAGCAGCCTGGGACAGTGGAAGGGGGTGGAACAAGATATTTAAGGTTCCTTCCCTAAACCCAAACTGTTCTGTGATGCTATGATTCTACATGGAAATAAAATCATGACATCAGTGAGGGAAAGAGGGACATTTACTCATCGAAAAATTGAGGGTTGCACAGAAATGTAGAAGTACTTAATCATCTCAGTATTTGGAGAATTTCACATTGGGTATTTGGATCATCTGATTAATTGTTTCTCTATTACAAAAGGGAGAAAACCAATAAAGTGTAAAATTCACCTGTTTTCTGCTCAGCTAAATTTTAATAAAATCAAGATTAGTAGAGACCTGGGATTCCTTAGTATCCCAAACACTCAGAGAGTTCTTGCATTTTCCTCCCAATAGACTGAAATGTATACTGAAAATCAAGGTAATTCAAAAAGTATCCAAACATTTTTCACTGTATTTAACAAAAAGGTAGCTTCAAGGAAAAGCTTTGGGTCTGGTCTTTAAGATGCTAAAAATATTTTTTTTAAATGTCACATATTAAAATAATTTTGGTTTGAATATATCCAGAGAAGGTTGACATAAATTACCAAATCCAGACTTAGTCAGCTAGCCTGCTCTCAAATCTTCACCTTGCTGGTCTTTTACTCTACTAGGTCAGTTTAATCATGTTTTAGGTGAGTTTAATAAAGCACTTGAATAAAAAGCTCTACTAGCAAGTCCTTTTGCAAATGTTATTTGTTTCTGACAACTCTTGAATCAGAATTCTATACAGAATATATTTAATCTGATTATACTGGAACAGGTCAAAGGAGAGAGAAGTGAAGAAGCATTAACTTTTTTAAACATAATAAAACTCCATCCTCTAAAGCTTTTCTTATTTGTAATGAGTTTTAAGTTTTCCATTCCTAGGAGATTATTCTCACAAGGTCATCTAGAATTTGTGGACACAGTCAGAAACAAAAACAACAACATTTTTTGGTAACTGATTTGACCATCTTGCTTACAGGCATTTACTCCCCAGATTTTGTTATGGGCTAAATTCTGTTCACAATTTTGAAACCAGCAAAGGTCCAAGGGCCTTAAACTGAAGGAGGGCAGATTTAGATTAGATATTAAGAATAAACTCTTTGCTGTGAGGGTGGTGAGGCAGTGGAATAGATTGCCCAGAGAGGTTGTGGGCTCACAATCCCTGGAAGTGTTCAAAGGATGAGTTGGAAGGATCTTGGAGCACCTGGGATAGTGGAAGGTGTCCCTGCCTGTAGCAGAGTTGGAACAAGATCATCTTTAAGCTCCCTTCAACCCAAAGCACTGCTCTGTTTTCTGTGATTCTGTGCATTGATGCAAAGCTCAGCTTGTCTGAGCAGCTGAGCAATTTCCTGATTTCATTATCCTGTGATTTGCACCATGACCAGGACTGAAAGGAGAGAAATATGGCAAGGGGAACAAGCAAGGGAAAGCCACACAGAATTTCAGAAAGGTTCTTAGATGCTGGTTCCTGGCTCAATGCTGTTGTAATGAGCCTATCAAAAGGTCTCTGCAATCATTTACTCCACAGCTCCAATTTTCAGTGAGGCTTCATGGCTGGGACAGAAGTGTTGCCACAGATGTAATTTTGGGAGTCATTAATGTTGGAAAATGGTCACACTCATCCCTCCCCCCAGATGGAGCCTGGGCACCACAACTGTGTCACCAGCTTCATGCATTCTCACACATAATGTGCTTTTATCATAAAAACAAATGTAGCGTCCAAAAAAATAAAATAGTGTTTCATTCACATCCTGTTGGGAATTTAATGCACCAGAGGCATGAAAATGGAGCTGTAAAGTGGCACTAGAAAGGCACAAGTGTGCAAGGCAGCCACTGCAGCCTGTGCCATTGGGATGTGGAGCACCCTGGTCTGGCACTCAGGGAGCACCAGGGGGAGGAGAGGCTGACACAGGATGGGAGAGGCTGCTCTGAGAACTTCCACAAATCCTCTGTGTGCAGGGAAAGGAATTTCATCAGAATAATGGGACTGTGAAGCTGAAAAATCACATGGGAAAAAAAAGAATAAAAGTGCTTTGGGGACAAATGTGTGACATAGGTAGGAAAGCTGGAGCATCCTAAAAGTCCTTAGGATGAAGGAATTATTGATTATTCCATTTCTGGCTGCATTAGTATATAGCTTAGGAGCTCTGAAAATCAAATCTTTTTTTGACTGTTTTAATTTGATTCCCAAAATAAAAATTCCTATTCTTAGGAAGTTGTGTGAGCTGAAAAAGGAAAGTACTTCAGTAAGAGGCAATCTCTGCATACAGCCAAGATACTTTTCCAATGGCAAAAACATTTCACTTTTTATCTTCCTACAGTTAAAATCACTGAATGATCTGGGGAAAAAAATAAAAAGCAGCCACTTTGCTATTATAACACCTGAAAAGTGACTGACTGTGAACATCTAATACAGTAGTACAAGAGAGAAAGTTTAAACTCTTTTTTGGTTATTGACACACACACTCAAATAGCTTTTCTTACATGGACATTTTAATTGTATCAATAATATACAAATATCTGATTTCCTCTATCAAGACAATGCCTGTAATGTACAGGAATGTACAGAATGGAACACATTTAATAGTGTTTAATACATTTAGTACACTTAAAAGCATAACTCTTTCATGTTAGGAATATCACTATGATTTAATTGCTGTAAGAATAGGTAATGAATTATTTCTTTATTTCCTTCCTGCACATTCTCATTCCTGAATTCCCCTTCAATGCTTTGCAAAAAAAAAAAGAAGGTGCTTTCAAAAAAACCATTCACCATGAGAGTTAAGAGTAAAGAAGACAGAAGGAAAAAATATCTGGTGGCAAAGAGAAGAAAATAAACGTCTGTGTGGGGAAGGAGCTTCAATTTCAGTCTCTGGTGGAGGCTGTTTTAGCACTTTGTAAAGTATTGGCAAAAGACCTTGTGGCTAGCTAGATTCAGCTCCATTCTGCTCCCTTTTAGCTGGTAGCTAGAAGTGTTGCAGAACTCTCTGTACTTCAAATAAGATTTAATAAACAAACAAGCCCAAACATGAGAAAATTCATCTCCTTTGTGCTTTTAATCCTGACTTGAGTGAAGACAGAAGCAAACTTGAGACAGGCCACTAATGAGGTGGTGCAGACATCACATTTACAGTAGGGATCAGAGGGAGAAGGGAGATGTGTTGTATTCCTACCTTTGTGTCTGGCTTCAGACAAATCCTTTCCCCCATCCCTGCCTTTCTTCCCCATCTCTGACCACTTGTTATGGGAATAAACTCCTGGAGCCAGGTCTGACCCTCTCAGTTCAGCAGGAGCTCAGCACAGCTGAGGTGCCTCATTAGGAACCAATTTTCCAAAGGCTGTTGAGAGTCTCTGGAGAGGTCACAAAAATTCCTATCTGCTTGAGGGGACTTCAGTGACTGTCTGTCCCCTCCTTTCCAGGCTCTCCAGGGCAGAGTAATCATGTCCCAAAAGTGCATTTTGCAGACCAGGGGAGCTGCAGGTGCTCCAGGGTGTTGTGTTGGTGCTCAGTCTCCCAACTCACAGCAAGTTTCTAATGTGAAACACAAGTTTTCAAAGATTTATAATGCACACAAATCCACTGTGCTTCCCCATTCATCCAAAACTGACAGGCATTGTGCTCCTCTGGATTTAATAACCATTAGCACTAGCACTGAGAGGTTTTTTTTAATTTCCTCATGTTTTGTTAAAGCAGATTAAAAATTATTTTTTACTATTTGCATTTGTGGAAAAGGCTTAGCCATTTTTCCTATGTCCAAATAAAAAAACAGCTTGAATCAAACCATTTGGCCACTGTGTCTCAAGTCTGGCCAAGCTTAAAAAGGCAAATTTTATGAACTTCAGTAAGGGAAGCATGAATTTTATACCATCACCTGAATTAAGCAACAGGGCCAACAGATGTGGAAAATCCACTCACTTTGCCTGCAACCCCCTTTGCTCCCTCTCACCCTTTAATTTTTAGTGCTTATTAATTTTTCATGTCATGTTAACATTCCTAAGCAATACAATCTGCTGGAGCTGAGATTTGCTGGAAATTGCTCTGCTGCCTTCTCTTTCCCATTTGTATGGCCAGATGAATCAGATACTATCAATTGATTAATCAACATGTTCACTTTCTCTCCTCCATAACTGGGAACACGAGAATGAATATTTATGAGACTGTGTAATTAGGCACTTGATTTTGTAAATCATCTGGTGGTGCTGTCAGTGAGCTTCAGTTTGCAGTTAGGCTTCAAGCCTTACGTATCTTCATGAAAGAAATTATTAATTTCCACAACAAGGAATTGGAAGAAAATATAGTTCTGTTATCACACATAATTTACAAAATTATAATTATGGTGTTGTTTGCTACATACTTCAGCAAAGATCTTATAGAAATGGGCTAATGAGCTAAAGAAGGAGAAAAATCAGGACATGGCAGCATCAAGATTTAGTCTGAGCTCTCTAGATGAAAATGCTTCAGTTTTATTGTCCCCCTGAATTAGAAGTTTCTTTTAATGAATTAATCTCTTCTTTTTCTTTTTTCTTTTTTTTTTTTCCTGTTTAGTATGGCTTTGACCTAAATCTTAAAATGCTTGATGAGCCTTGAGCTGTAGAAATCCCTTTGCTTGTACTCAGATTTTTAATTAAAACTTCATATTTTACTTTGCTTTGTTTTTGACAGTGATGAGAAAAATGACAGAGTTGTGATCAGAGTGGGGCAGATCTTGCAGGGATTTCTGATGGCAAAACTGGTTTGTGAGTTGTTCTCTTTAATGTTCTAGAGCAGTGCCAAGGCCATTTTTCATTGCTATTAATTTAGGATTGATTTACCTACATCTCATTATTAGGTGAAATTACAAACAGGCTTTTCTAGTTATTAGCTTTGAAAGCTTAAGTACATGAAAACACTACTATTATCAATAATAAAAATAAAAACAATTATTAAATATGCAGCAAATTTTAAAACATCTTCCAATTTCCTCCAGTATCTTCAGGTTGTACTCTGTATTAATAAAAAAAAAAAAAAAAAACAAAACAAAAAACAAACTAGTATATTTTCTGCTGAGAAATTTCCAAAGTTTTACGCTGTTTTGTTTTTTATTCTTTATATTCAAAATATTCGGCATGCGTATCTAGAGTATTACTGATTTTTTTTTAATTAAGTAATTTTTAATTTTTTTTTTTTTTTTTAAATATACTGCAAGATTCTTCCCTTTGAAGGTGGTGAGCCCTGGCACAGGTGCCCAGAGCAGCTGTGGCTGCCCCTGGATCCCTGGAATTGCCCAAGTCCAGACTTGGAAAAACCTGGGACAGTGAAAAATGTCCCTGCCTATGGACAGAGACAGATTTCTTCCTGCATGAATAAAGTGTTGAGTTTGATCATTCAGATGATCTCTCTTTGACCTGCAGTTCTGTTTTTTATATATTTTTAGTATTTTAAAATATACCAAGTTAAATTATTTCAGTTTTAGGGGAAAAAAATAACAGTGGGAAAATTTCACCCAAGCAAAAACACCTTTCCCAGCCAAATCTGTGGCAGGTTGACTCTAATCCCTGTTCTTTGTGCCACATGGGGAGTAAAGGCTTGCATAATGCTAAAAAATGAAGATTATTCTGTACTTCATCCTCTGAAGTCAATGGTGTTCCCTTTTTTTTCCCTTCAGAAACTGTTTAATAAAAATCACTGAAATAATCCCAAATGGGATACTAATGTTCAAAATTTGACATAGGAAAAGGGAAAGAATTTGGGGAATGTTGGCTTTCAGGTTTTCAAGGAAAACCTGAGTACTTCTGTGAGGAAAGAAAAAAAAAAATTCAATCCAAACTCAAAATTATGTTAAAGAGGGGTCTAATTTCAAATTTTTAAAAAAATACTATCAGTCACTAATTTTACTGAGAGGTTTTATTGGACATCTTATTCACATTTAAGTGTTTTTTGAACATTCCTGAGCTGTTTTCCCTAATTTACCCAGAAACAGTGAATTTCACTGATGATGTCTTGTTTCCAAAATCATTCTATTACACTTGTCAACTTTTTCTGAAAGAAAATGAGTTGCATATCCATCACATCCTTGCTCTTTATTCTCAACTATAAGAGTCTAATTAATTTTTTCACTACCTATCTTTTTGCTTTCATTCATCTGCTCCCTCTCCATTCCCTTTTGCTCTCTTAATCTTCCTGCATTTCTACTCTTTTCTGCTTCTTTTCCTAATCTTGGTTTTGTACCAAGTTGTTTCCAAAGTCCAAGAGTGACCAAGTAAACAACATTCCTGTCTCTCTTTAAACCATCTTTTCAAATATCCCTGTTCTCTTCCTCACTGATGCCAGCAGCATCTTTTTGATTTTTGTGGTATAAATTACATTTATAAGGCTCATAGATTTTTTTATTAGACCTGAAGTAAACCACAAGAAACCCGAAAAAATATTGAAATAGATAATTAATCAAACAAATTGAGGGGAAATATTCTAATTAATATATATGTATATATATTCTTACATTAATGTTTAAATATTATGTATAAATATTGATATATTAATATTCACACATTTAAATTATATATGTACTCCACATATATATATTTCTAGTGAATCATAATTGCTCAGGGAAAGTATCCATCCTGTGGAATCTTTCCCTATCTTCATGAAACTGAATATACTCACTCTCTAATACATCTTCATTGTCTAATTTGATTTTTATTTGATGACATTTCATAAATGAGTAAGCAGCAATAGTCAATCTGAATCAAGAACAATCATCCTTGAGATGTGAAAAATTCAGAAAACTCCTGAAAATTTTTCAACTGGAGAATAAGTCAGACACGAATGCATGAATTTTAGTGTTCACCTGTGCTGACAAAGTGGAATATAGAACCTAAATCCCCTGAAGTGTGTGAGCTCCCTAATGAGGAGCAGGAGTAAAATTTCCTTTCTATAAGGACCCCTTGCACATCTGAATGGAGTCTCAAAGCCACAAACTTGATTACTCCTTGACAAGTGCTCCAAACCACAGCAGAGCTGCACTTCTATACGACCTTGCAGAAGGCTGATGAGATCTGACAAGTATCATATTTATGGAAATGCAAAGTCTTTGCTGCATTGACATCCCTGTCACCCAAGACAGATCAAACATAGAAGACAATTGGCCTCCAGCACCTAAATTGAATGTTTAATAACTATTAGAAGGAACTAAGCAGGCAGGACTTGCACTGCTGACAGCTGCAGGAGTCCCACCCATTTATTATGAACTTATCTAGTCTGGACAAGAAGCCAAAAGGCTCCTAAATATTTTTCTTTCCATAACTAAATTGGGTAATGCACCATTTCGTTTCCAGGGGCATATGAACAGATTGACAAATCCACTGATGATTGTGACCTGCAATAATTATGGAAAAGAGAAATTCCACAATTGAAATATGGAAAAACTGTGATGAGCTCAGTCATAATTCCAATTATTTAAGTTTTAGCTTTCATATTTTCCAGATTCTCTACTGTATTAGTATATAACTCTGAACTTCATATAAAGTGTTAGCAAGCTCTCCTCACGGCTCAGTCAGATAAAACAATCCTTTTCCAGACCCAGAACCAAGGACACTGCTGAGCTTCAGGGCCAAAAAGTGCAAACAGTGAATTGAGGAGAGAATCTGGGAGGATGGGACTGCAGAACCTGGGCTGGAATTGGACAATTGACCCCAATATGAAAATGGACCAAAACTTATAAAAGTGTGAAAACTCAGGGTCCATCTTGGGTGTAGCCGTGGCTAGGCTCTTGCACTGGCTAAGATAAATCCTTAGAAGGCCTTTTAATAAATACCTGCTTTATCCTTTAACTCTCTCTAGTCTCTATTCTAGGTAGCCTCTCTAGGCATCATTTCCACTGTATTATATTTAGCAAAGTGTAGGGATTTTTCCATCATTATGTTTTCCCCTCCATGTGAGAGCAGCAGAGAGGGTAAGTCATTAATGCTGATGAGACCCACTGCTCACATTACAGCCCCAAGCAGTTGGGTTCTCTGGGTATTAGCTACCAGTGTCTCAGTCTTTTAGCAGCTTATTGCCCACTAAAGCAATCCCCCTGGTGTGCACAACAGCACACACACAGAGCAGTAAACCATGTCTCGTTCTGCAGCTCTCTGTGCATTCTTGTAAATACAAAAGCATTCAGCAGACATCCAGCAGCAGGAATAATGTGGCTGACACTCTGCTGCAGGAGGCTGTAAATCGTGTGTTTGCACAGTGATCTCAGTGAGACAAGCTGATTTAGTGCTTTGCAGCTGCTGGATAGTCAGGTCTCATATCATAGGTCCTGGAAGTGCCTCTAACATTGCTCATCATAGAACCATGGAGCCACAGAATGGTTTGGGGTGGGAGGGACCCTAAATGTCACCTTGTTCTGAGTCCCAGCCATGGGCAGGGACACCTTCCACTAAGCAGGTTGTTCCAACCCCTATGCAGCCTTTCCTTCAACACTCCCAGGGATGGGGCATCCACAATTCCTTCCTAAAGAATATCATTTTTTAAAGTGTTGGGCAGTGTTTAAATCCAGCAATAATAAGTAACCACAGGAGCTGATTTTTCCATCATCTCATTTCTCCTCGTGCAACCATTAATCTCCTGTCTCAAAGCAGACACTGGCTGCTCAAGGATGAACCAGGAGCAAATTAACACACACAGTGCAGCCACACTCTCAGAATGAGCCCAGCTGGACATGCTCCAGCACAGAGCAAAACACCTGCTGGATTCACAAGGGATTAGCTGAGCTGCTGTGCTGACATTTGCACATTTTCCCTGCCATGCTCATTCACTGCCTGGCCTTCCTGAGCTCAGCTAAACCCTGCCATGCCCCAGCTCTGAGCAGGATGAGCTGCTGATGTGTCTGCCAGGCTGCCAGGATCTGCCAGCCAGGTCAGTGTGGCCATCATCCCACCCTGAGGGGCTCCAACCTCCTCCTAACTCACTCTGATATTTCTCCTGGGTGTTTCTGAGACAAATTCAAATGTGAGGGAGCTGTATCTGTTATCATACAAAAGTGATGGCATCTGTGGAAAGGACAGAGCCAGGCTTTTCAAAAGGTGGTATTTTATTTGTTTGCTCATCTGCCTGTTTTTAAAATGTTAATGTTTTTTAAATGTTGCTCATTGAAGTGAGGAGAGGGGAGGGAGCACTGGAGAAGGGCATGAAGTGATACTGAATGCAGATAAATAGGAAGGCTCAGGCTGGATATTGGGGAAAAAAATCACAGAGATGTTTCCAAGGGAGCAGGGCAGATCCAAGGTTGGGCAAAGGAATGTACAATCCTTAGAGATGGGGGCCCTGGAGAGGAGGCAGAGCTGGGGAGGGACAGTGGAATGCCACCACTGCTGGCACTCAGACTGCTGAGATGCCAATGGGAAACACCCAAAGGAGAAGGTGAAAGTCCCTGTGTCTCCTTTACAAGCTGAAAAGAAGGAACATTCCAGCACTTGAAATGGATTCAGGCTTTGAACCTCATTCCTTCACCTAGGGGTCGGGTAGCTCAGCTCCCTGGGGACTTTCAGGATGTTGGGGAGGGACTGGTCTCCATTTCAGCTTTCTAGGAGGTACACACATAATTAAAGCAAATTTTGCTGTGTGCTATGTCTTTCCACTGGAGAAAAATTCAGTGACTCACTTGAACAAGAGCCTAGGTGAATGCCACTGTGTTTTCTGAAAGAGTTTTTATCTGTGGAGGCACTTTAGCTGTGTTTTCTTCCAGTTATGTTCAGTAATAACTCAGTCTGCCTTGGAATCTTCTGAGGAAGCCTTTGGATACTGCACCCACCCAAACACTGATTGGATTATTTGGGGTTTTTTTCCTTCTAAACTCTGAGAAAATCATCCTGTACATATTAACTTAATTTCAATTTTTTGCCTTTTTAAAGGTTTCTAAACACAGGGTGCCAAAATTCCCTACCACATTATGCCTGGTCATCAGCCAGGAGTGTCCATAGGTGCTTGTGCTGTATCTGCCAGCTCTGGCCCATCTCAGCCACCACAGGGCATATCAAAGCCTCCCAAACCTAATCTATATATTTGATTCATGACCAGTTTTTTCATTAGCTGGCCATATGAATTGTTGTCAGGTTTTATTCTTATTTTGTGCTCTGACAAATAAGCTTTACAGAATGTTTCTCTAAATCTTTGGTAATGCTAGCTAAATATTCAGAAAGAGGAAGGGGGGATACAGTATGAAGGGGAGAATTACCATCTTAATGAGGTTTGTCTCATTAAAGAGTTTCACTCAATTAGTTTCACAGATTTTACTTCAAGAATAGGAGCACAGAGCTCTACATATCTGTAGCTAATTTTGGCTTATTTAAAACTTAGACACCAACCTGCCAAAAATTATTTAAGTGGAAGGATGGTAATGAATTTGGTCTTGGATCTTTCAAAAATGTGTGGTTTTGAATCAGGAAATTAGATGAAAATGCATTGTCGATTTTATTTAAATAAGAAATGTGTCGGCAATTCCCCCAGGCAAAATGTGATCACTTCAGCATAAAACACTGTTTGTTATACAAAGACCTTTGGTGTTCAGACATTTCAGAATTGCATTATTTCCCAAAAACTCCGCGTGCACATTCTGCTCTCTGCCTTTGCTGACCCATGATAAAAGCTTGTCAAAGGTCTTAGGCTGCAGTGCTGTCATCTGCTGATAATATGGAGGTGTCACCTGCTCACAGAGTGACATTTTATCTGTCTGAACAGGGCTGATTTTCCTCATCTGTCACTTCTTGCTGTGTGGGTCTTGTCAGATTTTCCCCCAAACTGCACTCTGCTCTCTTTACCCCTTGGATGGCACAGGACCCACAGAGTTCAGCAAAGCTGCATTAGGGACCAGTTGAGAACAAAAAACATCTTCAACCACATCCAGCAGTGCCTGGCTAGGAAAAGGCTGCCAAAACCAAATAAGTGTGCAGATAAGCTCTTCTCAACACACTCTGGCAGTCTGAGATGTAGGGATTTCAAAAGCTGAGGAAGCACAGTGTTAGAAGACATCTCCAGATGCAGTTAATTTTTTAACCCATGTGCAATGTTTGCAGCTAAATGAACTTCACCGAGGGGTTCCTCAAGAGCACAAAGAGATGAGGCTGGTGTGCTGTGCACAAGAACACAGTCAGGGGATGTGATCCACTGCAGTGGCAGAAAGTGAGATGTGCTGGAGTGGTCCACCCAGCCAAGGTGAATTTGAGGTGCAGCTTTTCTGCAGCTGATGTGTGAGCTGAGCAGTGCCCAGCTGTGTGCCAGCTCACCCTGCAGTGTGCAATGCTCTGAAAATTCACAGGGACTGATTGACCTCACCAGGCTCAACACCTGCTCTGAAACTGCCTGCAAAGGAGCTGGGCACCTGCCTGGAGAGTGATGGGCACCTTTAGGAAATGGCACAACTCACTCTCTCTGCATGGGGTCACCCACACCTCCAAAATCCTTGCTCCACCAGGGAGCCTGTGGCATCTGTTCCCACAGCACATAACTCACCTTCCTGGTGAGCAGGGCAGCAGATCAGCTTCGTGCTGACCCACAAACCAGCACCAGGAACTCCCCCACTGGCTGCCTGCCTCAGCTCAGGCTCCCTAAACCACTTTCCCACAACAGTTTTCAGTAATTTATACCCTTGTGGAAAAATTCCCTCTCCTTCCCCAAGACATCTGAGATACTGGTATGCTCCAAGTTTTATACTAATCTTAATTTTAAGGAGTTCTGGGGCTTAAATGGCTGGTTTAGATATTTTTCAGTATCAACAGCTTTCAGGAAAATGCTTTGCCTTTAAATCTCTTGGGATTGTTGGTTTTAGTTTCTTGAAAGAAATATTTGAAGGAGAGAAATAAAGAGTGTTAAATTTTTTTCCCCCTTCCATTTAATTAGTTTTAAAATGAATCTTTTTGAAATAGATTTAGAATGAGAGAGCCACAGAGTGGTTTGGGTTGGAAGGGACCCCACAAACAACCCTGTCCCACCCCTGCCATGGGCAGGGACACCTCCCACTGTCGCAAGCCCTGTCCAGCCTGGCCTTGGACACTTCCAGGGATCCAGGGATTTTATTATTAAAATAATAAAGATTTTTTTTCCTAATATCTAAGCTTAAGTCCACTTGAAGCCATTCTCCCTTATCCTATGTATACATGCCTTTTATAGATAAAGAAATCAGATTTTTTTTCTAAAATAAAAAGGAAAAAAAACCCTTAAAAAAAAAAAAAGTTTGTTTGGGTACAATTTTTGCATTTTTGGTGTCCCTAAACAAAACATAAACTAACAAAATAATGGCTTTTTTTTCAAACAGATAGCATGTTTTATATTCCTTAATGGAAAAACAGCTTGCTTGTCACAATGCAATTTTTAATCCACCATGTTTTTCAATAAAAATCAGCATTGATACAGAAAGTTCAGCTATTTTTAGTGGAACAGTTCACAGCCTTTCCCGTGCATCACAAAAAATGTTGTGCAGTTTAGCTTTAGTCATATTTTAAATTATACATATTTGAAATTCTGGGGTGAAACCAAACTGCTGTTTTTCATATTCAAGGTATTCAAGGTAAACTATGAAAAACACACACAGCTTCTCAGTCAAACACAAAGAGATTTTTTTTTTTTTTTTTTTTTTTTTTTTTTTTCTTTTTTTTTTTTTTTTTTTTTTTTTTTTGCATGAAAAGGATGAAGACACATTCCTGGGGGAAAGCAAAAACAACCATTGTAACCATTGCAATGAAAGCAGAAGGTATCAGTAAAAGAGGTGGGAAAAAGTAGCCCATAATCCCCATTATTAACCACAGATTGTAAAGACCACCAGATCACACCCATGTTTAAAAATCCCTCCACAAACAGCAGGGGACTTGTGAATAAGGCAAATTATCCCATGGCACTGGCAGGTCTGTGGGGTTTTCTCTGAGCTGGAGTCAGTTCATTAACCCAAACGACCCAGGGTGCTGCAAAATCAGATTATTGTTGGCTCTGCCATTCATCAGCTCCTCTCTGCCTTCAACTCTTGCTCCCACACAGGAAATAATTGCAGAAAAATTACTGAGAATAAAGGGATCTGGGGGGACTCTTGCTCTTGCTAACATCAGCATGTCCCATCTGGTTCTCTGCTGAGAACATTTTTAATTACTGGCCTTTTTAATTACTCAGGGCCCACCTGTGTTCTGCCAAGGACCTGATTCCTCATAAAACATTTCTGAGAAGATCTTCCTTCTGGAAAAATAACTCACAAATGGATCTCCCAGACACCATCCCAGTGGGTGAACTGGGCAGTAGATGTTTTTGGGATGGAAATAAACAGCAGGTTCCTAAGAATGAGGGCTTGGGACAGCATCCCAGAATCGTGCATGTGGATTAAAGAGTCAAGAAATTTGCCAATTTGAAGATAAATCATGCTAGGTTTTGACTGTGACTACTGGTGGCACCTCAGGGTTTGACACTGTGATCATGAAAATCCCTTTGAATCTGATGCTTTATGTTTCTATTTTTTTTTTCCTTCAGAATGAGGAAAATTATAACATATATTATCTTCTCTCTTCACCACCTCACAAAAATTGTCATCATTTCCCAGTGTGATTTTAAAACTTTAAAGAAGCAAATTAAATAAAGCTGATTTTTATCAGTTCTTCTTTCTTTCTTTCTTTCTTAAAATTTATTTATTTGCTGTTTACTTACCTGTTTTGATCAACTACAAAAACAGATGCACAGGCAGACAGTAAAGCACTGATCTGGTGGCTGGTTAACAGGACTTACACTGTCATCTCACTGGGCTGGACAATGATCCAATCTTTCTCTTCTATTAACAGTGAAGTAGATATATTGCTCATGAGAGCCTGGAACAATGTGGAGTGAGCCCAAAAAACCAGGAACTCTGTCATTCCAGGGTAACACATGATCTGAAGTCTAATTTAATATCAGAAACTCAGAAAATAAGGATGGCAGTAATATTGGGCTGAGCTCTGTAGTATTCATTAACATTTGGCATGCTTGGTCCAAAATCCTCTGTTCATCCTCTGTGAATCCCAGGCTAAATGTTGATTTTTGGGGGTTCCAGTTTCTCCTGAACCCAGAGAGGGAACTTTATTCAGCAAGGCTTGGCAGTGCATCCCCAAATTCACCTTGCTCCCCTGGATGGAGCAAAATTTCAACTCACACAAGCCAGATCCTTAAGCAGGATCTGGAATTAAATTAATAGGAATTAAAAAATTCTCAAAATTCTGAATAAAAGGGGGTGAAATGTAGGCAGTTTCTGGAGGCAGCTGTGCTGACTTTGCACTGTGAATCCTGAGGAGAATCCACGAGGTTCCTTCACACAACCTGAGAATTGTGGAAGAGCCACCACAGGAATCCACCTTTAAAACATGACAGACATTTCTGTCATTGTTTGACTACAGCCCTCACTGTGTTTCCTCAATATACCTGAAAACAGAATATTATAGACAGAACACCAGGGCAGAATGTGTTGTTTTAACATTTAACAGTCTTGATAATTTGCTTTTAAAATTGTGGTGGAGTGTGTGGCAAAGCAGAGTTTCTGCTTTCTCCAGAAATTAGGCAGGTTTGTCATGTTCCATCACAAAAAGGGCCCCAGGAATGCAGGTACATCATGCTATGTAAAAAAACAATTTGTGTTTCTGGGCCAGAGCTGTTCCAGCCCACCTGAACCTCTGGTCAGGCAACCTCTGTCTCTCAAGGAGTCATTAATTTATTTATGAGCTCCATGGGTGGTCAGTAACCATTGTCAGCTTCCAAATCTCCACCTGCATCTACTCTTACTGGGCACATCTCTTGAACCTCATAAGGTTTTTGTGGCTGTCTGTATTTTTTTCCCAGCAAGTGCTTAGTCATGCCTTACAGTGTCTTATACACTACATGTTTATTTAATAGTTTGAATTATCTCCCTTTAATGTAATTCTTTGTCCCCAGAAATGCATTATTTTACTGGAAAATCACTGTGTTGTGAGGAGAAATGAAAATATGAGTATTGCATGAATTTTATTATTAATATTTTAAACACAAAACATGATCTTGGAAAACTTAATTTGGTTTTCCTTGTGACAGCAAAACAATTAGCTCAGAAGGACAATACAGAAAAACTATCTGTGCATTCATTTGAAGCTGAGAAGCCAATCTGGCCCCCAGATTTAGGGTCCTGCTCCTGCAGGGAGGATGGGATTGGAATTTAGGATAGGAATTTAAATGTGCTCCTGGCACTGTCCCCAGTGTCCTTGTGCAGGGAGAGGCAGTTTCAGCCAGGGCAGGCTCCCAGCAGGAGCTTGTCTCTGCTTCAGAATCCCATGGCACAGACAGAGGCTGGAAACACAGGAGCTGCCCTTTGCTGCTGCTACAGGACTTTACAGCACAGGCAGCACTTGGGTAATCTCTCTGTACATTAATTTTCATTCCTTCTCCTGGCCTTAGCCAGGAATCCAGATTGTTTTCTAGTTGTTTATTTTAGCTGAACTCATCTGCAAAGGCCCATTTCCATTGTATTTCCATTAGACACAGATGCTATCACTATATGCCAGTGCATATTACCAAGCAATTAATCTCCAGAATTATTATTGCCCCGTTTTTGGTTTGTTTTTTTTGTTTTGTTTTGTTTTTTAAATCAAATATTCTTGAGTTCAGAAAACTATGTAAAGGCTTGGAGCAGCTTAGCTAAATTCCATTCTAAAGCCACAATCCTCTTTGGAAAGAAATTATCTCTAAAACTACAAGTCTATGCTCCTATCTTGTATAATTTCACCCCAAAATAAAACATCACCTCCCACAGTTATTGTCTTTGCAAGCTGCCCTGGCATTATCCCTCAGAACTCTCACTCCTTTGTTACCCACTGTTAAACTGAAAAGTTCTTTTTTGTGACATACACACAAGCCAGGGGAGACACAATTAAATAAATATGTTTGTCATAAAAAATTAAGATCAGTAAGAATTAAATGGCAGATGAATTAGGATTGGCAGCCTTTTCCCTAGGGACAAAAATCTAAACTTCCTAAATTCAGTGAAGAGTTCTCCCCTCAGCCTTTGATCTTCAATCTTCAATCAATATTTCCATCTTTAAAGACAGCCAGTCCAGAGTTACACTCATATTTGTGAACATTGCTCTCACCAGGAGAGCAAAAGCATTTATATCTACTGCCACCTGCTTCAGACACCTGCTCCACATCTCTGTCCTTCCTCCACCCCTGTGCCACCCAAAGGTGGCAACTCAGCACTAAAGAATTCATTTCCTCATTTCCTGGACCTGCTCTGCTGTCCCATGGAAAGTTGTCCCCACCTCAGCTTCTCTGCCTGTGCCTCCTGGATTGCAGCATCACAATCAATCATACTAAATAATACACAATCAAATAAACATCCCCAGATTGCTTCCAGGCTTTACTCAGTTCTCAATCTACCTCCTGCTCCTCTGTCCCCAAAGCCCATCAGATGTTCTCACCTCCCTTCCCACCAACAATGAAAACAAAAAGCAAATATCAGAGGAAATCTTTCTCTTATGGAAAAAAAAAAAAAATTAGTCAAGTCTTGAGGTCTCTCAGGATTCCCCTCAAAGACAACAGGATTGAAACAGCTTGACTTTGAACTCTGAACAACCTGGGCCTTTCATTATTTTTAGTACTACTCATGTAATTCCTTGTCATTGCTATTAATTATGCACCCTGAAAGCACTCAGAGTGTCTCATTGCTCTGCAAGCACACAGGGTGAGCCACAACATGTCCCTTTGTGCTTGTAGTGTGGCTGCTGAGGAGGTTTAGCTTCAATTTGTCAGTTCAAACACGTTAATATTCAGACACTGCCATGGACATTATTTGTCTTTCTAGTTGATACCTGTTCCTGAACCAGCAGCAGAAAAGACAAGCTATAAAAAATATATGTAAAAATGTCACCTTTTTTATTATGTCACCATTCTGATATAAAAGAAATATTTGACTAAAAGAACATGCATTTTTTTCATCTCTAATTAAAACAGGATGGCCACAGGATGTACTGTAACTGCACTGTCACCAAACAGCAGACTGTATTTGGAAAAGGTTTCTGAGGAAAACACAGTACTATCAAGAAGTAGAATAGAATAGAATAGAATAGAATAGAATAGAATAGAATAGAATAGAATAGAATAGAATAGAATAGAATAGAATAGAATAGAATAGAATAGAATAGAATAGAATAGAATAGAATAGAATAGAATAGAATAGAATAGAATAGAATAGAATAGAATAGGTCAAAAAAAGTAAATGGGTAACTAGGCTGAAATAAGCCAACAAAATACACTGCTGTTGATTAATTGTTGCTGTGCTTGAGGATCCAGCCTGGATCAGACCCCTCTGCACCAGGCTGGGGATTGTCCCTGTCCCTGCACACCACCAATGTCCTGGCCTGACCTGCTGAGTGGCAGGGCTCTTCCAAATGAAGTGAGAAGTGCATTCCATAAATCATGGCTTTGGCAAGAGCTGACAGAAAGGGCACTGAAGGGCTCTGTCAGCCCACTGGTGCCATGGCCAGGGAAGAAAACTTTATTTCTGGTGCTGAAAAGTGACCAGTGAAATAAACCTGGACACAGAGCAAAGGAAGGCTTCAGTGTGTGCCTGGTGCCACTTGAGATACCTTGGAGTGACCCACCTGGCTTTGGATGCTCTTTGGACATTCCTGGCTCCTGCCAGCATGAAGATATCTCAGATGGCCTGGAGCACCTGGACAAGCACCAACCTATGCCTGTTTAAGGAAATCAAGCCCACAATCACATGTTTAAGCAAATCTGAGTCTTCAGCTTCCCCTCCCTCCTCTTTTCAAATGGTCTAAAGGACATTGCTTTTTATCTCAAGGAGTATATTCAGTTATAAATCACATATACCAAAGGTCCTGGATGTAGTCACTCAAACTCAGGCTGAGCCAAGGCTTACTTATCACCCTTGCCTTAACAAGGAAAAGGGAGCACAGCTGCTTTTAGTGCCAACAAGCCCTGGGAGCACCCCACAGAACAGGCAGCTCACAGGCTGCAGGGCAGAGACCCCAAGGGCAAGACCTGACAAGGTGCCACCAGCCAAAATCCAACTGGCAGCAGGAAATGGAGCTTCCCAGCCCAGCCCAGTGCTCAGGGGGATGAACAAATGAGAAAGTAAAAGAGAGGCAAGGACACATGGGAACCACTGCAAGTGCATTATAGATGAAGGATATCTGCACTAATGATAGCTGGGGACTTTGTAAAAAAGCAGTCCTACACCAGAACATTAATGATACAAGAGTCTATCTAAAGAAATCTTCCCAAACAAGAAGCTGGGGGATTAGATTTGAAAAGGGAACTCATTAAGAGAAGCTTCCCTTACAAAATAAAGTAAAAATAGTTACAGGCTTTCTTTAGAACTTGGCTCTCTCTCTATTATAGGCACTGAGGAGGTGATTTTTCAGACTGACTGTAGACTTTTGCAATGTAGATTTGTACATTTGGGTGAGGCCCCATAGGTTCCCACAAACCCACCAGAGACAACTAAGCACTTCATCTCACTTTAAAGCACGTTGCAAAATATGGCAAATTAACTATGCCCTAAAAATGTCTCTTTTTCTTCCCATTCACTGTGAAGAGATCCTTGGCTTATTAGCTGAGATGTGAGATGATCAGCACACATCCACACTGTGAATATCTAATGTTTGTGTTGTATAAATGTCACATGAAGTGTTTGGTTCTCTCAGCTGTATATGACACTGTTTCACACTGTAGAGCCAATGCTTTATGTTCCAGGAGTGCATTTGGCTTTTGAGATTCTCTGCAGAAGTGGGCAGCAGTGGGACTTTCATCAAAGAGGGATTTTCTTCAGCTCACACATTGTTTGAGATGTGAAAACTTTTTCCCCTCATGTATTGAGACAACATAAGCCTCAAGGAAAGTTAATGTGAGGTACCTTTGGTTTGCCATTTCAGGATCTTATTAAAAATTTTGGTGATCTACATTTAAGTTTCATTTTCACCCCATTTATCCTAAAAGGGATAATGCTTTCTTAGCTGGGGTGGGCATCTCTGCCTTCAAGGAATTTGTAGTTCGTTGGGACAGAGATTTTTACATGGATTTCTCTTTATCTCAGAGGAATTATCTGTCTTCCTGTTGGAGTGTGTCCCACTGACACAGGAGGGTAAGACATTCCAGTGTAGTTAAGTCATCATTTACATGGGAATAATCTCATTTAACTGGACATGGAATAGCACTGAGGTCCTTGTCTAGTGAACACTGAAGGAGCAAAACCACCCCTTAATTCACCTGATGTTTGAATTGTTAAACTGAAGCATCTCACCCTTGTGAATGAAATAACCTCAAAAAGTCCCAACCGGTTTTTATCTAAAAACCAAACAAACCCCAACACAAAGAGGAAAAAAAACAAACAAAAAAAAAACCCAAATAACCAACCAAAATATCAAAAAAGAAATTAAAAACCACCAGAGAGAGACAACAGTGCACAAACTGAGGAATGTACAAAATGTGATTGGTTTGTCAGTTCCTTCAGTCTCCTCTTTTCTTGGGACATTAAATGCAGATCATTCTTCTCAATGAGATGCTGTCACTAAAGCAAACCCTCAAATTATTATGTTTCAGTCATTTATTGAAGAAGGAGAAGAAACCAATATTTAGCCTTCAGCAAGTCTTCTGGAACATATTTAATAACTGCTGATTAAATAGCAATGGAGACTTTCAAAGACAGAATTATAGAAGGTACAAATCTTTCAAAAAGACATTAAATTGCTGCTCCCTTTCAATCTACAGAAGCAGTTTTGATTCCTCTATGACCCAAAGAATCATCAAAAATCATTCCAATCATCTAGAATCATCCCCAAGATTCCAACCCAAAGCCTCATCAGGCTCTGAACTGCCAGCCTGTGTCCTGTCACAATTGCTCCTCAAAGCCCTTAATGACAAATTTCCTAATCTCATGCTGTGTGTTGTACAGACCTGACTTTAAAGGGCTGCTTTAACCAAGCCCTTAAATCCTCAGCCAGAGGAAAGATGAGATCAGCAAACAGTTGGCCACGTCCTGATATCTCCAAACACCATTATCCTTGTCCAGGTAGACTTGAACAGAAATTTGAGTTTTGTCCATTTTCTCATTCCCATGTTCTCATTGCCCATCAACAACACAGCAGCATCTCAGGGGATCAAACCACGTGCCTTGAAGTGGAATTCTTTTAGGATCTAATTAAAAAGGTCTAAAATTTAAGGACTTTTCTTTCCACTAACAAAACAGATTATTCAATATTATTTGATTACTGCTAAAAGAGTAATTTTCCTTCTCAGGTTCTCCCCCTTATTCTAGATTCAAAACTAGGAATATTTAAGATGTGTAGCTCAAGCCACTGTAATTTCCTTACTATCCTTTAATTTTAACAGTAAACAAAAAAATCTCACATTTTAAAGAAAAAATAAGGTAAGAACCTGCTTTTTCAGTTTCACACATGGGAATTAATCAGGGAAGACAAGAAAATTAGAAGAGAATGGAGTTATTACAGGTCTCAGGTCAAGGGGAGTAAGGGAAATTGCCAATGTAGAAAAGCCATGTGGCAGTTCAAAGAGTGAATGACATTTATTAGGTTTTTCTTGGGGGAAGATCCAAGAAGTTCCATGAAAAATTGCATTTTATTCCTCCAGTCTGTTAGACAGGAAACTGTTGCCTTTCCAGCAATTTCTGAAATATTTTGAGCTCCATGGGTTTAGAAGATGTCCTGTGGGTGCCATGGAACTGGGAGAAAGAGGAAATTCTGGAATCAGGACAGAGGAAAATGAAGTTGGGGGGGAGGCTGGGGTGATGCCTACAACAGGACCAGACATGCTGAGAGGTCCACTAATTTCTCTCACTTTTTTGAATAAAATTTCACACATTATGAAAAGGCTGAATTACAAATCCCATCTGTTCCCTCTCACCTTCATCCTCTCCCAGTCACACATCCCACATCACATCTAACCTCAGTCAATGAAAAAAAAAAAATAAATTCAGCAATTAACCCTCTGTCTCATCTGAGATGCCTCCTGAAGAAGGGATTAAGTCATGCCCCTGGATTCCTCTGTTCCTCTCCATTTCTGGAGCACTACCAGCACAACACAGAAGCCAAGGAGATGCAGCACATTGAATATCAAGTGCAATCTGCTCCTGGCAGATTGTTGTAGTAGCTCTTGAGTACCCCTTACAATGCTTTCTCCATTCTCCTTTCTCAGCTGAGAATACCCACAGCAAAACCAAAAATTATGAGAATTAAAGATTGTAGGCAAGAAGTATTAGAAACAAAGAAATTGGCAACTCTACAATTAAAAAAATAACCAGATGACATGATAATGTTGGCTGCAAAACCTTGGAGGACAAAGATCTGGTGAGCAATTCTGCACAGCTGTTTGTTTTATTTATAAACAATGAGTCTCCTTTCAGCTGGAGCCATGTGAATGCTCTGGTTCCAGTCTGCAGATGCAGAGAGACTTTCACATCATCACAGTTTAATCTCTAAAGCTCAGAGAAGATTCATCCCTTACAGACTGGCCTAATAGCTTTTATACTGCCTTCTATCTTCTTAAAACTTTTTGAAAACTCAGTATTCTTTCTTCTACATTTTATAAATCAAAATGCATATATATATGTATATATGTTTGAACTATTTTGCTGTATTTCTCCATAATTGTGTTAAATTTTTCAAAAATGAGTTTTTTCTGCTTCTATTTCTTTCCTTCTGCTGATGGCTCCCAGAATTATCCCAGTTTCCAGGTCCTGGCTGAGGGCCAGCACCATGAATAATGATTCAGGGACTGGTTCATGCACCTTGACATTACAAATGAGTTCATTCAGAGATATTCCAACATATTCTGCAAGGATAACTCCAAATCAAAGAAGGTTCAAGGAATTCAAAGCTGTTAAATATAATTAAAAATCACTTGAATGTGTTTTCCTGTGTTTTTCTCATCTGAGTGGATTTGTTTGGGAATAGCAATCTGAACATGGCTGGGCAATACCAAGGATGAACAGGGTTTCAAATAATTTTCTTTTCTATAATTACTGCCTTGAATAAATTTGCCTGTTGGCACAGGGAAGACATTAACCTTAAAAATATTTTTAGTATGGTTCTTTGTCTTTCTTCTAGAACTTCAGAGACTTTTTGTGGTGTGTGCCAAGAAAAACTGATAAAGAGTTTATTTCATTAAGCAGTTGTAGAATCACAATTTGGAATAAAAGAGGAGAGAATAAAAATGGGAAGGCAACTAATTCCAGGAATCAGAGTGAATTTTGAAAAGATGGAACAGCCTTAATATAGAGCATAGCTGATACATGTCAAAGTTTGTAATAATTTCCAGACTTGATGTCACTAGACTAGCAAAAGTTCCAAAAATTTATTTAGTGCAAAGTCCACTAACTAAGCATTGAAAAGCTGCTGCTCTGAGCACCTGGGCAAGAGGAAAATGTAAATCAAGATTGATTTCTGTTCTGATGCTGATGCAGTCACATAGCAATGAACAAGACTATGGAGATTGGAGTATCCTCCCAAGAATTTCAAGTGCTGGGATGGAAAAGGTCTGAATTGATTCTGAGCCTAAAAGGGCTATTCATCATGGCAAAAGAACACTCCTTTGAAGTATGGAAATACAGAGGACATTTATCAATAAGAAGCAGCAAAGACTAAAAGACCAAAGCTTTGCCTCCTGTTTCCCTTCCAAGGCAAAAGAAAAAAGTCAGGAGATGTTAACCCCAAGGCACTTCCAGTGGAATGTGACCTCTGAGAAATGGAATGAATACACCTGAACAGAGTGTCTTCATCTATATTAATGTGTGCTCATCACACAAGTATCAGCTTTTTATCCTGATAAGAATTTAATCAGGGTGGCTTTGAAGCTACTGAACATGCCAGAATAACAATTTCATTGAAGGAGGGATAATACAGAAATAATAATCTGATTATTAGATCTGACTGGTCTCCAACTGCAGCTTTGGGGACTCAGTGAAGATCAGGAAATTTCTGCTCTGGAAGATGCACAAATGCATCTTAACAGGTGACAAACAAATACAAGGGGCACAAATTAAATACCTGAATGCAATGCAAAATAAAACCTGGTTTAAGACTTTGAAACAAACCCTGTGATCACCACCTCAATTAAGTGATATGGATGAGCTACTAAGCCAATTCAGTAAACAAGGCAAAATATTGGTGGAAATCTAAAACTTGGGCGTGACTTTTGTCATTATTGTTTCTTCCATTTCTGAAGTGAAGGAGAGAGGGAGAACTTCCTTTGAACTACAGAAATTTTGGAAAGAGAATGTGGGTGGAGAGATCACTGTCCTTTGAGAAAAGCACAGTTTTAATTTCAGTTCTGAGAGAAGCACAGAGATTCCACCTTTACCTCTGTTTCCTCTCCCCTCGTGGTTGTTTTTCAGCTGCCAAGGAGGAAAACTTGTCTGAGAGAAGGGCTGGCAGTGACTCATGCATCAGCTGAATGCACAGCAGCAATGTCAGAGCCACTGTGCACTTACTGTGGCTCCAGGGCAGCATGACACAACTTCATTTCCCAGCAGAAAGCTAAAGTAAATTCTAATTCACCAATAAGAGCAAACACAGTTCAAATGCCCATGTGCTTCACCTCTGTGCACACGGGGAGATAATTTCATTATAGAATTGCAGAATGGTTTGAGCTGGAAGGGAATTTAAAGATCATCCAGCTCCCTGCCATGGGCAGGGACATCTCCCACTGTCCCAGGTCACTCCAAGCCCTGTCCAGCCTGGCCTTGGACACTGCCAGGGATCCAGGGGCAGCCACAGCTGCTCTGAGCACCCTGTGCCAGGACATCCCTCATAGGGAATATTTTTTTTCCTAATATCTAACCCAGATCTCTCCTCTTTTAGTTTAAAACTGCTGCCCTTGTCTCCTCTGTGATGGGAAAGGGCAGGAAAGGGGGTCTGAGTGTCAGAGGTGTAAAGTGGCAGCTTCTGCAGGTGTGTTCTTTTATCCTGTGACCTTTGCTGCTGACAGCTGAGAAAATAAAAGAGTGAATCAAAAAAACACTGCCCAGACACACACACACACACACACACACACACAACTTCAGCATGTGCCTGCAGCTTGCATTGCTTCTACCCACACAATGAGATTTTTCCTAGGGATTAAACCTGTTCCCGTGTAGACCCAAAATGTGGCATTGCAGACAATTTAATCTGCAGAAACTGCTGATCCCTGCATATCCACAGTGCTGGAATCTTCCCATTTCCATGCTTCAGGAATTTAACAGGTCAGGAACTAGACAAACACAACAAAGTTCTTTCCAGTGAGCAAACTCCTAAAAAATACCCAGAAAAAACAACAAAAAGGAGATCAGCTCTCTACAAGTCTGAGCTGGAGCATTTATAAGCAGATCTCCTTTAACATACAGAGGTTTTTCTAGATTTTTTTTCTTTCTTTCCTGACTACACAGTTCACAGGGGTACAGGTTGCAGGACACAAACCTGTGACCAGGTCCCACTGCTGCCCTGAAGGACCATGGGCTGAGAAAGGCTGGAAGCATCATCTCTGTCTCTGAGGAAGCTGTTCCTGGATGGAGGAGAGAGGAGATAATCTCAGCAGAAAATGGGAAACCACTGTCCTGTGACAGGAAGGATTTCTCAGACTGTGTTATTCTGGACTATTCCTGTTCCTCAGTACATACATGCTATTTTCAAGTCTCTTATAGAAGCTCAAGGGGTAAAAATTGCTTTGTAAGATAAAACAAGCAGTCTTGTTTCTCTAATAGCCTTTCTCTGTGCTCAGGCCATTATGATATTGCCGCTGTGGCATAAAAATTCAACCCCTGTTTGCAAGACGTTCATGCATCTTTTTAATGGCCTCATTGACCAAACTGAGGAGGGATGGGAGGGCTTGGTGGGTTTGTTCCTTCAAGTTCTCTTCGACTCCTTATGATCAGAAGGAAATGTAAATGCAGCTGGAATTAGGAGGAGATTACTGTGCACACGTGGAGCAGAGCAGTCACCCACATGTTCTGCTGTCCCTCTCAGCCCTCCCTCTGGCACTGACACTTACAAATGTCAAGCTATTATTTTTCCATGGCTCAGGAGGAATATCTCTGGTTGGATAAGCTCAGGCTCCTTCCTCTGCTCTTGCAGCCCTAACATCAGACTGTCAACCCCCCAAATTAACCATGATTGCTGCCTGCCTCCGCACCAGTGCCTGCTGCCACCCCACACCTGTGCTGCTGGGATGTTTTAGGGATGCCTGAAGAGTTTCTGTCAGTGAGGGTATTGTATTTTTAGGTATTTTTTAAACCCTGAGGTGATAGCAGCAGCTGGGAGAGAGAGCTGCAGGGTGCCAGGTGTGTGAGCATCCTGTCCCTAACAAACTCAGCCAGCCTTGGCAGACTCAGAGCCTGAGCATCCTGAGCCAGCTGCCTCAAGGCTGGAGCTGGGGCTGCATCTCCAGGCACTGTGCTGGAGATGCAGCTGCTGAAACTCTCCCATCTGGGAGTGGGGTTCTGCCTGCATCACCTGTCACAACAACATATCAGCACATGCTAAATAGGTCTCTCTTTCTTCTCCCTAAACTACTTGAAGATTAGTAGCCAGATATTCATGTAAAGCTATCCAAAATTGTTTGATACATTGGATTAGTTTTGATATACTTTATTTCTTGGTTATAAAATATTTGGGAAAAGCCTTAGCTCCTGCAGATGGGATTTGCAAGCAGGAAGAAGTTGCTCCCAGTGCGTGACACCAGTTGGGTATTTTTCATTCTGGCAATGAGGCAGAGAGAACACAGTTAAATCCCAGTTAACTCAGCAGCTGCTCTGCTGCCTGACACAGGTGCAAATTGCAAAGGTGACTCTGAACCATGCCTGCAGCAGCACTGATGGCAGGAATTGCATTTAGGATGTCTCAGTATGATATTTTGTGTCATATTTTATAATGTAAACTGATATGGTTTTGCTGATTGTGTCAGAGATGGGCCAGTCTGGACTGATGGAGGATCTGACCCAAATATACATGTTTTAATTCATCCTGAGCTGAAACTCCTTAGGACTTTGGGAAGATTCATTGGGGTGTTTTCACTTGCATTGTGTGAAGTATGTGTCAATGTAGACAGGCCAGAGCTATTCATCAAAAAAACCTAAATAAAATATTACTTCCCCACTGGAAAACAGAATTTCATCTCAACCACATGCACAGAAAAAAAATGTCAATTTCTGACAGGATTTTTCAGCAGAAAAAAGAAGTGCAGAAATGTTTGTCTGCTTTCATCAGCTCAGTTATTCTCAGGAGCTATGGTTCCAGGTTTCTTGTGATCTCCTGAGTACCCAGCCAAGCTGCATCTTTCATGATGTCTCATTGCAATGCCCCAGGAATAGGCACACCTCAGATCTAGATCTTTCAAGCTTTTATTTCTATTATGGTGATGTGTGAAAGTGCCAGTGCTGCCCCCCTGAGATAGTGAAAATGTCAAAAAAGACAAGAGGCAGAAAGTGAATATATGACAAACAGCAAGATGAAAGGGAGAAGCAGAGCAACAGCCAGAGCAAAGAGTTTGCAAACTTACTTCAATCACATGTAGGCAGGAGCTCACTGTTGTGAATCACAGAAACATATTTAATAGAAATAGCAAAACACATCTGCTGTCCCTTCTCTCCCACCTCTATCCTCTGCCTCGTGGGGATTTTTCTGTGGGGATTTTAGCAGAGCTATCTCTCTGGAGTTTCAAAGGAAACTGAAGAGCAGTCAGTAAATAAGGATCTTTGTAAAAGAAGCCTCTTCATTGCTGGATGGCTCATGGTTAGTGACTATAATGTGTAGGCAGCCAGGAAAGGATGAAAAAGCTCTCAAAAATCTTTTGGAAAAACATTGAAAATTATATGGAGGAGGCAGAGAGTTTGTCTGGTGATATGGATGAAAGGAGCAAGCAAACTCCCACCTTGCAACCTGAATTTGGGGCAGGAGCTGCTTCACCCTGGGAATGCAGACTCCTGCCAAGTTCTTCACAGAATTTGGGATTTGGGAATGGGCACAGGGTGAGCGTGGAGCAGGGCTGGGCTGGGCTGTGTTCCTGACTCCAGGGCTCTGCCAGCTGAATTCCCTGGCACTCAGCTCCCAGGGATCCCCAAGGAGCACTGGGGTGTGCAGCCAGGGAAGGACAAGTGCACACTCAGACAAGGCTGATTAAAGCACCTAAGCACAGTCTTGTACATTCACTGCATGTCTGAATTTCCATCACAGCCACCAGAGATGGAGGACACAATTTAGCAGCTGGAACAAGATTCTGATGTGATTTAAGAGGCCCCAGTCCATGATATGTGGTCTCCACCACCTGCTTTAGAAGGGCACAGCTCTCTCATTAATCCCATATCATATTTATTAGTCTGCACAGATGTCTCACATGTGCTGGGCATCTCAGGTTACACCAGGCAACACCTCTGAACCTGAATGGAGCTTGCAAGGCTTTCACTTAGCCAGACCCTACCTGCATTAACCATCCAAAAGTGAACTCATTTCTGGTGATCTGTGAACATCAGAGGCTCAGGTACATTCTAAACATCCATCAATAAACACTACAATTCTACAATCTGATGGTTTAGGTGTACAAAAAGCAAGTTCCAGCCCTGCAGAGATACAAAAGCTGGGAAAGAATTAGAGTGGAAAAGGGCAATTCATTTCTAATAGGCAGGACTAGTTGAAATTTCCTTGCCTTGGGTACCCAGCTAACAGTTCAGGACATTTCTAGCAGGAATGAATAGAAATATTTCACACATAGACAGCCCTTGTGATTAAGCACAGCAATAACTCTGGAGGGTGTCAGGGTCATTTCTCACATGAAGAGAGACATGTAAATGTATCTAACCATGACAAGTTGAAAATGTGTTGGTGTTTTGGGTAGGGTTTTTGGTTTGGTGGTTTGGTTTGGGGTTTGTTTGTTTTATTTGTTTTTTTTTTTTTTTTTTTACGAGGTTTTGGGGGTCTTTTTCTTTTTCTTTTGTTTTTTAATACCTTATAGCTAAGTTTTTTCCTCTTACATATTTCCAAGGGCTTTTTAAAAAAAGAATTATTTGTTTCCATAAGATCAGTCACAGTGAATATGTAGGGACTAATTCCAAAGGCCATTTCAGTCAGTGACTCTGTCCATTACCTTCTGAGCATCAGGACCAGAGACAGTGAGCAAAATTCCTAAGTGCAGTGTCAGAAGAACAAACATCTCCAATTCCTCATAGTTTGCATTAGAGTTCCCAAATTCATCACTTTTTAAAATTCCTCCAATCACCTCTTCAGAAATTGTTTGTAAGAAAAAGCCCAACCCTGGTTTTCAGCAACATCTTTGGTGTCATAGGGAGATCTCTGTTAGAAAATGAAGTGCTGATAATTCTACAAAGCCATTTCCTTTAACACATCCTCCCACCTCCTCCTCCCCACTCCATGTGTCTGCTCCATCCATCTGTTTCATCTCATGAAATTCATGGATCATGAGCTCCCTGGAGCACGTCCAATTTTCTCTGCCTCTGTAGTTCAACATTCACATTTTCCCATCCTGTAGACAGGCATAAATATTGTGTAGTGAGCAGTTTGCCTTGTTTCCAATTTCAGCATGTCATACCCTGAAAACTATCCCTTGTTCAGGATGGCTCGTGGGTTTATTTATCAATTAATACATGGCCAAATGAACTTTGAATCCCCCACTGGGTGAATTCTCAATGCACACTTTTATTGCTGGTGCTGGGCTGTTTCTGTGTAAAGACTGAGCTGTTCAATAATCCATGGGTGAATTTGAATCTGTGTGGCACTGAGCTCAGCCCCTGCATTCACAGGGGTGGGGGATTTTGCATTGCTGGGACCTCAGCCTGAATCTTCAGATGCATCTTCAGCAGCCTCTGCAGGGACATTCCCTCATGCTGAGGTGGCAGCACTGTTAATTTGCCTTTGAAATTTGCCCTTCAGCTTAAAATCCATCACTTGGAGGTAATTACTCTGCTACACGAGAGTATTCATATAAAGCAAGCAGAATATGGCAAACAGACATATTTTTTTCTATTAAAAATGGAAGCAAGTGTAAGTGGGAGGTGTTGGCCCTGTCTGGCCAAGGATGTTACAACCTGCAATAATTAAAAGCATTCCTTTGACCTTTTTGGAAGAAATGTACCAGTCATTCCTATTGATTTTACAAGCAGAAGAAGTCTTGGTCTAAAGTGCAATTTTAATTTAAAGAGGCTCCCCCATTGCAAACAGCCTTGGTAGTGGTGGGAGGATGTGTGCAAGAACTTCAGCAATAAATTTCTCAGGCTTTTACCCTGGAATTTTATTTCTCTTGTTTGTGTTGGAGTCACTGCCAGGGTGTACACCCACTGAGAGAGCAGGGCAGAGTCAGCTGAAAAACATGAATATGGAGATTTTGATCTGTGACACTACTTTAAAAGAAAATCAGAGAGGGTATTTAGCTTGAATCTGGCCTTATGGGTGTAGTGAACTGAAGCTATCATGGTTTATTCTGAATTTTTTTGGCTGTTTTATTTCTGTTTCCCTTCCTTTGTGCTAAGGGGATCCCAGGAGCTCCCATGTTGCTAATGCCATGGATGCTGTAAGACAAGCACTGTGCTTTGCAGCTGGTGGAAGGGCAGAGACAGGAACAATCCTGTCTCCAGACAATCCACACCTCACCCTGCTCAGGCTGAGCTCCAGCCTGAAGGAGCTGCCAAGTTCATCCCATGCTCTCACTTCCTCTCTCCCTCAAAAGCAAAGGGAAAACCAGGAAGGATTTTGGAAACACATGGGTTGTTCCAGCTGTGATGACCTGATCCAGGTAAAAAATGCTGAAAGTTGCCAAGCAAAGATCAAAAGAACCTCTTGCTGTTCAACATGCAGCTGCTCACTGGAAGAGGAGCCAGGCAGGGAACGTGCTGCCACTCCACCCTGCTCTTTGTCTTTCTGCATTAATCTGTAATTATCTCTTTCACTGGATCTTCATGCATTTCCATGTATCTAAATCACACTCACTGCAACACATAAAGGAAAACATCCTGGGGCATCTAGTCTTTTTTACTATTATCATTGATGAAATCTGTCACTCAAGAACATTTACTTCTCCAGGAGTTCAATTAAAGCTGAGCAGGGTGCACTCTGCTGTGAGCAAATACTTGCACAAATGAGAAATTCACCATGAACTACACAAATGTGATGTGTGTCAAACAGCAATCAGTAGAAACCTAAGCACAAGAAAATAAACCCTGGGAAATGTAAATATATAGAAAAGAAAATAAACAGCTCTTTTTTAAGACCTTGAGCCTGAAGACCATATTCTCATAACAAATTGCTGTTAACCTCAGAAATAAGGTCATGATCTACTTGATTCTCTTTTAGCTATCACATATGAGTAAATTAATATTGACTGTTTATTTTTTCCCTATGCAAGTTTTCAAGCATCTCTTTACAGGACATGTTGCATTCTAGCCTTAGAAAAACCTGTAAGGTGAACCCAAAAAGAGAAAAAAAAAATTTTTATGTGTACTCCTTTATATTATTAACATGGGGACTGGGGAAAGCAGAAACCTGAGGAAAACATCCTGGCAACTAATTTATAGTCTTCTGGGTCAACCATGGAGTGAGATCTACTAGATTAAACACCTACACACTTCTTCTTTCCTTTGGTCCTGGAAAACACTCAGAGCAAGCAATCAGGGGAAAAATGACTGGAAGAAAACTGCAGAAGAGGAGTTTGAATATACCAAGACAATCATGGGAAGTGCAAATCACAGATTAAACTACTGCTAAAGGAGGCTTCTTGGAAGTCATGGTCCAGAGATAGGATTGTGATTAGCTGCAGTTTGAACAGCCAAGAAAATCTGACAGTGTAAATAAATAATCTCAGAGCTCCACAATTGTCCCTGGCCATCACTGAAAGCTCTTCCTCACAAGAGCAATCACCTCGTGGTGCTCCAAGCACAGGACATTTTAGTCTTCAAAGTTGCAAAAGCACCACGGGAGTGAACAGAAATAATATAATAATAGAATCAAAAAATTGTTTGGGTTGGAAACAAACCTTTAGAGATCACCTAATCCAACTCCAGTGCAGTGAGCAGGGACATCTAACCCAACCTAAATCTCTCCTCTTTTAGTTTAAAATCGTTCCCCCTTGTCCTATCGCTATCTGTCTGTGTAAAAAACTCACTTTTCCTTTTTTTTATATCCCCTTTTAGGTGCTGGAAGGCTGCAATAAGATAACTCTGGAGCCTTCCCTTCTCCAGGCTGTAAAACCCTGACTCTCTCAATCTTTCCTCACAGGATCCTGACAGTGACCTCTCCCCAGAGAGGGGAAGGGATTTATATTCAAACACATAAAATCCCCCCTCACCCTGCAATTTACAGCCCTTTGCTGTGCTCTGGGCACTGACCCTTTATTTACACCCATTAGCCCAATTCAGTGCCTGAATCACCAATGTGTGTGTCAGCAGCAGCAGGAATCAGCATTTCTGTGTGGGGCCGTGTTCCACTGATGCCTTGGCTGAGCTGCTGAGGAGAAGAGGATCCAAAGCATCTCCCTGTGCTCCTCAGCAGCTCCATGCAGTGTTGCACTCACACATCTCAGGGATAAAGCCCTCTGGGAGCAGGGCAGTGCAGGATGCCTCCAGCTAGCGACAAAAAGTACACAACTTTGAATTAAGAAAATGTTCCCATACTAATGCTAAATGCAGGAATTCTGCTCTTCCCTAGGCTGGAGCTCTGGCAGGAATTCATCTGCAGAATCCAAGTGAGGTTGGAAAGTTGACAGTGGTATGAAAATTGAATTTATAATGAAATGAGGACTGTGAAAGATTCCAGATCATGGAACAAAGAAACAGGATTTAAAAGTTTGGGGGAAGATTACATAGGTTGGGCTTATTGAGGCAATGTAAAGGGGCACAGAGTGTGGCAACATGAAATAAAGATGGTAATAATGTTGTGATGAGTCATTTTATTTGGCCTCTCATGTCATCTAACCCAATTCATGCCCAACAGCAATCACATAAACTGGGTGAGAGGAAAAACCCTCTGCAGATCTCTGCTAGCACACTGCAGTCACTGACTCCTTTCCCAGCAGGTTATTAAGAGCAGATCAGACAAGTCAGCTGCTCCTTCCACATCATCTTTTGAGAGGCAATATGGACCATTTTGGGGATTCTGCCCTCCAAGTAATCACTCCAGGCTTTCTTTAGTAGTCAGTGGAGAGATTTGCAGTAAAGCAATGAACATTATCTATGTGAAAGGCTGGCAGCAGGGCTCCCTGGGGAACTCATTTATTCCCTTCAGCTGCAAGAGCCATGAAGACACCCACCTGGAGACCCACCCATCTTTTGGGCACTGAAATTGGAGCAGCTGCTCCCACCCAGCATGCCTGGTATCCTTCCCTCACCTTCCTGCTCAACAGCAGGTTGATCTTTATCCTCTTTTTCCCTGCTTTATGACCCTGCCAGCTGCAGTTCAGAGCCCTGCCCCACTTCTGGGGCCCCTTTAGCCTGCACAGCATGGATCCTTCCAGCCCTCCCCAAATCCCATCACACCAGTGAGAATTACACTCATTAGTGACTCATCTGCTTCATAAAACATTTGGTTGAAAAGCAAGATGAATCTGGGGATTCCTGATGGGATTATACACATCTCAATGAAGGTTAACATTTCAATGAGAATGTTATGCTTTTTTTTTTCAAGCTCATCTACATTCATTTAATTATTTTTTCCCTCTCTCTGATTCTTTGGTACAAATCAAAGTGGGCACATGGAACGCAAATAATACTCACTTTATTTCATTTATATATGAATTTCTCACCTTAGGTTCTCTTTTTAGTTAATGAAAAGAGGCCAGAAAAATTGTGCCCTCTTTATCTCTGACATTTTTATTATCTCTATATCATCTCTCTGTGTAAGGGTCTATTTCCCAAATCACAGAATGATTTGGGTTGGCAGGGACCTTAAAGATAATCTCATTTCATCCCTCTGCCATGGGCAGAGACACCTTCCACCAGACCAGGCTGCTCAGAGGTTCTCACACATTGGAGGCATTTCTGTGCATTTTGGGCAAATCAGCAAGAAAACAAAGAAATTGGTATTCTGGGGTAAAGCCATGCCAGGAAATGAACTCTACCCCAGCCAAAACCAGGAGAGGATTCTTTGAGATTTCCTTCCTGAGCATATTCTAAAACTGGAGGACCACTGCTGAACAACTTGGCTGTTGATTTTTCAGCTGAAGTTTAATTCTTGGATTTTTGCATTTGTATAATTGATTGTAAAACTTTGTAATTCATGCTAAGTTGGTTATTTAAAGATGTCATCCAATCAGAGGATAAAAAAAAAATAAAGAGCATTGCATTTAACTAGCTAAGATAGAGCAAATTACAATCAAATATACAATTAATATATGAGTAAACCTCATGCAAGATGAAAATAAGATGTACATATTTAAGGCATGATAATTAACCACTGGAACAAATTACTGAGGCTCATGGTAAATTCTTTTTCATTTGGGAGTTTCTAAATCAAGACTAAATGTCTTTCCAAAAAGATATGTTCAGTTTGCAGTCATTAGGTGAGAAGCAGAATTAATGATGAAATTTTATATTCAATATATTTCAGAAAGCCCAATTAAATGTTCATTGCAATCTTCCCATCTTAATAAGGATTAGTTTATTTGGATGTCCCTTTTCAATAGCAATGAAAATAACTATGAATATCATAAAAATGTTAGTATTTTAATATAGTATGCAGTGATCTGATCAAAGTACCATTCTGCTGTTCACATGCACTTGGAGTGACACATCCTAAAATTACTGGAAAGAAATATGCTATTAAGGTTCTTTTTATATGCTCAAAAAGAAAATCAGAATTTCTTCTTCCAAAGTATTTTGAGATCATTTTCATACCAATTTCAACATAAAATACCAAACATTCAATTGAGGTGGATATTCCATGTTCATTTTCTATGACTAAGCTTCAAATTCATTGAAGCACTCAATGATAATAATAAAATAGATAACACAAACACTGAATTCTGAGCATTTGAGAACCTGACCTTGGCTATAATTAAGGCATTTATACTTATTTGAGCTACATATTCCTATCAGGTATTGATGTCATATTGATTTCTACTTTACATACCAGCTTTAAAATAATAGAAACAAGATGTTGGTCCTATTTTGCCTTATCCCTTTCTCAGCTGTCAAACTATTAAAGAACAAGACAAGATCATAAATAAGAGAGCTAAAAGACTGCAAATACAATGAAACAGTGAAGGAACATGATGGCAGAGTAAAGATGTTTGACAAAAGGGGTAGAGAAAGAGTATGGGAAGCATAAATATTCCCCAAGAGCAGCAATAATGTGGCCAAGCTCTGTGAAGGTCAGGAGGAGATAACGTTTCCCCAGAGAGGTTTTGACTTTTCACTGGACATGCTGGGATAGCCAGGGCTGTGGGGAGAGAGGAATGGTGAGAGGCAAATTCCCACAGAAACCAAAAGTTTTGCTTCATCTAATAAATAACTCATCTCTCTCAGGTAGTTCCTCCATTCCACAGCTCTCTCCAGCCAAGTCAGGTTTATCCCTGATTTTCAGCTGAGGCTGGGGGAGCCAGGCTGGATGGCAGGTGCCCACCAAAGCCACTCCTGCACTCCTCTCCTTGCCTGGAAAAGGGAGAAAAACTCAATCTGAAGCTTGGAAAGGGCAGGGAGATCCTTCGCCAGTTACTGGGAAAAACAGACACTACTGGGGGACAACAATTTGTTACCAATCAAAACAGAGGAGGGTAAGGAGAAATTAAAATAAATCTTAAAAATACCTTCTTCCTTCTTCATGGGCCCCAAATTCATTCCCAAATTTCCTCCTTTCTTGCCTTGGTGGCACAGGGGGATGGGGAATGGGGAGTGTGGATAATCCATCACAGATTGTCTCTGCCACTTCTCCCTCCTCAGAAGAGGATTTCCTCACTCCTCACTTGCTCCAGCATGGAATCTCTCACAGGGAGACAATCCTTCATGAACTTCTCTCTTGGAATCTTGAATACTGGGCATTTTAAACTTTTTGTGTTGTCAGGCACTGACCCCCAAAAGAACACTGCTTTTGACCTGAAGCCTTAGACAAGGCTCCCAAAATTAAACTATAAAACTAGAATCACTAGTGTGTAGTTTAAATAAAAGTGTGTAATATCACATGGTAGAAGATTTGGAATTTGAGGTTTTAGACTATAGCAATAGGTATGGGACAAAATGGAAGTTTTAGGGCAAAAGCTTTCCTTCTTCTTGTCACTCTTCTTCTTAGGAATAAGTGGTACTTTTATAATTGAATTAAAAAATGCCACACTGAGTGTCACAGGTGTTCAGTCACTAGTGAAAAGTAAAAATAATTTAAGTGTTAGTTTCTAATTGGACTGTTTCACTTTAAAAGAACTTGTAACAGAAAAAATACATCACCATTTCTTCATTTTTAGCTCGCTAGTTAGAAGTGCTATAGATAAAAATTAATAAACATCTGAGTCCAAACACAAAATTCCATCCCTTGTGCTTTTAATCCCAACTCAGACTGAAAAAATAAATAAATAAAAAGTAATACTTCTCCAGTGTGGGTCCCCCATGGGGTCTCAGCCTCCTTTGGGCACCCCCTGCTGTGGTGTGGGGACCCCCAGGCTGCCCCATGGGAGAAGCCCACACATTTTTGGGATTTTTCCAGCTCCTGGTGCAGCTCCTGCCCCTCCTTCTGCACTTCTGCACTGGCCTGTTCCTCCCACAAATTCTGCAGCTGATGGGGTTTTTCCCTTTCTTACACACATTACCCCAGAGGTAGCATCACCCCCACTCAGCCTTGGCCAGGGCTGGGTCTGTCTCAGAGCCAGCTGGCATTGGCCCCATGGGCCACTATCAGCAAATCCTGACAGAAGCCATCCCTGCATCCTCCCCTCCCAAAATCCCAAAATCTGGCTGTGGAAACCCAACACCCCTGCCCCAATTGCTCAGCAGTCTGGAGTTTCCACTACACAAACACCAATTAGTGAGATGCCACAGTGGGCTTAAAATGGCATGGCTTGCTTGTGATACAATTTTACTTGATGGGGGGAGAGAGAAAAAAATTTAATTCCACTGTTTAATTGTGCCCAGAACAAACAGATGTAGGAGCACTCCCAGAGCATATGGGTTAAATTAGTGCCTGCTGTGTCCCAGCACCAGCATTTGTCTGATTTAGTGACACTTGTTTTAAACAGTTGGAAGAGGATCCAGGCAGCTCTGGAGGTGGTTTTCAGCTGGATTCATCCTTAAACAGCAGCCTAATAAAATTCCAGTTTTATATTCAGTCTGTGCTAAGCTGCCACCAACTTTGGGTCACCAGAGGAGGCATTCCCTGAGATGAATTGTGCAAGTCACATAATAGCTGCACAATGTCCTTTTGATGATAAAATACTAAGCAGAGCTGACATTTAAATTAGCAGCCCTGCATGTTTTCCAGCTAGATAATGATATGGGTAAGACAGCCAACACCTGTGGCACCAGGAAGGATCCAGTTCCCAGGGAGCCATGGCCAAAGGTTTGTCATCATCCCAAACCATTTATGTTGCAACTGATTGAAAATAGGCTCAGGCTGTCAGAACCTGGCTGTCCTGGGAGGTGTTTTGGGTTAACAAGCCTGGGTTTAATTCTTTGAGCCTCATCTCTCCTGAGACTTCACAGAGCTGATGTCTTTGGTTGGCCCTAAAGCCTGGGGAGAAGAGGGCTGAAAAGAAAAGGGGGTAAATAAGTAGATAAGCAAAACCACAAAATCTCTTTGCTTCTAGAGAATAGGAGAATAACTAAAGGGCTAAAATAACTAAAAGGTCGTTACAAGGACACAGAGTGATAATTTCTCAGCATTGACTTTTAGCAGTGCCTTCCTGAGCCAACAGCTCCCCTTGCCCTCTGCAGCAGCAGCAGCTCCAGGGTCTATTCAACAGCTGAAAGGCAGGGTGGTTTTCTGCCAGAAATGGTAAAATCCCAGCATTTTCTGATGGATTTCAGCTCAGCAGTGAGGAAGTGGCTGTGTCTAATTACAGACAGGTCCTGCACAGCCCCAGTGCCTGCCTGACCCTTCCAAGGGCAGGGGGTGGAATTCCTCCCACAGGGTGAGACACCAGGCAGGGCTGTGGAGCTTCACACTGCATCCATTTAACCTCCCTGCTGTGAGGTGCAGGAGCTGTCTCCCCTTCTGTCAGCACTGGGGGGCTCATAAATATTATTGGGTATCAAATGGGACTAAATGAATCAGCACAAATCAGCCAAGTTCCCCCTGCTCCAGCATCTATCCTGAAACAGGAGCCTGACCCTTCACCACTGCCTGATTTGATTTGGATATTTGAGGATATTTATGGCCCAGTGGCTTTAACCCTCATCAGACACTAAAGCAAGAATGCCCACACAGAGAGTTTCACTTCTCAGCCCCCACTGGCTGTAAATCAGCTTGTTCAGTGAGTCAAGAAATCTCCCAGAGATTGTTTCTGGCTGCAGGAATCACCTTGCACAGCCCTTCCCCATAAACAGGGGTGCCATTTGGAAATGATCCTTTCAGGGCCATCCCAAAAATCCCCCCCAAAAAAGGGATTTTTTTGTTGTTCTTTTTAAATTCAGACCTACCCTTTGTATCTTTCTGGCTGCCCTGTCACTGAACCTGCCCTGAGGAAAACCTGCTTAGCCTTTTTCTGCAACATGCAGGGAGATGGCAATAGCTATCCAGTTTAAGAGAAAAGGCAGATTTCAGTCAACTCAAAACAAGGATGAAAGTGGAAAATTCTGTCACCAGTGAGTGCAGCCTGGCACTGGGGAAAGTACATGAACATCAAAGTCAGATGGGTGAAAGCACTCAGCTCTGAGTCAATTATCATGTATTCTTAGATATATAAATCACACTTCAGACAGCCTAATCCCCTCCCAAAGTAATGGCACCTGGAAGTGTGTCCTGGGATAACCCTGCCAGGGGGAGGCAGGGCAGGGTTTGGCTCTGGGGAGCTGTGTCACCCACTGCTGGCTGTGCACTCAGCCCCTGCTGCTGCTGCTGCTGAGCCAGCCTTTTCATTTGGGCAGAGGAGACATGCAAAAATATGTGAATTTCTCTACAGCAGCACAGTGTTTGAAAATCATTATGCTGATTTAGCATCCTGACCCTAAGCTGCTCCACGGCAGATTTAGTAAATATAGCCAAACTAAAAGAAGACTGTAATAAACCATTAAGTGCAAATCAAATAGCTTGGTTAATCACTGTGTAACTGCAGTTTTATACAGCTGTCTGCTTCCCTGAATTGCACTGGGATAAATCTGCAGTGGCAGATTTGACCCTTTACTTCTGTGCTTCAGTTCCCTCCCTGTAAAAAAAGCAGGGTAATATACTCCCCAAGGCACAGGGCTGTTGCAAAGATACCTAAACTTCAAATGGTGATTCTCACTTATTAATTTGATAATGCACTACTCAAAAATAGAAGGGTGCAAAGAGCTATCAAAGAAAAGGCAAACTAAAACAAAACAAAGCAAAACAAAACCAAGAAAGAAACTCACCCCACAAGTCAGGCTGCAAGAAATGCTGGTGTGAAACTTGGGCTGAATGTGTGTGGGAGTGAGGGCCAAAGCATGACACCTTCTTTAAATTCAATGAAAGAAATCAGCTCTCTCTGCTCAGGAGAGATAATGGAGAGCTGTACGGCTTGCTGTGGGATGCTAATCCTAAATAAGAAGCTGCTGTAGGATCCAACGCTGTGCCTAGAATTGCATTAACACAGCAAAGAGGAGTCTGGATCAGCCCTGGTCTTACCCAGGGTGCTTCTTGACTCTGTTTCACAAGATATGATGTAAGAAGTGAAGCACATGTCCCTTTTCTTTTTGTATTTCAGGACTGATGTCATGGTAGAAGTTTCCAAACAAGGCAGACAGAGCTGGAAGGTACTGGTAGGGAAGGGGCAAGAGAAACAGGGAATTTGTAAAGGAAACAGGGATTCTTCTTCCAAAACTTCTCAGGAGAGTGATCTCAATACAGTAGTTCTGTGAGTAATTTCTTGCATTGAAAGTTGGAGTTAAGTCATGAACTGTGCTGGTGATACAAAGCTGGAAAGCAGCATGAATGCAAAGAGCACTGGAAGAATCACACAGGAATAAACACATGCTTTTGAAGCTTGTCAAAACAATAAAAAAGGGATTATGCTCTGTAGCACAAAATGATCTCATGCATTTTGGGATGAAACAGGGGGATTTCTGTTCTAGGGTGTTTAAAAAGGTGTGAGTCACTCCTGGACTGAGACACCAGCCAGATGCAGCCATGGAAGAGGCAGAGGTGACCTGCAGCTACATCACCATCAGGGACTCACCTGGGGCTCTTGGGACAAGCCAGGTCATCTGTGCTGAAGAAAGAGGAAATCCAACAGTCAAAGCTGCAGAAAATTTGTTTGTGGAATTAATAGGGTATTCTAGTTTATACAAGAAAAAAAATACTAAAATAAAATAGGTGAACCACTGCTTCTGTTTACTCAAGGAAAATGAAGTCTGAAAGGAATGAAATTGCAAAGCTGTCTTTGGGGATAATCACCAAGGGGGAGAAAAGAACTGCTTAAGTCAAAGGACAGATCTAGCAAAAGAGAAAGTAGGTGTAAGCTGCCCAGAAATAAATAAACCCAGTCTGAAAATCAAAGGGAAATGCTTCTTCCAGCCAGAGCAGTGAGGTGCAGAAGAAGCATTCAGGCAAACAGGGAGAAAAACTCAGCTCCTTTTAACATAGAGCTTGTGGATAACAAAGTGTAGCAGAATGGGTAGACAAACATTTTTACAGGGTGAGGAAAGGGGGGAAGGAAAGGGAAGGATGTTGGGGTAACTTCAGCACTCAGAAGACTGTAAAAGTATAAACACTCTCCTCCTAAAATAAATAGCTGAGCAGTTGGTAAACAATACACAAATAATCTTACTGGCAAAAAAGGAATAAATGGATGTCAGCTAATACAGATTTATTAAGAAAAAATTATGTAAAGGAAATATAATCTCTCTCTCTGACAGGATAAAGGCCAGTGGAGAGAGGAATAACAAGAAATGCCTCTTTCACTTAAGACTTTTGGTAATACCTCATATGATGTCCTCACAAACAAGTGGCAGAAGCCAACTCAGCAAGAAAAAAATCACAGAATTGGTGCAAAACTGGTGGAATAATCAGACCCAGAGAGAAGTTGTCACAAGTTTGCTGTTACAGTGATGTATTGAGTATTTTGTCACAGGGTTTGCAGTGGGTCTCGCACTCTTCAGTGTTTTCATCAGTGAATTCCTGTTCCATTTTGTTGCTACTACAAGACAGAAAAAGCTGCTCTGTGAAATGAGCAAGTATGAGAGAATTGGTGTGGACAAGTGCAAAATAATAGCCCTGAGTAAAAATTAAGTAAGAAAGAGAGAGGATGGGATCCAGCTGCTTACTCCATTTCTCCTCTACACAGTACCTGGGAGACTTTGCAGATCCAACCAGGATCAAATTAAATATGCTGGTCCTGCTAAAAACTCCAAACACACCATATAGGTCCATATGGGACACAAATACCTTGGCTCTTAACTATTGGAAATGCTTTGATTCTCTGAGTGGCACATGTGAATATGCAGACTATACACAGACAAGAAGAACTACAAGAACATATAGATATTTACAGATAATGTCCCCTGGGAGGGAAGTTGGCAGATGTGGGGCTGTTCATACTGGAAAGGAGATGAGAGAAGGAGAGATAAACAGCAAACAGACTCTGCTGCAAAGAGAATAATGTATTCTTTCTGCCTCAGACAGAGCAGTGAGAATGAATCTTGAATTATATCAAAAATTACAGGCTAGGTATTTATGATAAATAATCAAATGAATAGTGAAGCATTTGAATTCATTACCTGGATGATCTGTCTTCTGCATCAGAGTTATTTGAATATAGATCAGGAAGGAAGAACATGAGTGATGATCCTGGTGAAAGATTGTGTGACAATATGAACAGCTACTCAAATTCCTCTTTTTCTCTGTTTTCCAGGTTCTGGTGAAATGATCTGTGCAACAAAATTGCTTGAGAATACAGACAACAAGACTGGAGGTCCCAAGACCAAAGTTCACTTTGATATATTTATCACCCTTACATATGTTGCCCTGAACTCCTGTGGTCTCTTATTCTTGCAGGGGTTTGCAAGTGGAGTTCTGAAAGCTCAGGTGTGAAGGTTTTATGCATTTTGGCAGGATTAATAAAAACCAGCTATTCTTCAGCACTTAATTGTGAAAATTATGCATCAGAAGGAAGTAGTGGTCAAAGGATTATGGTATAAGAGAAAAATAATTAGTATATCTCTTAGCTTATCAAATTTGCACTAAGAAACATTTACACTGTTTAGGACTAAGAGGATAATTATTTCCTAGGCAAAACTTTGTTTCCAGGTCAAAGGGTAGCTTCTGAACACTAAGTTCAGAAAATCAGAAGTTTTGGGTTTGGGTTTGGTTTTTTCCCTCCCAAAAAAACCCTCAACCATCTTACAAATGGAAATACACAGATAAATGAGTGGTCGTGCATAATTTATAACATTTGCTTTAACACTGATGAATCCCAGGCTCATTTTTTCTCTCCTTCTGACTGAATGCTGATTATCTGACCTTCCTCACGTGAGCAGAGTGTGGCAGTGTGTGACCTGCTGCAGGAGGAGCTGGTGCAGCCTCGTAGCTGTGCCTCACCACCCCTCTCATCATATCAGAGGCTCATCCTGAGCAGATTTGGGCACCAGCCCTCTTATGACTGTGGGGCTGGTTTTGCAATAATCCAGTGAATCTCTGATTATCAAGCTTATAGAGAGGTGGCAGATGCCAGTTCTGACTCCCTGCTGTCTCCAAATCCTGTACCAGCAGGAGAAAGGTGATGTCTTTTCAGAGCCTGCCATGGGAAGGGAAGGATTTGGAGCATCTTCTACCTATTTATCTAATTCTCTTTCATCACCTCCCCCCCAAATTTGGTATAATCTAAACCAGGGAACTGAAACAAACAGCTTCACAGCATGTCTATAATCTATTTAAGTCATCTTAAAGCCAGCAGATGTTTTACAGCCCAAGATTTTCAGTGCTATTTCTTTACAAACTTCTGCTACTCTGCAGGTGGCTCAAACTAGGCCAGTGACTGCAGACAATTAAAACTTGAAGCCTTTCATTAGCAGTCACCAGGTCTCCAGGTCACTGTGGTGCTCAAATGCACCTTCTGTCACAATTCACTCCAGGCAGGTCAAACTGTGATGGACCCTGCTCAAAGCCAGCAGAGCCAGCCAGCCATGAGCTGCTGCCTGTGGTCACAAGGAGACAGAAATAAACTCCCTCATCCCTTCTGTGACCTCTGGGTCTGGCAAAACTTAGCAAAGCCTGTCCTCTGTACCAGATTTGAGAGATGCTCCAGAAATTTGCTTCTCTTCAATGCCTGCTGGGACTCACCTGTGAGCATTGCACTGTAATACTGTCTCAGCAGCAATCTGGGCCACAGGATCCTCCTCATTTCACAGATTTCACATCCCTTCACGCTGCCTTCCTACCACTTCACCTCCTACAAGCTGCAATACCAATTTTCAGGGTCGCTCCTGGCATTCCATGATGTGTTGGCCCCTCTTACATGGGAATTCTCAGGCTCAGTGAAGGATCACTTGCTGAGGGCATGCATGAGGCTCAGGTCAAGCATTACTGCAGGAAGAACTGATTTCCTGATCTAGTGGCCTCTGGCTTTAGGAATTTTAACAGGGGCAGGGACATGCCATGAGTCAGATTCAAATAAGAACTCAGCCAGATCATGGCATCCCACAACAATCTGCAAAATAGTTCCTGGAGTATAAGGACACACAAAATAATAATTGAATTTAACACATGCTTCAAAAAGTAGAAAGAGCAGCGTAAGTCTGGTTTAAATCTTACTAGCTTCAGTATGCTGCCCACATGCAGAAAACACCGAAGCAAACCATTTTGTTTGCCATGTCATATTTAATGTAAACACCAGATCCTACTTGTTTCAATATTTCATTGTACTCTGCAGCTGTCTGAATCAGTAATTTTGTGTTCTAAACCAACTGAGTTGGAATTTATGAGTAGGTTTTTAGTAATGATCTGCCAAATGTGAAATGATTGCACTGTTGTTTAAATGAAAAAGGGGTGACCCTTTTCTCTGTGCTTTAACTCAGCCTCCTGTGCTGCCTTACCAGTGGAGAACTGGAGCATGGAACAACGATGCTGTCTGTAATTTCTCCCCCAGGCACCCCCCTGGTATTTAGATTTCAGCTCCTTGATTTTAAAAGGTCACTTAGCAAAAAGAGAATGCCACATTATTCATTCCTCCCCACCTCCCTGGCTCATACTGTCTCTCTACTTTTTGTGGAGATAGAAAGAAATTAGCAGCCTGTGCTTGTTTAAAAACAGTGCCTGAACCTGAAGAACTGTTGACTCTTGTTTTTCATTCACTGTGTTCTTGTATTGTGTCAGAGAGATCTTTCCTAAAATGCAGCTGTTCTTACCCTGCCCCTCCCATCTCTTTCCCAGGCATCTTCTGCACATTGCACTGAGCTCTGTGTGCCACAGCTCTTGCCCAGAGTCCAGAGCCACTGGAAGCCCCTGTCACTGCCAGCTGAACTTCCCATGGCCCACTGGCAAAACAGTTCCTTGCCTGGAGTCTTTGGCTTCCAGTCACTGTAGGGAAAATGTCCAGGTTATTGTAAACCTTCCCAACATGGAAGGGATGCAGCCAAGTTATGGAGAGATAATTAAATATGCTCAGAAAGATGCTGGGTCTACTAGAGAAGCCCTTCATCTTCCTGTAGTGGAGAGATCAAACCTGACAGCATGAGTGGGTTCATCCTTGTTGCCTTTGAATGCCAGCAGGGAATGGACCCAGCTCCTGACCCAGCTGGAGGTGTTGGATCCATTTCCACCCTGCTCACAGCAGCACCACCCAGAGCAGGCTGGCCTCGTCCCTGCTCCATCTCAGATCTCTGTGCCCTGTGTGGCATCCCTGCTGACCCATAATTGCTGATTGCCTTTCTCCTCAGGGGGCTGGGTTCATAGCAGGGTGCTCAGCCAGGGCTGAGGTCCCTGGGGCAGGGTCATGGGCAGGGGACAGTGTGTGACCTGCTGGGACTGTGCCCAGGGCACAGGGAGCCCCCCTGACCCGAGCTGTGCCTGCACCCAGGATGTCATGCTCATTCTTAAATGCTGTCTCAGTTAATATCCTGCTGCCAGGAGAGACAGGGGAGAGAAAACAGTATGGTCCTGCTATCACTCCTGCTCAGTACTAACTGTAGAATTAGGGTATGTGTGTTACTGAGCCAGCTTATCTGCAGCAGCACTTCAAAACAATTTCCTTCATCTGGTCATCTTGTGCTTCAAGGCTATTCACTTATTTAAGTATCTTTTAGCAACCAGTATCACTCAGTGAGGCAGTGAGGATGCCTGTATTTTAAGCAAGTTTCATTATTTCTTTGCTATGTGGTGTAAGCTCTAATATGCTCACTCAGAGAGACTCTGGTTGGAGATAAATCAGGAAATGCTTCCAGAAAAAACTGTCATTTCTGCTTTCTTGTCACTGGTTCTTTATTGTAATTCTTACTGTTGCAGTTCCCTGCAGCAATTTCTTTACAGGGATTGCTTTCTGGTGAACTTCAGCTACCACAGAAATCGCTCATCACATCTGCATTCCTGTGTCATCTGCACCCTGCTGTGCTAAAGCTGATGGGAGGCTGAGGGCTCTAAATGTTGCTGGTTTTCTTCAATCCCTGTTCTCTTGCTTTTACAGTGCAGGGAAACACAAAAATTGTATGTTCTTCACAAATAATGTGGCGCCCAGTACAAAACCTGCTAGCCTAATGGAAAACTCCATCAGTTTTAATGGACCTCATTTTTAATTTACTCCAGCAAGAAACAAATCTGATCTTCACTGATGCTGACTTCAGTGGGAATAAGTCTGTGTGTAAATTTTAAAGAAAAGGGTTTGTGAATGGGCTGCTGTGTCTGTGTGGCCACCACTCATCTCTGCAGCACAATGCTGGCAGTGCCATGTGCCTGCTGTCCCCAAAGCAGGAGAGCTGCAGCACCAAGGACACCTGCAAGGGGAGGCAGTGAAGAGAGTGAATGTGCCAGGACAGGCCAGGGGACACAACTCCAGCACAGCAGTTATTCTGTTCTTCTGAGGACTGTACAGCCAAAGGGAAGGGGGATAATAGGGCTGCTTATTTTCTACACCAGCTGAGTGATGTACTATGGAGACTGTAAAACAGAATCCTAGAGCAGATGAAATAAATCCCTCTCTGGAAAACACTTTAACAGCAGCAGAGGAAGTTCACACCAACTCTTTCAGCATGAACAATTAGATCTTCAGTGTCTATAATGAGGTGAAATGGATCCCACATAGGAGAAAGGAGATTTCCAAGGCATAAAGGCACATTCACATCAGAGCTGTGCAAAGCCTCCACTGCAGATTGAGGATAACCCAGAAAATTCAACCAGCTGATCCCCTTATTTTTGTTTCATAATTCTGGGGTTTGGACCAGCAGAGCCAGCAAGCTCCTGAACATAAAATAACTCTCTTAATTGCACCAGCTCCAGTTGGGAGTGATGGAGGGAGAGCCCAGGATGTCACTGCTCAGATTCATGGCAAAACTGGTGTGAAAGGATAGGCTGTTTTGGTGTGGCAGGAAATCCAACAGAAACAGGACCATTATTACTTAAAAAATAAAGTAAAAAATGCTCTTTCCTCCGGACTTTGTCTAAGGAGCTGCTCACTCTGAACCAGAGGCAAAACTCAAGCTGTCAGAGACCTTCTGCCTGGTAGGTCCAGGGAGACATAGGAGAGACACCACCAGAATAGCAATGATGGTGCTGGAAAGGCTTTCAGCTTTCTCCTCTAAAACAAAAGCCTGCCTGCTTCTTGAAACCAGCAAAAAAAAAAAAAGTGCAGACGTGTTTTAAGGGTCTTGTGTGAACAATCAGCAGCCAGGAAGTTCAGTATCAGCAAAGAGGGCTCTTAAGAGATCTGAGAGGTGCTCAGAGCCCAGAGATGCAGCTCCTTCTCCTCATCCCCCAGACTGGAAGTCACCTGGGTGTGAACTTGGGAATACAGCTGGTGCAGCACTCTATTAGATATCTAGATATATATCTATTAGATGTATACAGAGGAGTAAATTGGCCAAAAATTCAGTGATATGGGTCAGGGACAAGGGAAGCAGAAGGAGGAGAATGAAATATGGATCCCAAATTCAGGCTGAACCCAGCACTTGGACTACAGCAGTTTGTATTTTGCAGGTGACATTGTCCAGACACCAGTTCAGAGTTTGCTCCATTATCCATTAAACCTTGATGCCCCTCCAGGCTTCAACACCCTAATTATGAATCTCAGTCCACAGACACAGCACTAGTTCACAGGGACCAGAGCAAATGCAAAATACACAGAACAAGAGAAAAACCTTCAGCAATTTTCTTGTCCTTTCCTTTTTGTCAGACCCTAAGTTCTTTCCCTCTTAAAAACACTCTAAGTGTTGTGCCTTACCCTGATACAAACTTGTCTGTCAGCTTCAATCCTCCTGAGATGTGCATGATGCCCTTTCATTCCAAAATTAAAACTGGTTTATTTTCTGGGAAATCTAGTTTAATACAAGCATGACAAAAAATAAATTAAAATAAGGAGAAAACAAGCCAACTATTTAGCATTTTTCCTGGAAAATTGACACTTCTATAGCCATTTTTAGGGGGAAAGGCATGGAAAGAGTATACTGAAAATCATAAAAGAAGCCTGGACCCTGAAATAGGCACTATTAATCTCAGGATTTGCAATTTAAGATTGATTTAGAGGTACCAGACTAATAAAGGACCTCACTGCTGCACTAACAAGCCCATGTGCTCAAGGCTGAGGCAGCATAAAGAATTTCTTACTGAGTTGGGGTTATTTTAGGACAGCTTGAGGACATTCAGACAGTCTGGTCAGGGCTGTGGATACCCCAAGGGCAGTGAGTTTGCTCCATCCTAACAGAGGCAATGCTGCAAATGAGCTGGAGAGGAAGATGGTAACATAAAGAAAAGGGGCTGGAGCAAGGAGTGGTGACCAATTTTGGGGGGGAGGGAGTGGAGGAATTTAGTTTAACCCCAAATTTCAGTGTTGAAAATGAAAGCAAAGTGGAATTGATGGAGAAGGGTGACTGACACCAGCTTGGAACATTAGCCCTCTCTTTGGGAAGAAAACAGGATGAAGGGAGCAGTTAATTTTTTTTTTTCTCCATGGAAGACATCAGAAGAAATTAGTAGTTTAACAATATTGTCCTCAGCAGAGACAGCTGGAGGGTTCCTGTCAGGCTTGCTTTGTGCAGACACCAAGAGTATTTGCAATGGCAGAGGAAAGAAATCAGTCCCAAGCCTGAGTCCTCCCCAGAAATGCTGCTGATGGCAAATGGAGCAGGGGAGGATCCTCAGAGAAACATGAGCTTGACAGAGCAAAAATTATTTCAGGAAGCATCTAAACAAAGGAGGCACCTCTGTGAAAGGTGAAAAATCAGACCAGCTCAGTAATATTTTAAATACATTCAGTAGAGCCTGTGCTCAGTGCAGGGAGGTCACTGCCCTTCTGCAGGGGCTGGAACCAGCAGAGTCATCTGTAAAACAGTGTTTGTAGAGCTTGGCTCCCACAGCCTGCAGGGGTTTGAAGCACATCACAGGAGAGCATTTCCTGAGGACAAACATAATTCATTACCCAGATACCTCTCCCTAATATTTATTGGTCTAATTCCATTTCAGTGAAGATCTGAGTCCAGTGGAATTACATTGGCACAGGAAAGGAACTTCAGGCTAACAGTTTTCTTACTGCTAAATGATAAAGAGGAAAAAATATTTTGCCTTTTCCATCTTTTTTGAAAGTGCTTGATCCAGAACTGGCAGAAGTCAACAGGGAGTATTTCCATGGACTTAGCAGATGTTGGATCATAACATGCCTGGGAACTGGAGCACTTCATTCATTTACCAACCACTTCCTTATGACAGATAAAGGAATTGCAAATGTCTGAATTTATGGTGAAAGTTCTCACCAGTTGTAAAATGCAGAAAACTGAAAATCTGCAGCAGCTCCTATAAAATTACTGTAGCTGAAGTTGGATTGTTGCTTTAGGGTAAATAATCTCTGTGTTGTCTTTAGCAATTTCAAGTTTTAAAATTATGGAGTAGTTTTTCCTCTTTTCCTTTCATAAACAAAAAAGCTGTTGTTCTGTAACAAGCTTTCTAGCAAGTAATGAGATGAAGGTAAAAAGAAAGTTAAATATTGCTCCATTCCCCTGGCAGCATTATTTGAACCTTCCCAACATTATTAATGTCAAAATACCTTGGAGTGAAACAACAGCAGTTTTTCTGGTGTCAAGAGGGGTTGTTTTCCTTTGCTTGCCTTGCTCAGCAGTGGATTGAGCAGAGGGATGGGGAATCATCAAGGACAGGTCTTGCTGAGTGGGGATTGCTTGGAGAGGCAGAACAAGGTGCTCAGAGCAAGGACAGGGCTCAGGGAGAAGCTCTGAGTGGGTGCTGGGGTGGGAATGCTCTCTGTCCCCTGCATGGACTCCTGTCCTCGAGGGAAAGGGCTCAGGGTTAGCTCTGTAAAGTCCAGCCAGAATCCTTTTCAGGGTTAGGCTCAGGGTTGGGTCTGTAAGATCCAGCCAAAACATTTTTCAGGATAAGAGATCAGGGTTAGGTCTGTAAAGTCCAGCCAGAACACTTTTCAGGGTAAGGCTCAGAGTTAGGACTGTAAAATCCAGCCAATGTCCTTTTCAGGGTAAGGACAATGGGTGGTGCTGCCCAGCAAGGACAGACAAACCACCAGAGTCCCTTCTCTCTGAGTTGTGCAGGTGGGGGAAAGAAAACAAAACCCTAGATCTATTTATGCATGAGAACTGCCTGTGACAGGAGATATTTTCAAGTCCATCTCTGCCTGATTGGAAAGGGATAAATGACTGTGTGTCTTGCACCTCCCCAGGCAGCTGCCAACACAGCTGGAACAAGATTTCCCTCATCTCCCCAGTTCAGGTTGCCCAGTGAGTGTAAGAATTAAATATTAATTGAAGCAGAGACCTGTGTGAGAGAGAGAGAGGGGATAAGGAATTCTGCCTGGAAAAGCCTCACAGGGAAAGGGGAGGAAGGGGCTGTTCTGCCCTGCCTGCAGCACCAGACCTGGGTCTGCATCCCTCCTGCAGGTGATGCACTCAGGTGCTCCTGCAAAAATACCCCTGGGAGGGCAAACAGAGCAAAAACTTTGCTACCCAGCAGCAGGAGGAAAAGCTGAAATGGTTGTGCCTGGGGCAGATGCTCAGAGGCAGGAGGGGATGTCTGTGAGCACAGCTCCTGGACTGCAGAGAGGATACAGAGCAATGAATGCTGCCTGCACTCTGCAGCAATGCTCTGCTCCCATCAGGCACAGATATCTGCAGTGGAGTGCCCTCCACAGTGAAATATTGCAGCTGTGCTACTGCCAGATACTTGGGAAAAACTTTTTAGATCTGGAAGTTTAGAAAAAGGGGGAAAAATAACTTGGTCTGACGTCAAAGTAGGGTAAAATATGAGCCAGGGGTGATCAGCACTGGGATGGGAGGTGTTTTTCCTCTAGAAGGCACTGTCAGGTTTGTGCAAGATTTGGAGCTCATGAAATTGTACACTCATAACTCCAGGCAAGGAAATATTTTGGAGCTTGCAGAGCATCCAGGCAGCAAAATAAAGGCTTGGTTCTGGCAAGGCAGACTCTGGATTCATTGCCACAGGTAATGGAGCCACTAACAGATGCCAGTCACTTGGGGAAAAAAGACAAGCAAGGCAAAGAGCTCCTATTTATAGCTCAGAGTTTGGTTAGCACTGCTGCATGGTGCAGCATTAAACACAGCCTGGTGGGCTGCAGGTTTGTCCCTGGGAATGGAGCCAGGCTTTTGTTATATCAGGATTAAAAGCATACCATGCTGTACCTTCCAGGGTGACACAGAAAGGGTGACATGGGGACAGCCTCGATTTTATGAAGACTATTTTCATCTGGATTGTAGGAACGCTGATGCAAAGAGACATTTGTTAGTTGTATAGCAAAGCCTTATTATTTTTCAGGGATTTATCTGAGTTTCAGGTAATGAGAGCTGGGAGTAACTTGATATCAGTATTTTGCATTTAACATGTGTATTTTGACTGTAAAAGAGCAAGCACCAGCACTGCCAGTAGTGTGAAACCACAGGCTCAGAACTACAAGGCTGCTGCCTTCACCAGCATTACCTAGCACTAACAACAGAAAGCAAATTAAGTGCACTGAAGTTAAAACTGAAAGAAGAAAGTTGATTTTATTATGCAGAGTTTGGAGTTACAGCTGCAGGAATTTAGGGGCTGTTTGGTTGCACCAACTGTTATTTATGATGACTGTGAATGAATGAAATATCCTCTGCATTAATCCCTTCTGAAAATACAAAGCTTTCCTATGCCTTATATCTTTTCAAACTTTTAATGCAAAACAGATCCTTAGAAAAATACATAGACAAACATAAATATGAGGTTTTTTTTTTCTTTGATGAATCCATGCAGCATCAGTATCTATAAATTTACATTATAGCTCTACTGCCATCAAGTGATGAAAAGATATTTTAGGGAAGATATCAAAGAGGGGGGGAAAAAATGAATTTGTGTAAGTTACAGAGCTCTTACACAGAAATGAGACATATTTAATATTCACCCCTGCCTCTTCTCCATCTATGGTATCAATGGTTACCCATGGGAAACCAAAATACTTTGTGAACTGCAACCTGACTAGAGGCAAAGAGCTTAATTAAAGTGCATGTCAAAATTTGATTACTGTTTGTGAGTAACATAGATGAAAAAAATCCACATGCATGCCCTCCCTTACCTCTTGGTCATGTAGCATGGTGGGGAGCAATAAAAGCAGCTTCCTGGTGCTGCCAGCAGAGCTGTCACAGCTCAGTACCATTTCCCTGCCCTTTCCCTTCCCTTGGCTGCTGTCAGTGCCTCCCTGCTGGAAATAGGGGCTGTTTCAGCACAGGAGAGGGGGAGGCTGAAGAAATATCAGATGTGGCCTTTCAGCACTTACAGGGAGCTTAAAGAAAGATGGGAGCTGACTTTTACTGGGGCATATAGTGATAGGATGGGGGTTATGGTTTTGAATTAAAGAAGATGGATTAAGACTACACAGTGAGGGTGGTAAAAGAGCTCAGGCTCATGTGTCCATGGATGGGGCGTCCATCACCTCTCTGATGTAGTTGAGGGTGTCCCTGCCCCCAACAGGAGATTGGACCTGATGGTCTTGGAAGGTCCTTTCCAACCCAAACCCTTCTGTGCTTCTCTGACTGGGTCAGAGTAGGATGTGTCTAGAGTATAACTTACCAAGTGAGGGACAGTGGGATGGAAAGAACAAAGAGTCACATCTGGAGGGGTTTTCTGGCACACTGCTACAGAATTTGGGGGTTTGCATTGAGAGAGAGCAGCTCAGCACAGCCAGCTCCCTGGGGTTTCCACACACAGGTGGTGATGCTGCAGCCCCTTCCTCTGCTCTCCAGTGAATCTCCATGGTGGCTTTGGCTGCTGCCACCTGACAGGGACTCTCCAACCTCCACCATGATTTTGGCAGCAGTGACAGGGAAGGGAAATTGCTGACTGCTAACAAAACACCTCGCTGCACACACATGGATAAAATCAGATTTTGTGGGGCACCAAAGGCATCTTTGCCTTCTCACAGAAACATTAAGGCTGGAAAAACCTTTAAGACCATCAAGTCCAATCATTAACCCAGCACCACTCAAGGGGTGGTGGGTTACCATGTCCCCAAGTGCCACATCCACACATTTAAAACATTTCCAGGGATGGTAATTCCACCACTTCCCTGAGCAGAAAGTCTCAGGGGTCCTCCTTTTATTCCTAAACCTGATAAACAGCAGATCTTCAGCCAGTGTTTTGCTACACCTCCAGCTGTTGTACATCCTTAGGATCTGAACTGGAAATACTATGGGCTCATGCAACAGAATTGTTTCTGGAAACTGCAAATATCTCTGCTCAATAAAAATAAAATACAAATCAGAGACTGCTTGAACAAACCAGACTTTTTACAGACATAAACTCAGTCTTGAATAGGACAAAGATGTATTTCACAAGTTTTTTATGCTTGATTGTGAAGGTATTGCACACTATTGAAAATGAGCTCACCACAGGTTGCATTGTGTGAAAGATAAAGGGAGGCCATTCAAGGAGACAAAAATAAACCCTTGGGTTCAGGGCTCAGCTCCTAAGTGGTCAGGATTAGGTTATTTCTTTGTAAGACATTTTGAATTCCTATGCAATGAAAGACAAAATACAGAAGCACAGAGTCTGGACAGTGAGTCAGGCTGCATGGAAGAAATAAATCAGAAGAGGCTCTAATGGCTCAAGCCCTTTGGGGAAATAGTGGCAAAAACAGCATTTACCATCCAGGAGAATGCAGTAGACTACTGAAGCCAAAGCAGATGTGACAAGAGCTGAGCTAACCATTTTGAGAGATATAAAGGGGAAAAAATGCCCTAATAAAGGCAGAAGGACTAATAATGGACTCAGGATATTTGTTCCAATTGCCCAGAACTTTGTTTGGAGCACAGCATCATCCAAAGAGACATTTATGGACTTAGGCAGCTGAATATCAGTTCTGCCTGTCATGCCTTGATCGACATAAATGGAGAAGGGAAACAATGTGAACAAAGGATAAAAAAGAAGGATGGAGACAGCACAAGGCAGCAAACAGGACTGTTATTTCACACTTTCTCCTCCCATATTTTTTATTTATTTTCTGTGGGCTGTCACAAGGCAAGAGTATATTTTATGAGCTAGGAGATGCTATATACCTGAGTGAAGTTGCAAGGGGAAGAGTGTATTCAAACATTTAGACCTGTAATTTATTATTATATATGTATGAAAACACAAAGTGATACTAAGAACACACAAAAATCTGCATGCTTATTTGTACATGTATATATATCAATGAAATCAAAGAAAAGGCTGAAAGGGAATAAATACATATACACATATATCTCAATTTTAGATAATTTACTTTCAACAGTCAGTGATTTCCAAAAGGCCATTTCCATGCTAGCAATGTAGCCTTTTCTTTGGAGTGCACAAGTTAGACAGGAGTATAAAAGTTCAATTAAGAGCCTGCTTGCCTTGTGACTGATAATGGTTTTGACATTTGCAGAGTCTCCTGACAACAACGTCAGAGCAAAGTGGGGAAAAGGAAATCAAAGAACAAGTTCTTTGCAGATGGAGATGAGAGGGTTCAAACATCTGAGGCTTTGCACTCGTGGCCTCAGAAAGAACCTTTCCCACCACACAAGGCTCTGTCAAACATTTCAGCTTTTCAAGGAGAGGAGTTGAACTTTCTGAATAAACCCAGCAGCTTTGAGGGGGCCTGGCTGGAAGGTGTTAAAGAAAGAGAAATGCTGATTTTACTAAGTGCCCTGATCACTATCACTGCCTCACACAGGGAGGGAGAGGAAGGAAATGAACCAGCTCATCACCAACCTGAGGTTTGCTTTTGATCTTGTCAATTAAAGTGGTGTCCTTCTCATCTAAGATCCAGAAGGGGAATTTCCACAGGTCAGGCTGGGTTCCCAGCACTCTGGGCATCAAAGCTGCCTCAACTCAAGCTCTTGGCTGGGGCATGTGGGTCTGATGCCATCTGCTCTCCTCTTGACAGTAAATACAGCTGCAGTTTCAGGAATAGTTAAGATTAAATAAAGTTCAGTGGCTCTGCCTGCCTGGGATAAAACCAGTGCTGTCTCTTTGAATCTGGCTGCCCTGTTTGCTTCTATAAATGCCTTTACTGAATTAGTTCATGTTTGCCAGAGAATGTCCAAACCTCAGCCACCAGCTTTTGAGAAAATCTGAAGTTTTAGTGTCTCCTTTGCACACCTATACATAGAGTTGACATGAAATGCATTTCAATTTGCAGTAATTTTAGGAAGAGGAGAGTTAAGAAAAATTATTTTAAAACTCACCTTAATGAATCAGAAGCAACCAGAATTAGAGCCCCTTCCTTACTCAGATTCCTGAGCCAACAGGAGCCAACTGTTCCAGCTGATGGCTGAGGTTGGCACAGAGCAGCAATGAGTGAACAGTGTGTGGGAAGAGTGATCAAATTACCTTCTAGAGCACAGAAAAGTGTCCTAATGCACCATGTCAGCTGCTTTCACCTGACCACTGTAGTAGGATCAAGTCCAGGCTGCTTTAGAGGTGAGGCCACCACACACACTGGGCACTTTCCACTGCCTGGGCACACATCACCCCTCCTGGCAGTGCTTGGAGTCAGTGAGCTGGGGAATTCTCTGAATTCTTCAGAGAGAAATCAGAGTGCAGGGGTTGAATTAAAGTCTGTGGAAGGATTGAAGTATATTAAGCCACTCACATATAATATAGACATTTAAGTAGAAGTAAGTTAGTAAGTTTTAGGATGAGTTCTAGTGCTTTTAGTAAGTGAAAGGTTTCAAATGCCAGAGTAGCAGAGTGAGTTCTAATGAAGGTTGAAACATACTGATATCTTCAGTAGAGGCTCAGGCCCACAGCTGTATACAGTGCTTAGACATAACAGAGCTATAGTAAGAATATTGCTGGTATTTTTCAAAGAGAACAAGATAGGTCATGTGTGTAGTCCATGTAACCTGGTGTGCTAAGAAGCTAGAATTCTAATAGGTTAAGGAGTGGTGGTCTGAGTTTGCATCTTAGCTTGTTGGAAAAATCCTGTGTAAGAGTTTGTATTGGGGAGAGTTGGTTCTTTTAACCTTTGGCTTTTGCCAGGCTTTTAGCCATCTGCACTTTGCCAGGCTTTTGCTTTGCCTCTCCATTTGCCAGTGCTTTTTGCCATTGCCTTTTGAGCTGATGTGCTTTGTAATAAATAACCTTTTTAACTATTTGCTTATTTAGAAGATTACCTGACAAAGTAGGAGCCAAGAGCTCAGAGGAGGAGCCTAAGAGCTCCAGAGTTGGTGCCTTAGAGCACCCAGAGGTCTGAGAACCCCACACTGGAGGATCACTGTCAGCTCATTGATGAGTCCCTGCAGCCCCCTGGGCCATGCCCTCGATGCCTCTGCTGCCCCTCTGCTCCCCAAAAACTGTGGGGTGCACGAGCTCAGCCCTTCCCACAGCAGCAGCTGAAGCAGACTCTGCCACAGCTCATGCTCTCCCAAGCCATATTTCAGCAGGGTGTGTCCTCACATCCAGGGTTTATTCCACCTCTGAAACTTCATGAGAGCTCCTGCCTTCTAGCTGTGATGTTTCCCTGGAGTGTGACGTGGCTGACAAGCAAGGAGAGGAGACCTGCTGCTGCTGCAACATGTCAGAGAGATTTACCATTAGCTCAAGAGCTCCAGGCCAGTGGGTTTGGATGTGAAGAGCCAGGCTTCCAGTCTCAGAGACACAGGGCATGGTTATTTTGCTGTTTATAGCTCATTAATTTATTACTCTAGGCCTGTATGGAGGGTACTTTTCCCTGTCTGTCTTTCACATGACATTTTACAACGTGGCACAACAGGGCAGTTTCAGGCAGAGAAAGTGGAGCCATCAACTTTTCAGGTCCTTTTTAGCCAGTGGGTGGATTTTTCATCAACAAAATGTGAGTGTCTGTAGGAGCAGGCAGTACATGCATCAACCACACACACATGCACCATTCACACACCAATGTGCTTCACCCCCTGCTCTCAAACCACAAGGATCATCCAAATCTCTGCTCAGCACTCCACTGCAATAATTCAAATTGCCAGCACAGAGGACAAAGGAGGGTTTTGAACAAAACCCCAGCTCCTCCAGCTGACAAAACCACGCTGTGCTGACCTCTCCTATTTGCTTCCCAGCCTTTGTCATTCAAGGCTGTCTAAAAAACACTTGAAGAGCAAAAAGAGAGAGTGAAAATGGAAGTCCTTCAACATAAGATTGGTATTCCTCTGCTGTCATGAAAAATTGTATTCAGGAGTATTAACAAGAGTGTCTAGTAGAGTGTCTAGTAGGGTGAAGTGTTGCCTTTGTGGAGAGGAGCTCTACTACCCTAAAGTGTTGAAAAAAGAAGGGAAAACACTTGAATTTCAGTGGTAGCTCTATCCATGCTTATAGATCTTACTTTCTAGGATTTTTCAAAGCAAGGCTTTTCTAGGGCAACTAAAAAACCATCCACAACACAGACACTCAGACAAGGTCTGTGCTGGAAAGAAAACATTCCCAAACCAACATAGGCAGTCCAGATTCCTATACAAGCAGAAACACAACTTCAGCCTGTTCAAAGCCTGCCCACAGACCTCCTTCTTTCAAAAGAAAATAAACTTATAAACAACAAAACAAAACACAATAATTTGAGTAGAGCCAAGGTATTTTGAGGATGTGCCTGTAGGTGCTTATGGCTTATTTTTATTCTTCTTGTCATGGGCTGTTACCAAAGTAAAAATCTACATCTTGGTCAACAGCAGGTGGAATTTCTATTTTAGCACAATTTAACCTCATTAGAGAAAAGAAAGTCCAGCTTGAAGTTTTGCAGAGCCATTCAAGAGGCAAAAAGAGAGGAGAGCAGCTGAAGTGGATCAGGCTATGGGCCTCTCATTGCCAATGAATATAAACTACAAAGGGAATGACAGTGAACACTGATAAAGTCCCACAGTTGTGCCTGTTAATTGTTCACAGATGTGCCACCTTTGTGCACATTTTTGCTGTGGTCAGTTTAAAGTGACTCCTGTAGCACAGGTTTCCTGTGGATTCCTGTGCTGAGTTACTGTCTGTTTCTACCCCTCCCACAGCCTGACCAGAGTGACAAGAACTCTATTCTTGACTCTCATATTGAGCTGCTAAAAAGGATGTGCATTTCAAAAGGTTTCATATTCTTCTGGGAAGTGGATAAACAAACACACTGACTTGTTACAGCAAATACTTTGAACCTATTGGGATGTTCATCTTGCACAAGATATTGGCAAAACGACAAAGCAAGATGAGATCATTTTCTGAAGTTGTATCTGTCCTGGGGAATTAAAAGGAGAGAGAGAAAGAAGAAAGTTTTGTTTTCTTGAAGTTTATCTTAGTATGAAAAATGAAATTTCATGGGCAAAGCAAAGGTTTGCTTTGAGACAGTTGCAAGGGGACTACAGCTCCAAAAGACTTCAGACAAATGTGTAGATTTAAAAATAATCACAAATTATTCATTCCTGTCAGAGAAATACCACTAGACAAGAAGTAATAGGGGCCAAGTCTTTGTCAGATTGCATCTTCTCACTAGTGCATCAAGGTAGGACTGATTTGAGAAGAGAGCACCTGGTGCTGCAAAACAAAGGAGGAAAAAAAGAAAATACCACACACCTGTGGATATTGAAAAGCCTTAACTGGAAAGAAAACTACACAGGAGTGTGTAGGCTTTGTCATGACTGACACAGAGAGAGAAAAATTAAAAACAAAAACAACCAGAAACCCTGCTCAGATCCAATTCATTGAGTTGGAAGGGGAAATGGTTGTTGAAGGCAGGGTTTAATTTATACATTTAAAAGCCTATTGGTGTATCTGGTAACCCCCCTGCTGCACTGCCTGAGTCCCTTTGCTGTGAACACATCACACCAAGCTGGGAAGGGCTTTCCAGCTTTCCAGAGATGCAGCTCACTAAAACTTTGGTGTTTTCACTTGCAGTACACGAGGTTGGGAAGAAACACCCACTGGGCTCCACCAGCAGCTGGTGCAGCCATGGACCAAACACCTGCTGTGCTTGGGCTCCCAGCACCAGACCCAAATTCTGCATTTCCTTTGGTCTTTCCATTAGTTTCAGGCTCCAGCTTGCACATTCCTTGGCCCTGGATGTCTGCATCCTCCTTCCACACCCCTGGAAAGCCAGGATGGGTCCATATCTCCAGACCACAGCTTTGCATGGGACAGCTCAGGGCAAGGCCAGGATAATCAGCTAAACACAGCATCTGGCACACCCAATAAAGCATCACTGTACTTTATGTGAGGTTAGAGACTTCTCCTATTACTCCTCTATAAATGTTTCATACAAACCCAGATGTAATCCTGTCCCAAAAATGAGGGATGGAGGGCAGGGGGACAGGAAAACAGAAGGTGGCCCTGTCACCCCAGACCAGCACATAAACACTGTGCCAGGCAGAGACAATTGGGGCTACAATCACCTTGTTTGTCCCTCTTCATCTAAACCTTCTCCTTTTTCGACTTGCCAAATCTTCTCAAACAAAATGAAAAGCAGAATTTCCCTGGATGGGTTTACAAAGCCAGTTAGTGATACTCTGCAGATTTCCTCCTGGGTTCATACCCATAGGCAGGAATGCTCAAGGAAAAGAAAACCAAATCATAAATAACAAATTCAGAACAGCAAATCTTGAAAGTCATTTCAACAGTAAATGTCTGTGCATGTCAGAGAATATTCTCACAGGAAACATCACTGAATAATTTTGCATGATGAGCAAAATATGGGGTATTTTTATCAAACAAGGAAAATCTGCTTACAAATAAATGCATGAAACTTGAGATAAATTCCTGCAAATAGGTTTTCAAGGTTGGTTGAAGTTGCTAATGGCTACGTTTGTCCAGCCTTTAAAATTTTGCTCAGGCATCATTCATATTAGATGACCTCTTGCAGTGAGAATGCAGAAAACTCCTGAAATCCTTGTCAAATCACTTTCATCCATTCATGATATTAACCATTTGAGGCATTTCCCCTTCCCTGCTCTGCCTCCTACCACCTTGGAGAAATTGTTTTGATTCTTCTTCCTTTTCCTCAGAAATTATTTCACAGCACAGGAAATAAAAAATGACAACAAATCCCACAACTTAGTGCCCACTAGAACATGCTCTTCCAACTGCAGCAACAACCTCACTCTTGGGCATTTCCTGGGAGACTGATGGCCAGCTGCCTCAACACCCTGCAGTCTTGCTCCAAGCCATCAGCTCTCCCAGGCAATCAATCCTCAGAAAAAGGAAGAATAAAAAAGAAGAAAGAATAAAAAAGCTCTGGGCTTTGGTTTAAATTAAAAAAAAAAAAAAAAAAAAAAAAAATGTGTTATTGTAACCCCTTATGGTGTGGTATGGATAAAAATTATGGATTGCTCTTCTGGTCTCTCCCTCATGTTCATCATGTTGCACAGCCCTGGCCAGCCCAGCTCCCTCCCAGCACACCCTGGATGGATGATGGCCCTTCATTTGATCTTCCCCATGTCCCTCTCCTCCTGTGGGCACCCTAAGCAGTGCCAGCCATGGGGAATAAATTTCTCCTGCTGGGTGTTGTGCAGGACATGACCCATCACAGCAAGATCCATCTTTTACAGATGAGGTTTTACCTGGCACCTCCCATCACCCTCAGCTCACAGAACCACAGAAAGGTTTGGGTTGGGCCTTATACACACCTATTCCCCCCCTGCCTTGGGCAGGGCCAACTTCCACCAGCCCAGGTCACTCCAAGCCCATCCAGCCCAGCCTTGGACATTTCCAGGGATCCAGGAGCATCCACAGCTCCTGTGCCAGGGCCTCCCCACCCTCACAGCTCCTCTCCAGGGCTGCTGTTCAGGCACTCAGCTCCCTTTCTCCACCCCAAGAGCAGAGTTTTGTGCTTTCTTTGCCAAACCTCACAGAGTTTAATTTAATCTTTTCTTCAAATTAATCCGAGTCCCCTGGGCAGCCACTCTATCATTTGTCACATCAGACTCTCCCCCCAGTTTAGTGTCATCCACAAATTACTTGTTTTGGTAGCACAGCTAGAGTGAAGAGACTTTTTAAATGCCACCCCTGGTGTGTTTGCTCGTGGTGGAGAGTTTGTGTAAATTAGAATTCCCTGGGCTCCTTGCTGTGCTGCCTGCTGACCCCAACCTGCAGCTGCCCTAACAGATTCCCCCTGAGTATTTCAATGCTGCAATATAAAAAACCTCATTCCATGGTGATTCCTGGAATGAAGGAGCCTCAGCATGTTCAGTGTGAATCATCTGTGGGACTGAGCTTCCCTGCAAGCTCAGGGCCATAAAACACTCGCTGCCCCAGCTGAGAGCAGCCACTGTCCTGTGGAGAGGTTTCTCCTGGGAAGATGAACCAGCCCACTGACCTTCCAGTGCAGGAGTTTAATAAAAAGTTTAGCTTTGGGTTCCTTTGCCTGTGAATAGCAAGAGTTTGCCTGATTTTTTTTTCTCCTTTGCAGAATGAGGGGGTTTTTTCCATAAATATATGAGAACAATTCAGCTGCCTTTTTTTTCCCCCTGCCAGGTCTCTTTGCCAATGAAATGCTCTCCCTCCCAGGCATAGATCACTGGCCTGACTAGACTGCTGTTATGTTAGAAACAGGAAAATTATAATGCTGCCCTTTACTTTTTCTCATGAATTCAGGTGCAACTCATCCCTCTCCTTCCCTTTCTGCCCCTTGAAATTCACCTGTAAGTGCCTCAAAGGAAGAGCTGTTCTAATCCAAACCCAGCAGAGAGGATGCTCTCTAAAAGCAACCAAACTACCAAAAATCAGAAATAATTTCAAAGAGCATTACTGTTTTGGGAGAGCTGCCAAAACCATGTGAATGATACACATAAAAGATAAAATGTCTAACAAAATCCTCCAGTGCTGCAGCAAACAGTTCAAAGGAAAAGGCATCAATGTCCAATTACCTGCCCAGGCTGCTGGACTGCAGGGAAACATCAACTTTTGGGCAACCAAAGCTCCACACAGGTATAATTGTGGTGGGCTTGCTGTGGTAAGAGGCAGCTTCCCTTGCTTTGTCCTGCTCCCCTGTGGTCACTTTGGGACCATTAACAGCAACTGAGAGAGCAGGTGGTGCCAGCTCTCAGAGCAAATCTGGCAAAAGTTAATTTATCCCATCTTTACCTCAGCATCTGCTCAAGTTCACACCCTTTTCTACCTGAGGCACCATTTTGTTTCTGATCTGCACCAGAACATGCCTGCCCTGAATTCTGTTGCCTGAAAGACAGGGGAAACATCTCCCTGCTTCAAACCAAGTTACAGATTAATATTTTTTACTGCTGCTCTCAATCAGTGCTGTTTGCCTGGGGATCTCCCTTCTCACTGTCCCCTCCTCACACCACACTGAAAAAGCACTTCCAGACAGGCTCTTCTCTCATTTGCATCTCCCTCTTCTCTCCTACACTACATGGAGCCAAGCATGGGCAGAAATAAGAGCTGGATGAGTCCAAAGCAAACCCTCATTTGAGCATTTAATTGCAAATTCACATCCAATGGGAGGCTTCCTGTTCCCTACTTGCATATTGAGCAAGTTGCATCTCTGGTGGACTTCTGCTATTCCCTATCCTACTTCCTACAAATCTGGCAAAATATATATTCCAGAATTCAATAAATTATGGGTTTTCAAGCAATGATTAAAATAATATATTTCTCTGCTGTTTTGAGTTCAGCTTGACCATCACTTTCTGAACAGCCTGAGTGACTCAGAGGGGCCAGTGATCTGAACTCTCTGCTGACATTTCTTAATGTCAGTAAATAACAGCAACTTTTAAGTACATATTACTTTTCTTTCTGGGCAATTTGATGCCTTTATTCTTTTTGGGTCTCATCCCAGGCTGAGATTAAAAATGGGTCCAGTTTAGGCAGGTGATTTGTTTTGTGTACGTCCTTTTGCTGTTCTTGAAGTCAGATGTGCATAAAATTTGGTGATTTGGGGCCATGGGGCTCAAAGTGCTTCCTCTGACTTGCCCAGTTTCCCTCACCACAGATCTGACACAACTACCCATCTCATCTTCACTTTATCTCTGATCATCAAACTTCTGTAAGGAAAGGTCAGTGACATTTCACAGTGTTTCTAAATGATAACGTCCCAGACCTGGTCAAGCTTGCATTAAAATGCTCTTTTAATGACAAATAGGCCATCTGTACCCTGTCTTTGAGTAAATCCAGCAGCCCACATAAACCATTTCTATTGACAGCTATAAAAATGAGCAGAGGCCAAAATCTTTCACATCTCTGCCTTTGTCCTCCCTCGGAATTACTGATTGAATGTCCCCTATTTTGAGTGAAAACTGAAATATGGATTTTCTTTTCATCATCACCACTTGCACAGCTGCATCAGTCATTAAGCTGTCCTAAAGATCTGTTACCCAGGAACTGCATGCCAGGTATATATCGTGTCCTGAGGTGAATTGTGGCAAGGCATAAATTGATCATGAGGTTCATGCCTTTGAAACCCAAGTGAAAGAACATCAATTGCCATCAACTACAAGAATATAAATAGAAAAGATCAAATCAGTTCTGCCCTAAATGTGTTGTGCAATGGAAATATATTAAAAAAAAAAAAAAAAAAAAAAAAAAGCCTAACAAACTAAAAAAAAACAAAACACAAGTTAGTTCTATCAGGGACGAAAAGTTATACTTTTCAATGTAGGACATAAAATGAACAGAAATTTCTTTACTCAACCTGTGTCTTCTCCATCTGTTTTATACAACTGTGGGCTACAACTGAAATGAAACCTCAGGCTCCTCCTCTGTTGTCCCTGTAGAAAAGTCACTGCAGAACTACAACCTTTTGGAGCTTAACTTCCCTCAGATATCCAGGTGAAATGTAGCCACAGTCCTTTTAAAGCTTTTTGCACTGCTGTCAAGTGTTTATTTAAAACTTCTTCTGCCAAAGATTCTGATACAGTTGCAAAGTCTCTCATATCATTATATCAATATACTCTCATTCCCCTTAAATTGCAGTTCTCTAGGTTAAATAAGCAAAGCTATCACTTTTTTTTTTTAAACAAAGCTATATTCTCCATCACCTATTTCAATTTTCGTTAATCCTTCTTGAATATGTGTGACTAGAACTATATGTTACCATTCTAAATGAGATTTTATAGCACCACATAATTTCCTGATTCTGCTGGAAATTCCTTCTGTGAGATATGTTAACATTCAGTTTTCTCTTCTCACTGTTTTCTTGAAGGTCTATAACCATCTTAAGATCAACAAATGCAACTAGGACTTCTTTCTTCTCTGTTGATGATTTCCAATCCTACAGTAGGAATTACTCTTTTCCTCAGAAAAAATTGAAATCTTCCTCACTATTGCAGCCACACTAGAAAATCTGTTTGTGACTGATGCCAATTTTTTTCCTTTTTAATATATAAATGTTTATATTTGACAAGTAAATAATGCCAACTTCATTAGACTTACATTAGACCCACAAGTCCACCTGTGAGTTTTGTCTGAACTCTGGAATAGAGACTAATTAGTCTCAGAATTTAATTCTTTTAATCCTTTATGCCTGCACTTAAATCTCTAATTAATTTGTTATTTATTTAAAAAATCCAGTACTAGGTTCATGTTAGCTGTAATTAGTTATAAAAACTGGAAAACTCAAGCTATTTACACATGATAACACATATAATGTGGGTCTTGCAGTATGAGCTGAGAGCAGGTACAGTTGTCTAATTAATTCCCTAAAACAGGAATCCAAGATGCTTTGGGGTGTCTCAGGGAGCTCAGACCTGGCAGGTGTCACACAAACCTACAGGAGACCTTGGCTGTGCTGCAGGGCAAGTGGGCAACCCTAAAACTGGCACAATTGTTGGGTACCTGACTGAAACTCACCCTTAATTTTGGCTTGGAGAGGTGAAATGAAAATTGGAGCTGGTGAAATCCTACATTAGATTAATTCAGGCGAGAAACAGTGCTGTTGTTTCCTGCAGAGACACTAACAAGGCAAGGTGGTGTCACCATGCTGAGGAAGGAGATCTTTGCAGGTGGCTGCCTTCAAAATCAGCTCTGGGCAGCCTGACCTGTGCTGATTTCAGCACACTTAGGCTTTCCTGCTTTCTCAAACCATTGTGATCAGCAGAGCTCAGGAATCACAGCTCACCCAAGAGCTTCAGCCTGAGGGAAAACTCTCCCCTTGGTTCTGCTACCCTGGGTTCCCAGAGCTGCTCACCTGGAGAAACAACTTAGGACTTACCTGGTCACACACAGCATTGTGAGTTAGTTTTTTGCCATCACAGGAGCCTAAGCTCTCAGTTTATGTCCATTTCTCCAATTTCCCAGAGGTTTGGCTTCCTGTGGGGATGAGTGCTCGAGTTCAAAGTCACCTGGGAGGATCTAAGAAGTAAGCAGTAACTTGCAATTCACAGCAAGACAAATTAAATTATCTAATCACCCCTTCTGGTCTCAAACCCTGTGAAATCATATGAAAATAATAAAAAAGGACTTGCCTGTGTGACTGTGAACAAAAGGAAATGCTTCTCCTTCAGTTGCAGATAATGATTTTGACATCATCTCTGAACTCTTGGCTTTGCAGATGTCAGAAGCTGAACAGCCTGAGGGAGTTCTGATCTCTGATTCCAGCTTTTATCTGTGGAGGTGGGAGACAAGGAAGCACAAAGTGCAAAGCTGACAGGAAGGGCTGCTTGAGTCAGCAGCTTTCAGCTCTTCCACTGTGATTGTAATTGATTTCAAGTCACAGTTTATTGGGGGAAAGCCACACCATGGCCAAGATGCACCTAACCCTGGACTCTGCAGGAACCTGGGAGGAATGTGCCTCCAGGTTTCCTGGGACTGGGATCTTTGATAGAGGAAAAAACAGCATAAGAAACCACTTGGTTTAATAACAATTGTGAAAAAAATGGGATTCTGAATTGCAGTGGACATTATAAATCTGCTATCTCAACAGAACATGTAAAAATAAATGAAATGGTAACATAATTGCTCTATATTTTCTATTCTTTCAATTTATTTTGCTTTCATGTTCACTGACATTTTTGCCATGCTGTAGCATTGTGCTTTGAAATGTTCCTGCCCTGCTCCAGGAGGGCTGCTGGGGTGATGTCTCTAACACAGAAGTCAAAACTCTCTAAATTAATTGCTCCTTTCATCCCCTAATTAGAACCATGCTAATTTCCTTCAACATCATTATTCTATAAAAAGCCACTCTTTCAGCTCCACGTTGTTGATGTGGGAGATGAGGACCAGTAAAGAGGACAACCACAGGCAGAAAAGTGATTTTACTACTCTGCATCATTTTCTAGGAAGTAAAGCAACCAGATTCTTCTGATAATTCTACAAATTCTTGTAAAATTCCCCCTTTCCTGGTGGGAGTCCAGAGCAGCACTTGGCAAACCCCAGTAGTGGAAAGTTCCTCCTCAGCTGGCCTATGCCACTGGGTGCTGTAACAAATTTCAGCCTAAAGGGAAATAAAAGTAATCAAAGCCACATGTAGGATATGACATTGAGTCTTGAGCAGTTAATTTCTGGTTCCTTATACTAAAGCAAGAAGAGATTTAACAGTAGATTTTCAAAGCTCAGGTTCATTTCTGGGATTTCTGGAATTGTTCTGCTCATTGTTGTGTTGACCATGCAGGTATTTTGCAATACATGTTTGTTTTTTTCTGTATGTTCTGAAATTGAAATCGTCATTTTAAGAAAAGAACCACCTTTAAAGTTGGGATGTGGAAGGTCAAACATAGAAGAGAGTATTCAATTCAGGAAACAAAGATGCTTATTTAGAAATTAAGGACCAAACATGCTTTAAGGCAAATGACTTTTTGAGACAAAGAGCAATTCAGTCTTTATTTATTTTCTTATTTCTTTATAGTTGCCATGAGAATATTTTAATAACCTCTGTAGAATTTAAAATGATGCAGGTAATTGCTTAAAGTAATTTTAGTGCTATTAAAGATAACAAACCTCTTGTGTGAAATACTTTGCTAAGCAACAATCAGCAGAAAAGGGGTAAAGATCTTTTTATTGCAAATTTGAGTTCTTTTTATAGGTGAGCTGAAGTGAGAATATAATTACATTATCTATAAAATAAAAGGTGTGCAGGTATTCAAACACCCACCATCTCAGTCGTGAGCTGGCTCAGGCAGAATTTTAAGCAGATCCCTTTCTCCCATTCAGCAGCCTGTGAGTGATCTCTGAATCCACCTCCAGTTTGCACTGATAATGTTTAAATTACAATTTTATTCATCACAGCACATTCATAATACCTGAAACAGGATTCCTCCCAGATTACTTGGGAGACACTCAGGGGAAGGAGTGAGTATAAATCCTGCACATTATGCTTCCATTTCTTTTCCTTGATTGTGGCTATAAAATAATTTCTTCCTTTTTGTCTCTACTTCATGAAAAATGTGTCAGAAAAGTTGGTCTAGGAGAAGTTTGAGACTTTGAAAAAAACAAGTCACACAAAAGCTGGAAGGCCCCAAATGAGCCATAATAAAACTTGTTTCTCTAAGTTATTATGTCCTGCTAATGAGCTGTAAGAATCCTTACAACCTGAATAAACAAACAGAACTTGCATTTTTTGTCTCTTTCAGGCTTGTTCAAGGGATGCAAGTGACACAAACAAAGAATAATTTCAGCAAATTTTAACCACCTGACAGTCATGTTAGGCAGGCATTGAAGTTGTTCTGCTTTCCCACAAGAAATCCCAGTTTAAACAGATCCTGGATTTTTTGGGGTGTTGGATTTAAAGCCTGATGGGAACTGGTGGCTGGTTTGGTTTTTTTTTTCCCCTGCCTTTGTTGTGTTCTTCAGCTCTGGGATCTGTTGCTCCTAAATTATGAGGGGATTTCAGTGCTAATTGCTCCAAGGAATATGTGAAACAAGCTGGGCAGCAGTTGCCAAAATAGCTTGGAAAAGGAAAAGAAAACATGAAAATATCAGTTTATCTAGAAAACACATCACATTTCTGTGACTGTCAAAGCTCTGCCACCACCTGGGACATGCTTTAGGAGAGTATTGGCCCAGTCACTCTACATTAACTTCTTGCCAAAATTAAGGAAGGCTTCTTCCACTTTTTTTTTTTTTTTTTTTTTTTTGTTATGAGCCATTTCTCTCTCCTAAAACCAACCAGAAAAGCATTTCAGAGCCTGCTGTTCACAACAGGAATTTACTTAATTTCTCTTCTTTTTCTTTTCCCTCCCCTATTTATTTTTTCACCCCCCTGAACAATGTTTCAAGGTGGAAACAGCTATCTTCCAAACTGCTTGAAGGGAGGAAAAAATTCTTTCTTTCCCATTCTCCCCAATGAGCAGGATTGATTTTTTAGCCATTAGCTTCTGTGAGCTGCATGCTAATAATGAGCCTGCAGAGAATAAGTAATAATAATGGATCTTTCCACGTGCACATATGGGTGGCCAAGCATTATTTCCTTCCACAGGATCCCTGCAATGGCTCCTGCCTACAGGGATCTGCCATTTGGGACATATCCATCCCTTCCTGTGCCATCATTTCACCAGAGCTCAATGGAGGAGGTGACATCAATTTACAGAGTTAATGCCTAATCACCATGATTTGGGGAATTTCCCTTTGTTTTGTTTATTTTTGACATAGGAAGAACTGTGTTCTTGTAGTTTTCCCTCCTGATCTGGTCTCAAGCAACCAAAAGGGTAAAAATTCTTTTTTGGTTGCTTTTTTTTTTTTTTTTTTTTTTTGCTCTAAAGCTTTATCTCTGAATATTTGCCACATGCAGATGTTCCTGACTAGGGCAAGCAGCCCCTAGGAAAGTCACGGAGACTTTTGTATTAAGTAATGGGGAAAAAAATTATAATTTAATTTTTTCAAGATACTCCTTCATTACCCTCTCCAGAAAAAAAAAAAAAATTAACAGCCCTGAAGAAGAACTGAATAATATGTGCAAGTAATGACTCAACAGTTCATAATTTTACAGATTGGTATTTCTGCCAAAGTAAGGAGTCAGTGAGGAATTGCTGGGTGCTCTTCCTCTTCTCATTCACACCTAAACCAGTAAATGTGCACTGGTGGATCAAGCTAAGCATCCTCCTAACTCACTGCTCAGCCTCATTTGAGAATGACTCAAATTACTCAACTGCTGCACAGCATTGTCCTGGACAGCAGAGGCTGGGGAGGGAGCTGACCCTGCACTGGTGCACAGCTCCAGAATCAGACATGCTTCCCCAAGGAACAGCTTCTCTCAGAAGGGTTTCACTTGCTCCTGTCACAAGTGTTTCCCAGGGAGAGATCTGAGGCATAAGTTCCCAGAAATAAGGCAAAGGATTTGTTAGAGGAATTTGATGTCAGTGACAAGGACTAATGGGAATGTGCCTTCCCCATTGTCTCTGCTCTTGGAGAGACTCAAAAGGCTTTTCAGCCCCCAAAAGCTAAGTTTTAATAAAATACAAGTTAAAATAGTTAACTTTTCTAACAGAGAAAGCCCAAAGAGAGTAGGTTAATCATCACTGAAAGGAATCAAGCAATGCAATACTTCCTCCCTGCTCACCATGCAGGTGAGTGCTGAGGCTGCAGGTGGAGGACAAAGCTCTGGCTGAGGTCTGGATAACTGTGGCTATAACTGATGGATGTGGAAAACTGCTAAGGATGACACAAGGAAGTGCTGGATGTATTAAACAACATGAGAAGCCAATAAATCTGCAGATAGTGCTGTGGGGAGTGGCCAGATTGGTTGGGTACCTGGATGGGAACACCAGGGACTTTTTGGGGATCCAAGTGTGGCAAGGGAACAGCAGCACCTGGGGAGCTAAATCAGCTCTGCTGCAAAAAATGAGGTTGCAAATATCAGATATGGCAAATACCATATCAGAAACAGCAAGTTTGGGGGTGGACACAGCAGAATTGTGAGCACAGGGGGGGAAAATATGAGTGGGTGTGGGTTGGTTACTGGGGAAGGAATGAGGGTGAAAAGGAGGGAAGTGGGGGATCCATTGTATCCACACCTTACTTCCATAATCAGGAGGGACTTGGGATGTCTATGGGAACATGGGGAGGAGCATGGGGATGCTCCCACCTAACACCAACACCCCTTCACCACCTTTAATGGGCTAGAGAAAGCAAACATTGCTTTGCATATCTTTGCCAGATGAAAATCTCTACAAAATTGAAATATTCTGGCAACTTTTATTTTTCCACCTGTCTACCCATGCTCAGACCTCTCCACTCTCCTCTTCCCAAAAGGATAAATTTGAAACCTACTGCCAAAACGCAGTGGAACTCTGGTTTTTTGAATGGGGTGATGGTGTTTGTGAGGCTGTAGCCACAAGGGGAAGATCTTGTGAATAAAGTCAAGGCAGGAGCTGGATTTGGAGATCACCAGGATGTCCCACTCTGTACACCAGGCATCCACACACAGACCCCACCAAAACAAAATTCTCAGTCTTGCTAAATCATTTTTAATAAGAGATTTCTGTTCTCCTGGTTCATTTTGGAGTGGAATTTTCTTCAATGCAATACAGGTACAATATTCAAATATTCCTTCATTCTTTTGGCCCTAATACACTCCCTGCTTTGTAGTGACTGACACAACCTCAAGTACAGCAAAAACAGCAGCACTTCCAGCTTTTTGCCAGCTATAATTTACTTTACAAAGGAGCAGCTCCATGGCCATTTTGAGAGACCTCCTGACTCTATGAGGTGACTTTGCCAGGGGAAAAATGTCAGTGTAGGACAGAGAACCCATCCTACCCAAACAGGTCATGTTTTAAAGTTTGTCTTTTGTGTGTGTGTGTGGCTTTTTGTGGCTTTATTTTTCCCTGTTATTTTTCTTCCTAATTTTCAAATGAAGAAGAATAACCAAGTTACTAAGCAATGGGTAATAACTCTCACTTTATATCCCCATCAAAGTGCTGGTAATTGTCCCCTCCTTCCTCTGAAAATAAGACACAGAAGCAATAAGGTCTGGAGGTAAGATTGTAAGTACCAATAATTATTTTTTTCTGTCCACTGAGAGATTGGACCTGACAGTCACCATTGACTTATGTGCCACTTGAGCAGGATTCTGGTGTCATTTGCAGGGACATGTGGCTTGATGAGGCTTTTATGAACAATTACACAATGGTGTCATTTACAGCACTAATCTGCAGCGTGCAGCAGGACACACACAGCAGAGAGGCACAGGAAAAAACCAGGGGAAATCAGGAAAGCACAGCACTGCCCAGGCAGGCTCCCTGAAAACCAGCAGCTGAGAGGCTGGGCAGGCAAACCACGAGATCCACTCTGAGTGCTGAGGAAGGCTGGCCTCACCTTGGAGCTCATTCTAATGCTGAGAGCCAAATTAACACTGGCCACTCCACCTTTGGAAGGCAGAACTTGAGCATTTATGAAGCCACAGTAAGTTTATCGACCTTTAAGTTCTTCAACTCACTCCCCATTAAATCTTTCCACCAAAAGCCACAATGATGATGGCTGTCATTATTATTATTTGTCATCACAGTAGCAGCATTTTGTGAGCAGCCAGGGGCTCAGTTGTATTGTAAAATTTAGCCCTAACTTGTATTGATCCAGTTCTCAAACCAAAAGCCGTTTCTGAGATTTTTAGGTTTTTATTTTGTATGGATCAAAGAACTGTGGGCAGCACTTGAGTCACCCCTCTGCAGGGAAGTTGTCATGGGTTGTTTTAAACCTACAGTTCATGGACTGAGACATCTTCCAGAGCTTGTGCTGTCAGGTCAGAGACTCCTTTTCTCTCAAGAAACTCCACCTGAAGAGCCCCCAAAGCCAGAAAAAGTCTCACAGCGACTCCCAGTGCACATCAGCCATGAACCAGACCCAGGCTCCAGGATATGAAGAAGAAAAACTCAGATGACCTGAAATCTGACCCACCCATATCTCACCCTCCAGGGCTCAGATGACACAACCACACCACAACTATGGGTCAAACTCCCTCTTCCAGGGGCTTGGGGAGCAAAGCAAACCAAGTTTCAGCCCCTGAGGCTTGAAAGAAAATGACCACAAAACAATATACTACTTCTGGACCAAAAGTCTTATTAGGCTCTCATGCACAGGCAAATATCACTGATACCTGCTGTCTTTTTTAATGAAAAAATGGCCAGTTTTCTATGGTTAGAAAAAATAAAATAAAATATGAAAAGCATGGGTTTTGTCCAGAAAATCTTGTTATAAAGAGGAAGCCAGCAAGCAGCTGCAGGTGGATACCAAGGTCAAGGAGATCCTTATGGGCTCAGACTGGACTTGCAATTTCCCATTGCTTGTCAGCCTGAAGGTGTTTATGGACACCATTTCCAGCTGCTGCACAGTCATGTCTGATTGTTCTGTATTAAATTTCACCACATTTCTGTGGCACGGGATTTAATGGGAGCCACTTCAGAAGAGACTGAAGTGTTGTCTCCACATTATTCCTGTTTTATACATATCAATTCTAACACATTACTGAATTTCCATTATGTTCTCCTTTCACAAATGAGGGAAGTGGCTCAGAGCTGTGAAACTGCCCAAGGGTGTAATGGAACACTACAAGATCTGAGTTTCTCTGTTTCTAGTCCCATAGTTAACAGCAGTTCACAAACAAAAGTTATTGAGCACCCAGCACCTCTCTTCCCAGCACCAAAAAGAGATGCTGAGGAATACCCTCCAGTCGAGTTGGTTTGAAAGCTGTGGCATAAACTGTAAGTAGGTGATCACAAAAAAATTAATTAAATCCCCTTGGGACCCACTGAAAAAAATAATCAGTGTTCTTTTTGTAGCAGACTTGACAGGTTTATAATAAGAAATGTTTCATTAAAGCAATAAAGCTCATTGTCTGCAAGTGTTGTAAAGTAAAATAAATGAGAATTAAAACTAAATCTTTATTAAGTTTTGATGAAGATTCTGTCCTTGAGTTGTAAATCCAGGGCATTCCTCTCCTAGAAAACCACTAGGAATGATGTATATGATGTACCACAGATGGAACATTTTCCTAGATAATGAAATCACTGAAAGCTGTGGGTGAGAGTTAGATCTGAATTTGTTCTACCTCTTCCCAAACTGGAAGCCCATGGATGACTTTGCATGTGCAGGGATGAAACCCAAGTTCCTCATGGCCAATAAAATAGGCAGGTCCTTCCACAATGAACTTCATTTGTTCAGGAAACCTGAGATGGAGGCACAGCTGCTACACAGAGCTGAAGTCAGCTGAGCTGTACCCTGCCCCAAAATCCACCTGCCAGCCTTGGTAAGACTTCTCTTTACTCAAGAGGGGAACCTATGTATTTCCAGGCACAGGTAAAGAGATGGCAAAGCATTTTAGAAAGAAATAAAATTATTCTATATCTAGAAAAGGGCAAGACTAAAATGGGAAATGTGGTGGAAAACTGGTGAGAGGATGAGATATGGATGAAAAATGATTCTTCTGAAATGAGGCTTCCCCTGCCTGGCAAAGGGAGCTGAAGGGATCTAATTCCTCTTGGTTCATAACAAGAGACAGAGAAAAGGACCCTGAAGCTGAAGGAAAACGCTGACAAAAAGAGAAATTGCTGGGAAATTGATCATTAATATATTTAAACTGGCAATTAGAAACAGCTTCCACTAAGTCAAATCCCAGCTGGAGATTAAAGAAGAGAGAAAAAAATAAAAAACCTCTTTAATGACAGAGCTTCACACTCTCTGAGAGGAGGGTATGAGGTGCTGGTTTTTATTACAGACAACTCGACACATGAGAGCAATTCCAACCCCATTCTGCTGTGTTCCCCAGCACTGTCAATGCTGTCATCATCACAACTGAAAACTGAGGACACTCAGCACCCCCAGTCCCAGATTCCAGGGCAGCAGAGAACTCCAAGTCTCAAATTTGCTTTTTTCAGTTGCTGAAAGTATTTCCTCAGCAGAACCTGAGAAGAGCCAGCTGGGCAGGGCATCCCTGGCCCTGTTCATTTCCTTCAGAAATAATTTCTCAGAAAACATGTTTCAATTTTGCAGTGGTGTCCCAGGAAAGTCCTGTTTTACTTTTCTCACCTGCCCATGCAAACAGAATTTAGCTGCTGCTAACTGGGGCTGCAGTGGCTCCCTCTGGAAGGATTACAATGACAGCAGAAGAGGCTGATGAAAACTGTGACAATTCCCTCTTCCCCCAGCTGATTTGGAGCAGCAAACGTTAATGTTAAAATGTACAAATGGCTCTGCATGCAATTTTAATATGATTATCATATGAGAAAAAGAAAGACCATCTGTGGAAGTAGGAGATCTTAATGGGAGATTTAATTGGCTTCATTTATCTAAGGGGAGATACACGTGTTTCAGGAGCTCCAAACCAGTTAGGTTGACACCTTTGCTGTGCTAGAATTAATGGTTTGCTTGATGGAGGGTGCAGCACACCTGAGGGATTGTAGCTGTCATATCCCCCTCTAAACAGGGAAAAGCAAAGATATAAATCACCTTTATCCCCAAGATGATGATTAAGGACAGAAAGTAGCATTTTAGCACAAGAAAGGGATGAATGACTGTTGCAAGACCCAAAGGCCTCAGACCATAAAACAAATAACTGTGATTAAGCAGATCAAAAGTCTTTAAATTATCCAGGGCCATAAGGACCAAATTAAACCCCAAACCATTTAGGAAATGGGCTCCATAACATTTCTTGTTATGAGCATCTTGGCGGGTGTTCAAGAACCTCATTAAGAAATGGGAGAGACAAATCCACTTTATTAAGACCAAAAGATCAGGTTATTTTGCATTTCTGTGTCAGAGAGAAATTCAGCAGCAGAGAGAACCATGGTTCTGACTGAGCACAACCCATCCAGGCACAGGTGGTGCCCAGAAGGGGCTCCAGGGCTTGTACATCCCATCTTCCACATCCACCTTAAAATCACTTACCTTCTTTTGCCTTCCCTTTCCTTTTGCCTTCCTTTTCCTTTTGCCTTCCTTTTCCTTTTGCCTTCCTTTTCCTTTTGCCTTTCTTTTCCTTTTGTCTTCCTTTTCCTTTTGACATCCTTTTCCTTTTGCCTTTCTTTTCATTTTGCCTTTCTTTTCCTTTTGCCTTCCTTTTCCTTTTTACTTCCTTTTTCTTTTGCCTTTCTTTTCCTTTTGCCTTTCTTTCCCTTTTGCCTTTCTTTTCCTTTTGCCTTCCTTTTCCTTCTGCCTTCCTTTTCCTTTTGCCTTCCTTTTCCTTTTACCTTTCTTTTTCTTTTGCCTTTCTTTTCCTTTTGACATCCTTTTCCTTTTGACATCCTTTTCCTTTTGACATCCTTTTTCTTTTGCCTTTCTTTTCCTTTTGACTTCCTTTCCATTGTCACTGCCAGCAGAAATTAGCAAGGGTTTTCTAATTAAACTGTTTTAAAATTTTGTCCATATTCAAGCCTATGTAAGGGGGATAGAGCTAATTCCTAAGATCATCTTTTTTTTTCCTGAAGATTTTAAATTAACATTCAAATCTTCCAGAGGAAACCAGAAGGGTCAAGAACAGCTTGTTTATTGAGCTATTTCATACAAAAAGAGATGCAAGAAAGACCATCCTGCCTAGGGATGTCTCCCAGTGGGATATTTACTGTGATGCATCAATGAAAAAGAGAAAGCAGGTGATGACAGTCCTTGCCAGCATCCCTAAAAAATTCTCTGTGCTCTTGCCTACACTCCATTTAGTGTTTGTTACACAAGGACTTCCTTGCAAAAAAAAAAAAAAAAAAAGCAAAAGTAAAACTCTTACATATATCTGTAAATACTAATGTTCAAATATATGTGTATTATCTCAAAGAGCACAGCTGTTCTCCAGCAGCTTCCCTCAGCACCAGTTACCAAATTTCCTTCTCTTAAGTTACAAGAAAGGCAGAGAAATTTTACAGCCACTGACCCTGTCTGGAGCTCTCCTTTCCAGAGGCATTGAGATGACAAGGTGAGATGTTCTTCACTGGCACTGCTGCAATTTATCCTGAGCCTTGAGAGGTGTAGAGGTGAAACAGCAACTCAACGAGGCTTGTACACCACTTTAATCCTTCAAGTGCTCTTGGAAAAGCAGGAGCAGCTTAAGAAGGCACAGATTTGCTCTCCAGAGCCAGAGCAAGTCATGTCAGTGCAGATGGAAGGAGGAGAGAGAGGGGAACATGGATATTTCTCACAGCATTTAACCCAGACTACACCCAGACAGATATTTTCTGAACCCCTATAGGGCAGGACTCTTTAAAGATGCTTTTACACTGGATGTTTTCATGTCCAGAGAAGAGAAGATAGCTTGTGGAGGAAGCACAAGTCTGATGAGCAGCAGCTGAAGACACTGGGGATGTTTAGCCTGGAGGAACAGGCTCAAGGGGAAGCACATTGATCTCTGCAATTCCCTGACTGGAGACTGCAGCCAGGTCAGTTTGTTTTCCCAGGTGACAAAGGACAGGATGAGAGAAATGGCCCCAAATTGTTCCAGGGGAGGTTTAGATTGGATGGAAGAAAAATTTCTTCACTGAAAAAGCTGTCAGGCACTGCAACAGGTGCCCAGGGCAGTGGTTGGAATCACCAACCCTGCAAGTGTTGAAAACATGTTTAGCTATGGCACTTGGGGACATGGCTTAGTGGTGAACACTGAGGTGCTGGCCTAATGGTTGGGGCTCAGTATTAGAGATCTTTTCCAACTTTGCTGATCCTGTGATTCTGTGTGAGCTCTACAGTCCTGGTGAGACAGGCTGAGTGACCTTGGTGACTTTGGGCTGTGGCACCCCTGAAGGTAAATTGTGTGAGAGGAGCACAGGGCAGGTGTCTTGGGTTGCCATACAGGATGTGTCCAGCAATGTGTGTTCTGTCCCATCTGCTGACCCGGCTGGGGCAGTGCCCCTGATCTCCTGGCACATATTCTCTGCTAATGGGCCATCTTTAAACCAGCTGGGCAATCATCTTTATCTTCCCACAGCCCATCCTCCCTCCAGGAGATATCTCCTGTTCATGGCCACTGAGTCCCAGGGCATGACTGATAAAATTCCATCATCCCACTGAGAGATGCTCCAGCCAGGGCAGGAGCTAAGCCTTTCCTACCCAGAGAAAAACTGAGATTTGGAACAGCAGAGCAACCTTTCCACTGGATTCCAGAGGAAAGCCAGACCCTTCCACATCATCCCTGGAGCTTCAGAGGAAACTGCACCTTCTCCAGGAGCACTGCTCCAGCTGAGCCACATCTGCCCCTGCAGGAGGATGCAGCACCATGGAATGGGACTGTGCCACCACCCTGACTGACTGACTGTGTCAGCTTGGATTCTGACTCTGGCAGGGTTTGGGGATTGTTCTTTGTAATACTGTATTTCTATTTTAATTTTCCTAGTAAAGAACTGTTATTGTTAATTCCCATATCTTTGCCTGAGAGCCCCTTAATTTCAAAATTATAATGATAATTTTGAGGGAGGGGGTTTACATTCTCTATTTCAAAGAGAAGCTTCTGCCTTTATTGGCAGACACCTGTCCTTCAAACCAGGACAGCATGTTCCAGCCTCCCCCAGGGTCAAGGGGACACAGCTGAGATGCAATCCTGCAAAACCTCAAATCAAACTTCACATCCAGCATCAGACCATGATGCAGCACAGAAGTTTGAAGCATTTAACCACAGACAAACCTCCTGCACTGAAATAAATAAATAGTGCAGCAGCCAAGGCTGGCACACAGAGCCCTTCCATGCAGGACTGCAGCAGAGAGGGACTGTCCTGCTCTCACTTTAAATACCTCCCAGCAATCTGCTTTTCTGAAAAACACTCCAAAACAGCCTCTGGTAGCCAGATGGAATTTTTTCTCTGTAATACACTACCCTCTGCTGCTCACACTGCTAATTGCACTGCAGCAAGGAAATTCCTGTGCTCTGAGCTCTGTAGGGCAGAGCTGGTGTTAGGTGGCATTCCTGTCATTCATCCTAAATCACAAAGGCTGTGAGCTGTTAATTGCTGCAATCAAAAGGAAGTAATAGCTTGTCTGCTCATGATAACTGGATTTATTTAGAAGACATATCTACATTCTATCTGAACTTTCAGGTGTTTTTTTTCCTTAAATCTACACTGAACCAGAATTTGTTCTGTGCAGAAATTAAGGGCAAAGACTTTCTGCAGCAGATTGTACTGGGAGGTTTGTGGAGCCACAAACATCAATACATGCAAAATGTGTTTCCAAAGTGGATTATCTGTCAGTCCAGTCCTTCTGATTCAGCACAGGACATGAAGCTCATCACATCAATTACCAAAAAACAGCTTTCTCTCAGAAAATAATAAAGTGAGTATAATTGAAGGACAGCTGGTGATTGGCAGTTTTGGATCACACCCTCATATATTTATTTGATGTAAAATGTCCACAGAGAGGCACACAGTCCCATTTATCCCAGGTCCCTTCCTTCTTCCTCTCAGTGCCTGGCACAGGTTGCTCTGCTGCCTGCACCTTCCCATGGGGATGAGCCAAAGGAAAGGGAAATGTGGGATCACTGCTGCTTCTCAGGGAGGAAGGAGAGCTCACTCTCACATCTCCTCTGTGTGAGGGCCTGCAGAGCATCCCACCTCAGCCCCTCTCACTTGAAAACCACCCAGTCAGAGCAGCTGCCTGTAAATGGGTGCTCCTGGGGAAGTTGCTGCAGGAATTGCTTCTCCATTTTTGCTGCAAAACTAAATGGTACCAAACTGTCCTGCCTCTCAAGAGTCACCCAGGGGCTTCTGACAGGGATGAGAGGAGTAAAAATAAACCCCAAGGCTGAGTCTAATCTACCTGCAAGGCCTGGGCTGATAATACAGAGCAGGAAATCAGTGTATCAAGATCTTTTGGCTGCTGAGTGCCTCTGCTCCCAAATATTCTGATATGGATCATACACAGACACCAAGGCAACTTGCTGGGTTCAGTACCCTGAGCAACTCTTCAGAAGATGTTTCTGGTTTTCAGACTCACAGAAACTCAATGACTTTCTTGTTGTTTTACCTCCCACCACCGATCCAGAATCCATTCCCAATGAAGCATTTTACTGGCATGTCTTTACTGGAAGGAGAAAGATGACTCTGGATGGGCTGAACAGCCATGCCAGAAGCAGAGATGCATACACCTCCTCTAGTGATGCTCAGAAGTTTCCCTAGAAGCTCAGATTCTGCAGAAGAAGGAGTTGAAGCAGGGAGACTTTCAGCACACCTCACTAAGGGTGTTGCAGCCACCCTTAGTCCCATTTCTGAAGATTTCAGTGACAAGTGATTAACTCAATGCTTGGGCAGAGTCCCCTTGAAGGCTAATGAGTTTTAAATGCACAGGCAGTGGGGATTCATTCTGATTGCTAAGCCAGGTGCAATCATAATTCTTTGTTGATTCAGGACCATGTTCACAAGAATAAAACCAACTAAACCCACTACACTTTGTGTGACCCTGCTCAGAAGAACTTGTGAGGATTTTCCTTCTAATTGAAGAATTGAATTGGCTATAATCAACTTTCATTCCATCCAATTCTTTCATCCAGTTCCTGCAGGACAGCCCAACACCTTCCATATAACAATGGGAATAGAAACAAACTCTAAAGGCCCTGGTGAGCTGAGTGTCTGGTATTTATTATTTGTGGGAATTGATTTCTTCTTAGCTCAATATTGACCATTTTAGGAGGATTTTTTTTGTTGCAAGAGGTAGGAAAAATTGCAGGTAGGTGTGTCATTGGTTCTAGTGCCATTCTTGTACATAACTATCTCTTTGTCTCACAAGATACCATTGCCTAATGCATGCAAAAAAATCAGGGGAAAATATTTATTTTAATTGAGTGAACAGGAAGATGGTCTGATCCCTCAGCCCTGACATGAGAGGCATGAGATATTTGCCATGACAAGGATCAAAAGCATTCGGCCTGCAACTGAAATAGCTCATGAAAAGTCTTAAAATGCAACAGGACACAGTGCAAGGCCAGGTTCTCTTGTAGATTGGACTCTCTGGCAATGCAATTCTCTGTGGATTTACCCAGGAATACTCAAAGCCCTCACACTGCCTTTTTTCTCCTATTCTGGAGACTAGGAATGAATTCTCATGTCTAACTGGACACTTATGCCTTTTGGATATCATTCCTACCAATTTTTGTTTTAAATTTAATGACAATACACATGCAAACAGTCAGCAAGCCTTGCCTCCTTAGGAAGTCAGGCTAAATATTCAATTAACAAACCAAACAGCATGAAACTCTGCCTTGAAACTTCAGTAACTTATTAGCTTTTCCTTTGCAGGTGCTGAAGACAATTAAATTCCCAGTGTTGAAGCCCTAGTCAGATACTGAAAAGCAGCCAAGCTCCTAAGGCTGGGGCACTGGAAATAATCTGTTTTCCTGCCACATCCAGAAGAAAGTTAGCAACCAATTTAAGTTTCAAGGCAAGCTGCTTTCATGTGCATTGTTCATTTATCTGTCTTTGCTAGATAGGTTTCTGCTTCCTCTCAGTCCTTAGCTCATACAAGGCTGCCAAGGAGGAGAATGATGTGGTGTGGGGAGGAATTGGAAGGAGTCTCACACTGCATAAAAGTGTTTGTTTTGGAGGCAGAGAGGCTGAATCAGGTCCATGCTGCCAGATTACAGCAAACACACTCTAAAATGACACTATAAAGAAAACCACCAGCCCACCTAACCCAGGGACAAGCCACAGCATAAACCAGGCTGTCGATGCTGTATGGGCTGTGTCTTGTGGTTGCACTGCCTGAGAAGAAACTCAGATTTAGCTGTGCCAGCTCTGCCACCCTTGGCCATCTGAGCCTCAGGCTCATGTGCTTGAAAATCTGTCTGTAAAGAGGAAAACAAGATGCCAGCTCTCAGCAGAGCACCCTACAAAGGGCCAAGGAACCAGCCTGCCATAATTATTGCCCTTCTAATAACCTCCTGTTTAAGGAAAAACTCAGGCTGTTGCAGCCATTTACCCTGGTGAGAGTCCTGGAAGGTTGACAACCCTTTCCCTTCCCTGTGAAACCCTTTAGCTCAGCCCAGTGTGTGGTTACTCAAGTCTTTCTGTAAGTCCCTATAATTCAGGGGCTGCTGCTTCTCCCCCTTGGTGGGCTGTGACCCTCTGCTGGCTGATTCTGTTCCTCATCCATCTGTGCAGGCTTCAGCTACTTCAGCAGAGCTCTTTGGAACAAAGTAGATGTTAGAGTGATTAAAATATAAACCATTAGTCAGTTACTAATGATTCTAACTCCAGCTCCCAGAATATTTTTGGGTGTTTGACTAATGATTGAATTTCAGTTGGAGGATTAATTCTAGATATATGTCCACTCATTTCCCCCTCCCTTCCAGCAGAGGTTTTGAATCCTCACAGATCTCAAAACATAGATGATGATTTCCTTCCCATCATAGTACAGAATGTCTGTGGTGACAGTGACAGGAGTGGCCTGAGCTGTATTAGGGGAGATTTAGGTTGGATATCAGGAAAAGGTTCTTCCCCCAGGGGGTGTTTGGGCACTGAACAGGCTCCTGTTCCCCTGCCAGGAGATGGGGTGCACAGACAGAAACAGCAACTCCTGAGACATCTCCTCTAGGACACAGATCTCACTTGTTGGTCACACACTCTCATCAGGTCAAGAAACTGTTTGAATGTCTGACCAACTTCTGCAGATCAGTTTCTATCCATGGAAATTTGACACCTCAGGGTTTTTATTTGGTTTTGGGATTTTGGGAGTGATGATGTTTTGTTGGGGTATTTTTTCTCCCACAGAGAATTCTAGCTGGGATGGTATATCTTAAAAATTCACCATTATTTCCAGCTGTGCAATCTGTGAACGTGTCATGGTGCTTCAGTATTAGCATATGCCTATGTAAGATTTCTAATTAATATTGAATGTTTGGGTGTTGTTTATTTACAGAGCTCAGGAGCATGATGACAGACCCATTTAACCACAGAACCAACAGTCAGCAAGAATATTCTTCATAATTACAGCCTTTTCCCAATCTAAACACCTGTTTCTCATCCTTTCATTTGTATCTGCATGCCAAACACTGTCACACTGAAATTCAGAAGAACAGCACTAAACAAACCCCTCTTCACTGGTCCTGTGCAAGCAGCTCCCAGTCTCAAAGGTCACCTTGGAGAAATAAAGAAAGGTTGTGTGTCGTGGAGGGAGAAGCAGGTGAGCTGCAAGATGTGGTGGCAGGGAAAGGCCACTGCAGTGAGAGTTTGAGAGTTCCACAGAGTGTTTTCTCACTCTGTTAAGACCCCTTTAAAGCACAAAGCCATGTGCCTGCCCCTGAGAGCAGCATGCAGCTTTCCAAGACCCCAAGGACAGCCAGTAGTTCACAGATCTTAGTTCAGGTCCTGATGCTTTGTGTGTCTCCAACCAACTGCATTTGGGAGAAAAACCTTCCCCTTGCTGCAGCACTGACTGCAACATCCTCATCCACAACAACTGACCTCCTGGTGTTCCTTCATCCCTCTCTGCATCACTGCAGTGACAACTTCAGAAGGTGACTTAAACTTGAAGGGAACAGGGCTGGTGATGCCTCCAAATACTTGCTTGAGCAGCAGCTGTGGGTGCAAAGCTTTAGACACTGACTTCCTAGACCCATATGCATATAAGTTTCAGATTTTTTATGCATTCAGTTAGGCCATGAAAGTATTTAGATCTCAAAGTAGAATCACCACAGCCACCAGAAGTACTTGAGCATTGTTAAATAGCAGGGAATTTCCAAATTCTGTTGTAGCTGAAGTCTTGGGTAAGTCTACAGGAGCTGTCTGGAATTTTCCACACATATTTAGAAGATATATTATCAAAGATTTGCCCTTTCATACAGCAGCTTTAGCCACCACTCCTCACTGTGATCTGCAGCTACCACAGGAGCCACTTTGCCCTAGTTCACACTCTGTCATATTTCCATCATGCTGCAATCAGAGTTATTATAAACACAATGGGACTCTCAGGGTGTAAAGGATGTTTCTAACTCCTGTTTGCAAGATGAAGAGGCAACACTCAGCAAACAGAGTTAAGGTGCAAAGGTCAAGTCATACCCATTTCTTCCTGAACAGATTTGTACTGGAAATGAGGCGTGTCCAGATAACAGAGCACTGATCTAGCAGAGCCAGTGAAGAAAAAAATCTGAGTTTGATTTTAGACCTTGGTGTGTGGACTCCTCTACTCAGCTTGGCTGTGTGGCATAAAAGCACCTTGAAGTGACAGGGGTAACAACATTTCTGCCAAGGGAAGATGCTGTTTGTGAATTTTTTTCCTGACTCCTTCAGATTTTACAACATTTTTCAGAGGCTGAAAACAGCTGAAGTGCTGTCGTTAGCAGTAAGCAGCCAAAGAAAAGGAAGGAGAAAAAAATGGAGCCATTCTTCTAACCATATGTCTGTTCCCCAGGTCTGTCTAGAGAGTGCAATTACCAATAGATAATCACTCAATTTAGAAATGTTAGACCCTGTAGGCAGCTTTCATGACTGAGCACAAGGGATGTGCAGTATTAAACAGTTACTCTGCCTCAAGAGATAATTCTCAGTTAACAGTGGGTCAGAAATCGTGGCTGCAATCGAATCCAGGTTTTACATCTTGGTCCAATAAAAGTATATCAGGTGCAGTTTAGAAGAGGAAAAAGAAACTTGCATATGAGCAGACATAAACCAGGAATTTTCCTTTCACATCTCCCTACCCATCTTTTTTTATGTTTGCTCTGCATTAGAGAAACAGGAGGCTGGGACCTTTTGTCTCTTTGCTGTGATGAATTTATTGCAAGGTGGGTCCTCCTCAGAGCTCTACCAGCTCTATGGGCAGAGGAGAGGGGGAAAGAAATTCAACCTCCCCCCTTGGAAGCTTTCCCTATGCAGAGATATGTCCTCCTTCTTCCCAGGTACCTCATTCCTGCTGATGCCTTAAGTTTCAGCTTTTATATATTTCAGATCCTGCACTGCATTAGTGTATAAATCTGAACTTCATATGGAGTGTAGTAAGTTCTCATCACAGTTTGGTCAGACAAAAAAAACCTTTCCCAGATGGGAGCCAAGATCATTATCTCAGCCTCAGGCCCAAAAAGTACAAACAAAAGGGAATTTGGGGGAGCAAACTGAGGGATTGTGACTTTATTACCTGAAGCTGTAATTGGAATTGGCATTTCAACAAATACCTCCCTTATTTTCTGCCTAGCCTCTGTTCTAGGCAGCCCCTCCAAGGCACCACTGCCTCTTGGAAGGGGTTGCTGCATCTGGATGGAGCTGAGGGACTCTGCTGGGAGCCCTGGCAGCAGATGCAGAAGGGAGGGAAGGTCCAAGGCTGAGCCCAAAATTCTCATGGCACAGGTGCATTTCTGCTGAGACATTCCTCTGCTGAGACAGAGCAGAGCAGGACCAAGAGCAAATCTTCTCTTTCTTGTCCCTTTGGTCCATGCCTTTGTATCCCAGGATTTTGGAGCAGGGTGTCTGAGCCTTGGTCCCTGTGAGGAGACCTTACCATCAGTTTAATCTTTAAGCTCCACTCAACATCAGCCCAGTAACCCTCTCCAGGTAAGAGCCAGCAGGATGGACCTTTCCAAAGTGCTGAAAGACATTTCTGCAATTTAATCTCCTGAGATAGAAAGATACAAGGCAGAGCAGTTCCCTTGCCCCCATCCAGGCAGCTTTATTTGTGCTCTGGGCAGATCTGTCACAGTGATCCTGGCTAATGCCCAAAGCACTCAGTGCCCAGAGAGGGAGGCACCAGGCTACAAACTAAAACCCCAGTGTCAATTTTAACATCCCACATCCATCATTACTGCTGCTTCTGAGAAGAAAAGTGGGCTGGCTACAAGCAGCAAAAAGAGAGCAAGGTCCTGCTCCCCAAAACCATAAAAATAATCCCCTCTCAGTCTCCCATCAAGAGCCCTGTGATGTTCAGGTGAAAGCTCTTAGGCTCAGAAAGCACAGCTGGGTAAATTTTGGGAATACCAAGGAGTTCTGGGATAATCCCACCTTGATCTTACAGAAATCCAATTGTTTTGGCCCAGATAAATCCCACTGAAGCTCTCACACTGCATGCTGAGAGTGCACAATCTGAGCAGCATTCCCAGCCCCACGCTGGTCCAGCAGCACCAGCACTGCACCCACATTTCTCCTGCCCTGTGCCCTCCTTCTCCTTCCAAAGGCACAGCAGATGACCAATTTCAACACTGATGTAATAAAATACATCTAAAGATTGGTGAGTTCCTGCCGGGAAGAGCTTTCCTTTGAGGAATTTTATCAGGAGTTACATGAGAAGCAAGCTTGGGTGATCAGGACGGATGGACTCACCTTCAACAAATGTCATTTGGGCTCCTCTTGCTAAGGCAGTAGGGCAAAAAGCCTTGAGATGTATTCATTGGTCAAGCTGGGAATAAGTTTTTGTCTCAGGAGCTATTTGACATCTACAATTCTTAGTTTGTTCACAAGCTAACAACTTTCAACTTGACATAGTTAGAAATCAATGCGCAAGGTTAAAATGATCTTGTAACTCAATGTTTTTGTGCCATAAATGTGACTGTAGTTATGCTAAATCCCTGGAATATGGTAGCCTGAATTTACTGTTGAGTCACAGCAGTTAATTCATGGATATTGCTCTGCCTAGTTTAGAGGTAAAAGGGTTTTTAAGAACAACACCCTGGAGCAGTTCCCCCACTGTCATTCATCCTCCATCCAGCCTGCCAGGCTCTGAGTGTGCTGAAAGCTACTTTGATTTCAGCAATAAAAATAGGTAGCTGGAATTTTGCTTATTTTGTTGCTGTGTAAGCACAGCTCCCCTGAAATGATGTTGTGTGTTTCAAAGCCATCAGCTTGGAAAACGTGTTTTTAGCTTCATGGAGGAAGTGGAACTGACTTGCTTCTTAAAACAAAAAACAGCACTGACTTCATTTTTTAACCTTTTATTACTGTTTATACAAAATTCATTCATGATAATTAACATTAATATACACGCAACCAGCTTTGCAAGCACTTTATATCTACAGCTGCCCAGCCTCTTGTTCCTTGGTAAAAATACCCCCCACAGGTCCCTATGAATTTGGAAATCATCTGTAATTTGTGTCACTGGATGAAGAGACCTGAGGAAAAGCAGGAAGTCTGACACCACATGAGCTCATCAACATCATGTGCCTTGAATGTGTTTTCATTATGATATAAAACCCACCTCAAAGAGAGATCATTATGACAAATTGTTTTGATTTTTTTTTTTTTTTTTTTTACTCAAACCTAAGTTGAAATAGCTCATTTGAGTTACACTGGAAAAATTAACTCTCTTTTCACAACTACCATCACTGTGGTTTTTGGAAGGGAGATTTTCCAGCTTGCTTGTGCACATCACTGAGGTTTGTATGCACCTGGATGTTAAAAGAGGAAAGGGTTTATGCTTATCTGATGGCTTCCATTAAAATCTTGCTTGGGGATTTTGTGAAGACCTTGCCATGTTGATTTTTCCAGAATGGCTGAGAAAATTTCTCTCTGAAACTAACTGCATATGAAAGATTACATGGCTCCACTGCAGTGTGAAGTGAGGGTGACTGGATTATGCATTGGTTTGTTTCTGCTGGAAAACAGGTTTTTGTCAAAAGGAATTAACATTCTACAATGAAATCTTTTTTGGCTGTCACCTTAAAATCATTTTCCAGCAGGAAAATTTCAAATAAAGCAAATATTTTAATCTACTTTGCTTTTCAAAAAAACAGATTGCAGAGTGAAAGCAGAAGTGGAATGGAAACCAACTTTTTTAACATAAAAGTACAGGTACATGTTCTTTTACTTTATTTTCCTCAGAGGGTTAGAAAATAAATAGATGTATAATAAAATGAATTAAAGCAACATCAGTAGAGTTCCCAGTGTGTTTCTTGAAAGAAAAATGAAATATTGTTGTGTGTAGAGCCGCATTTATAGATTATTCTTCTTTTTTTTTTTTTTTTTTTTTTGTTATGGTCATTTATTTTCAGAGTGAGGGGGGTTATTTGTATGGTTATGGCTTCTAACCAGGATTATGGCTCTGCATAAGATGGTACTGCTCCATCATACAGGGCTCTGAATTATTTCAATAGGTTTGATATAACTTTGAATTTCCCAGGAAGAGGCAGGGGAAGTGGGAATAGAAAACTTCAGCTGACTTTTTTTTTTCCCCTTTCAGCCCTCAGCTCCTGCTCACACATGTTTATAGCCACTTCCAAGGATGATAACTTCTTTGAAAGGGTTGCAATTTGAGCATTTTTATACACCCCAGGTGTATTGCATCTATATAACTCTTATTACCATATAACTCTTTCTAACTATAAAACTCCTTTAGGGACCATAATGCTGTTTGCATTAACTCAGGAGCTGAGAGCCAGGCAGCAGGATCTGGGGCAGGGCACTGCACATGTCCACATCCTTCACTCCAGGATGAAACAGGCCCACGAGCCCCTTTTATTCCTCATAATGGCCAAATAGATTATAAAAACATTTCTCTGCAGGAGTGACTCTGGAGATAAGAAACGTTCATCAGGATTCAACGGGAGGGAATTTAATTTCAGCCATCTCTAACTTTGCTATCATGCACCTGGTGCCTTCTCACGCTCAGCTTTGAGGGGAATAAAACAACTAAATTCCTGGCAATGGAAAAACCAATAGCAGGAGACAAGGGACCAAAATCTCCTTGTGCAGAGGAATATTTATAGCTGCCACATGAACATCTATTTTTCTCAGATTACACCAGAAATGTGATAACAACACTGAAGGAAATTACTTTATGAATTTAATCCTCATATATTTCCTGCAGTGATTTCATTCATCTAGGTTTGGTGACATTTTATGTGGGTGGTAAGCTCTGTTCTATCCCTGTTCTTATTGCAGCTAATAATCATCACCATTGTTATTGTAATTAATCGCCAATTTCCTCCTAAAAAAATCCTCTGTGAAAACAAGATGGGAAAGATGCAATAACAACAGAAATACAGAGGATTTTAGGAATTGCTTAAGTGGTCAAACTGTCTAAGATCTCATGCTAAGGAACTTCCTACAGCTAAAATATCTCTGACACACTTAATGGCTTTCTGCTGAGCACCAAGGGGATGAGATCACACTCAAATGAGGAATTTGTGTCCTTCTCCAAAGGGCACACAGCAGGAGAGGCTGTCTCAAGTGCCTTGAAAGCCTCTCAAAGCTGCCCTGGAAGGGAGAGAGGACCTGGCTGTGATGAAACAGCTGATTTTGTGAGCACTGGACACAGATTTTGGTAGGTCTGTCCCCTCACCAGACTACTAAAGGTGAAGCAAGGTGCAGATCCCTCCATCTGGGGTACCAAAGATGAAGAGACACAAAGGCACAATTTAATGACCCAGATTAATACCTTGGGCTGTCTGGGATGCACTGGGATGTGAGAGAACCTCCACAGACCACTCAGGACTCTGGAACTCCATGTCCTTCTGTCTAATTTGGGAATTTGGGATGTCTCAGGCAGCACCTGCTCTCTCCTTTAAAGTCTCTGTGCCCTCCAGTGAGTTTTCTCTGGTTAGTGTATCCTCAATCCATGCCACAGCCAGACTCATCTCTCTCCCATCTGGACAAAACCAGTATCTGTAATCCCCATGCTCAGCACAAGCCAGAAACACAGCACAGAACATTTACCAGGGTCATCTCCCATATTGGTCCCTGTTATTTTCATCACTAGATAAACAAAATGAGTGATATCAACTAGAAATTATCTCTTTAAAAAATGTTTGGAGTCCATGGGCTGTCTCAAAATTTGGTAAAATCAATGAGCTCTTCAAATGAGTTCTCCTCTTACTTAAAAAAGGCAATTAAGCCCCTTTCCCACCTAAAGACACTGTGGAACTTGGGTTGTGTTTGACCTGGTCCATCCCATAACACAGCAGGAAATGCAGCACCACAGGGGAGCACACTCCTGGAGCAGGTGTCTCACTGCCAGGAAAAGAAAAGATCTTGAAAGAATGACACACAGGGTCCCAAGGAAGGGATTTTGAGTTTAATACATGAAGAAGCAGCAGGAGTGGGCTCTGATTATTGTCAGGCTGCCAGCAGGTCAGGCTGGCCAGCCCAAATTAGATATCAGAAAGAAATCATGGACTTGGGAGCTCCCCCAAAGTCTGCACTGAGCTCACCATGAAACTGCCAGGTGTCCTTGTGTTTTCAGACACAAGAAAAGCACTGGTCACTTCAGCACTTGGGAGAGTTGTCCCTGCCTAGGACAGGCCCCACTGTGCCAGTGTTTTCCCTTTTCCAGTCCTTCAGAACTGTCTGCCTGGCTCCCAGTTTCCTCCTCAGCTGCTTTTCCTCCCTTTCCTTCCTCACTGTGAGCTCTGTGACAGGAGCACATGTCAGACATGCTTGTGGGGGGGCTGAATTGCCAGGACTCTACTCCAGGAACATGCAGACACACTGCAGGATTTACAGCCCCATTCCTCCAGGCACCACACATGGGTTTGGAGATATACTCCCTTTCCTGAGCTGGGTATAAATGAAGCAAAAAAAAAAAAAAAATCTAGGAAATTTATTATAGTTACTCAGGAGCAAAGTAAGGAAAAAGAAATGCCAGTCCCAAGCTTGGTGTTCTGCCCAGACCCTTTTACCATTCCTGCCTTTTAATACATTCAACTTTAGCTTTTGCTGGAGTTTTGTTGAAACAAACTTTATGGTCCATAGCATCAATGGCACTAAAATATGACAATTAATAACAGTCAGCCACCAAGCTTGCACTGGGTTCAAGCATTTAAGTCACAATTAGCTGACAGGATGTTTCAGGATCTCAGTTTAGTCAGAACATGGAAACCTGAACCAAAGTTGATCTATGACATTGGCAGAGATGCAGCCCATTATTGTACAGCTGTGTTCATCATAATTTGTCTGCTCTCTATCAAACTCTGCTGTGCTCACCAGGCCATGAAGGCAAGGGCTATAAGTAATCCTTGAATCTGCAGAGATGATGGTTAAAGCTGGGCTTGCCCAGCAAATTTTACTGTCCTGTTTCTCACATGCACAGCCAGTGAAGTTCCTGAGAATGAGCACTTTAGCAGCAAAAGGAACAATTTTTGCAGTAACAGGCTCCAGTAGTGCCAGACCAGCTGCACATTCAGCTCCCAAAGATGCTGCCACAGCAAGAGCAAGCAGCTCCAGGGCAAGGAGGGGCTTACAGAGGAGATGCTCTGGTATTTACACTGCTCTTCACCAGCAGAGCAAACAGCCACTAAACACCAAAAAAAAAAAAAAGACAAGGAAAAAAAAACCCCTTTAGCTGCCAGGGAGAACTCTTCTCTTACCTCACTGCAAGGCCAGTGTAGCATTTCAGAGAGGGGTGCCAGGGGCCAGAGAGGATATTTGGGAGATGCCACTGGGTGGTGCAGTAACTGGGAGGGTTGAGAATCAAATCAGATCTCCAGAGCTCCTTCAAAAGTAGATGCAGGAGCAGCTGAAAGGCTGGCACAGGTGAAGCAGACAGGGCTGAAACTGCCCATTCAGATGCACATCCTGCTTGAGCTTCCAGCCTGAAGGATACTACAGGAATTATAGAAATTACACACTGGACATGGCAACAGAACAAGGGATCTATGAACTGGCTAGTCTCACAAAGTACAAGTCATGAAAAGAAGCATTTCTCCTCTCCCTCAAAAAAAAAAAAAAATCCGAAGAAATTAAAAAAAAAAAAAAATTAATGGTTGAAAGGAAAGAATCTGAAAGGTAAATTAAAAAAAAAAAAAAAAAAAAAAAGATTGGTTCATTGTATGGTAGCCAAGCAGTTTTGAATTTAACACCTCAGCTCTTTTGCCATGATCATGGTTGTAATCCTTCACAATTATCTCCAAGTGACACTTGTTCCCATTCAAATAAATAATCTCCTGCAGGGACTGCCAGGAACATGTGGAGGGAGAGGAGAAAAGGAGGGATAAAAGAAGAATATAACTAAAAGGAAAGACAATGCAACAGAACTTCTTTGGCATCTCCATGTGGAAAGCTGAATCCCCCTTTTACATTTGTCAAAAGCTGAATTTGAATTTAGGTGCCTGAACTTGGAGCTGAACAAAAGTATTCTCTTCCCCTTCTGTGCCAGCTCTTCACAATCATTTGCTAGTTTGTGAAGTTTCTAAAGAGCTTTTAGGGTGTTTAGGGGGAAAAATCAATTATTTAATAAGTCATTAATAACCAGGATATCACTATCCTTATTCCTTATTATGAGCAGGATTTAAACTGTCCCATCTGTGGAAGCAGTGATTCAATTACAGGTGTGCTTCTTTAATATTTTGCATGAGAGGGCCTTGCCAGGCCATAGGAAAGAGAGCAGGGATGGTTTGATGCAGACAGGAGATGCACCAGAGGTCATTGGTGGCACAAATAAATCATCAAATTTTGTGGCCTCCTGACACTGCAGGACACTCTGGTACCTGGGATAACTGGCATTTATTAGCTGATCTTTAGTGCTGCATCTGTGAAGAACATAATTTTCAAATCCTCAGGCTGGAATTCACTTGTCCAATGAGAAAAAAATACACATAAAGCAAACAAGTGAATAGGATAGAAATATTTCCAAATGGAATGCCACCAAGCTGCTACTTTCACCCTGTGTTTAATCACCTGGTTCATTTAGTGACATCAGTCTCCCTGGAAAGAGTTCAGGCTGTGTAGTCCTTGAAAAATCTCCACAAACCTGAATTCTTGGGAATTTCAATTTGAATTCTTGAGATACTCAGAGCTGGATATTTGTTCAGCCACATGGGAGCTGGGTGTTTTACCATAGAATCATGGTTTGGGTTGGATGAGACCTTAAGGATCACCTGATTCCAAACCTCCCTCTACACCAGGTGACTTTGGGTAAGTGTTGGACACCCAGCTGATCTTTAAGGTCCCTTCCAGTCCAAACCACTCTCTGGTTCCATCTCCTGCCACCCTGTAACCCCCAGACCAGAGGCAGCTCACTCACTTCCATGGCAGAGGTGTGGTCAGGAACAAAATCTCTTCCATTTCTTCCTTGCTCAGAACCTCCCTGGAAACTTTGGCCACGCTGCTTAACAGCTTCAAAGATGGGAATCTGCTGCAAGGTAGGAAGGGTCCTCAACACTCCAGCTCTTGAACCTTCTAAAGAATTGTCTGCTATTGCAAAGGAAACCCTTCAAAAGGCCTTTATGGCTGTTCTGTCTCCAGAGGATGCAGAGTTCCCCCCATTTCAGTCTCTGAGCTCTCAGGGTGCAGGCAGGTCAGGTTTTCAGGCTTTTCTCCACAGCCTTGGGGTACAAGCTGCCAAAGTGTCCCTCCAGAGGGAGGCACAGCCCCTGCCATGGGCTGGCAGCATCACAGGGATCCTCTGGATCCCAGCCCTGCAGCTGGGCACTTCAGGAGCAGAATTAAGTTACAAGGCATGCAACAAGAACTTGGGAGTCGGCAGCAGGACTTTTGGTCCAAACTTTGAATTCCTCTAATCCAAACCATCTTCAGGCTTCTGCAGGACTGGCATTCAGGAGATCCTTACAGCCAAGAGGAATGAAACAAACCCCAGCTCATTACAACTATTCTCTGACAAAAAGAAACATAGTTTGAAGCTGTAAATCCCAGCACTCAGACTCTAACAACATAAAAACAATCTATCCAGCAGAAGATGTTCTCCCCATCCTGCAAGCATTATTCACACATTAAATCAGAACTGACAAGGCAATCTTTTCAGCTGAGCTGTTCTCATCCTTCTTTTTTTATCATGATGAAATAATTCCCCTTTTTAACGACTTCCAAATGTTCCTACGGATGCATTATTGAAGTGACACTGCAGACTCCAAGAGGATGTGTTTGGGGTTCTTTCAAAGCATCAAACAGACAGGATGTTAATGAATTGGGAAAGTATTAAAAATTTGTTTTGCAAGAAGAAATGTTTTTAACTCTATAAACTGCTGCAACAGCTATTGATTGTATTTCCACCCCAACAAGGCAGGCAGGCAGGGGCTGATTTATGACAGCAGCCCACCCTAACTATCTAACCAGATTTAATATAGTTGCCATCCCATGACACAATGATGGATACTTTGGTGGCAATCTAGAAAATAATTTGCAGGGAGTAAGGGCTTGTTCTTCAGCCATAAAGCTGCCACGGGAGGGTCCCCAGCCCTGTCTGTGGGACAGTGATGTAGTGAGGAGATTGCAAAGCCTCATGAGCTGGGGAGAGAATGCAGGATCTCAAATTTATGGAGAGGAGCATTTTCAAGAGACTGTGTTGTTACTGAGTTTATTTAACTATAAACCAAAGGTAACAACGTCTCCTTTAGAATATGCAGCGGTTGCCAAAACCTCACTTTTCCCTGTCTGACAAAAAATTCAAATGGGGCCTCGCTGTGTGAGCTCACATATGGTGTTTGGTCTGTAAGGAGCTGGAAGCAGCATTCCATCTGGGAAACCAGAGACAAGGTTAAGGAGATATGAGCAGGGTGGAGCTCCCCAAGCCAGAACACCCACGGCCACAGGCTGCTGGGACACAAAACTTTGTGCAGGAGATGCCCTGAGGCATCCACAGCTTTGCAGCTCCAGCCACCACCCTCACTCTTGGGCTGGCAGGGCTAGAAAGAAGCACCAAATAGATTGGAAATTAGGAAGAATTTCTTCCCAGAAAGGGTGGTCAGGGCAGTGGTGGAATCAGCACCCCTGGAAGTGTTCAAAAGCCACGGGAATGTGATGCTCAGGGCCATGGTTTGGTGGGGACCTGGCAGGGATGGGTTAACAGTTGGAACTGATGATCTTGGAGATCTTTTCCAACTTTAATGATTCTGTGATTCTCACTGGAGGAAAAGCCTTTTTCTACCCGGTCCTAATTAAGTGCTTCCCACAAGATAATTTCTACCATTAATCATAAGCAGAGCTAATAAATACCTTGACAAGCAATTTCTTTTCAGTGCAGGTTAAATGGTTAAGCAGTAAATACATACAAGCCACTTCCCCTCCACCATTCCCCTGCTGCCTGCTCTCTTCTGCCTCTAACACTCTCCAACACTCCCATTTTTGGGGTTTGAGGTATTTTCTTTTATTATTGCTATATCACCCCCATTTGGGGTACACTGGCTTCTCCACCAAATCTCAAAATCTGATCCACAGGACCACTGATACCCCCAGAGGTGCTCCAAGCAAACTCCAAGGTGAAAATACAGAGGACAGGAGGGCTGCAGGTGCTTCAGGGTGAGTGATTAACACCACAGCAGGATTTTCCAGGAAAAAAAAGCCATGTTTGAAGCCTCTAAGGACACCTTATTTGCCAGCAGCAAATAAAACAATGAACAAACAATAACCCCTAAAGTTAACCACAGAAGACAGCCCCTGCTGGAAACAAGCTGAGCATACTTTCTTTAGATGACTAATTCTTGTTTATTCTTTGAAGGCTGATGCTATAAAACTGACAATCCAATTACAATTTCCAGGCTGAAAGAATGGCTTCTAATTATATTGTTTTCCATCACTGCACGAAGGGGTGGATTAATGCTGTATGATTTCATTCCCTGTACAAAATCAGATCTCAGCGTTCTCCAGTGCTTTATAAAAGACACATTAAATAAATTATTAACTGTGTTTTTGCAACAGTAATGGGCTGTACCATAAATAGGAAAAATTGAAAAATACAGATCTGCTGCTGTGTTTCAATGCATCAGAAATGAGGATGACACTGTGCATACTGAGTAAAATGGAGCTGATTTAAAATTGGAGGGAAAGCTCAGGTGACTTTTTGAAGTGTGGGAGTGACTACTTGACTTCCAGCATGACTTTGGGTAGGTCACTTGGCCAGGGGGAGGGAGATTGCAGCTCCAGGCAGAGCCATCCAGGCTGTGCTGCAGCTGTAGCTGCCACCCCAGGTGAGGGTGTCTAAGTTTCTGCTCTAACCAGGACAGTCAGTGATGAAGCACCCCTGAAACGTGCCCATTTCAGAGGTTCTGCTCCCTTTGCCTTGTTTCTTGTGTTCTCCAAGAACTGCATTCCACCACGTCTAAACTTTGGGATATGGATCTTGCCTCAAATTCCATGTTTCAGGACAGGGCTGGGTCTCTGTCTAGTCTGGCATCTCTGAGCTTTGGTTGGATTTACATCCAAGTCATCTACAGTCTGGGGGAAAAAAAAATTTAGTGCCTGTCTTGAGCAAACATAACAGAAAGATAAATAAAATACACTCAGTTAAAAGACTGAAATGATTGGAGGCTAAATCAACTGCCTATTGCTTCTCCTCCTTGTAGTCAATAATTAGACTTGCAGTCTGAGAGCAGAACACGGGAGGAGAGGATGACCTTGAGTTGCCCCTCAAGGTACAAATCCTCCAGAGCCACTTTTACATGCACACATCTGGCTCCCCACACAGCTCCTGGCCCACAAGAGCCCTGGCAGCCTCTTCCATGCAAGGGCTGGCACTTCAGACCTCAAACTGTGGGATCACAGAATGGTTTGGGTTGGGAGGGACCTCAGATCATCCAGCTCCAACCCCCCTGCCATGGGCAGGAACATTTCTCACTGGGTTGGTCCCACTAAACTAACTTGGTCTCATGCCCAGCTGGCACTGAGAGGAGCAGGACTGGTCCAGCCCCAGGGGCACAGCTCATCCACTGCCCTGGAGCTCACAGAGCCTGGAGGACACAGCAGCACAGAGGGGGCTTCTCTTCCAAGGAGCAAACAACTGAGCAAAAGAGGAAAAAAAAAGTGGAGTCAGAGTTGCTAAGCTGTTGAAGGAACAGTCTGAGCCATTTCTTACCTGTTTCAAAATAAAGACAGGTAATTTCTCTGAAGCAGGTCCCATTTGACTGTCAAACCCACACAATTCAGACAACACAGAGCAAGAAAAACAAGGAGACATTTCAACATCAGGAGTGTAGTAAGAACACCATGAGAAAACCAGGCAGGTTCTTTAACACCTCTCTCCAATTCATATAAAAGGATATGATCATAAATCAATTGAACACACAGAAAGAATAAAGTAGCAGTGGTTTGCTTCCATCTTTTATTTCTCCAGCACACTTTGAGTTCAGAGCAGGAAGCAAACCCACATTTTAGAGTCAAAACCTGCCACCTAGAGAGCAAAACAGCAAATGGAAAGGAACAGGCTTGGAGGCTGGAGGGGCTTTTTAAAGCAACTACCTCGTAATGTTACAGATGTGCTGGTAACTGTAAATTTGCTCTGCTGTCTTTTACAGCAACAAAACAGGTTTTAAGAGACCCTCAATTATGTATCTGCACAGCACAGACACCAACACAGGATATTGCTCCTACTCCCAGCACCAGCACTGCTCTGTGTGGTTACAGCACAGAACCACGAGTTTACTCCCAGTACTAGAAATTTATGTGGTTGCTGTAAACAGAAAGGCATCTCTTGCCTTTTCTTTTGAACTCATGTACCTGCTGCAGAAATAAAATCAGACTTAATGAGTCTTTGGATGCTCTGAGGAGCAAAGAATTTCCTGGGTCTGAGTCCCATGAGTGAGCTACAGATGGTCAGCAGGTCAACAAATATTGGGGGGACCTGAAACCACCAAAAAAACCCCAAAACACACACACATACAAAAAAAAACAAAAACAAAAACTCCAAACAAACAACAAAAACAAAAACCACAATCTTGGTGCAACTCTGAGCAAGTTCCCTGAGGTTTTTAACTTGAGCAAAACTCCCAGATTTCCACTTCTAGGAAAATATCCTGTTTGCACCTCAAGTTCAAATGGGATGAGCTTGCAAATTCCTTTATAAAACTGAAAGTTTCAGCATTTCTGAGCCAAGAAATTTTCCAAAATTGCTGATGTTGATTCAGGTCAATTCAACAATAAACCAAACTCACAGAGATACAAGGAGAGGGGACATCCTGAAGTAACCTCTCCCTAACAGGTTTTAATTCCTGTATCATAGAATCACCTGCACCACACATTTCAGTCACAGGGCTCAATGGTTCATTACACAGCCCAGGCAGGAAAGGAGGAAGAGGCAGATAATTTCAGGATTGTGCATTATTTACCCCACATTGTGAAACACCTTACCCCCACAACTCACCTCAACCAGCCCTCTGTGAAGGGTCCTCAGAGCCTTGGGCTGCACAGAGCAAAGGCTGGGCTGGATCCAAATCAAACAGCAGATCTAGTAAAAAAACCTTATGTGTTATCATGTTGTCAAATGATTTAGTGCTCAGTGCTGCTTCCAGCCATCCAGTGACAGGGTGGCAGGTCCATTTCAGTAAACGATGCCAAGGTGAACATGCAGCACCTGTGTCCCATTGATGCCAGATCACACATCAAGTGCATGAATACACCCTCAGTGTGCAGACACAGGACCTGTCCTTGTGCACCTCATCACAGCTTAGCTCTAGGGGTGCAACTGTCACTACTGACACACCTGCTTGCTTCACAAAGAGAACTTCCACAGGGATTCATTTGAGTAGGAAAATAAGAACAGTTTTAAATAAATAACAACACAAGTTTTTGTAACAGCACCTTTATGGAATACAAGGTTAGCTTTAAACAAGTGCCAGGTTACATGAACTTTCAGTCCTCTATATAAAGTAATCTGGGGTTTAATCCATCCTGATGAAACTTGCAACAGTAGAGGCAGGATACTTGGGCTATATCCACAGTAAAAAAAGGGAGTTTCCATTGCAGTGCTGGGAGTGGTTAACAAGAAGGTTACCTTATGTTCTTTTCTGGAGAATAATAATTCTCCTCCACTATGTCCCACTGTTACCTGGATTTCAGAACACAAGCAGTGCAATGCTAGTTAAGATAAAGTGGAAATCAGGGTAACATCAGCTAAAGACCAAATAATCTTCATAGTTACAGACAATTTTGAATATATATTTTGCATGTGAAATTATATTAATTTTTATCAATAACCATACCATCTCTATACACAACAAACAGAATTCCTTGCCAGTAGAGGACTGCACTGTACATGGCTAATCAGCCTTGAAGAGTAAGTCTGGACCTCAGGCATATCCAGCTATGTGGATCAGCACCAGCCCCTTCAGATGCTGCAGCTTTGGTTTAATGGACAGAAGCTCTGGCTGTTGTTCAAAGGTACTGGCCAGCAATGAACCAGCAGCACTGCACTTCTTAAAAACAGCAAAGTGTGATATGTGCATGAAATCAGTGCCTTGATCCTTAAAAGCAACTTTACCTTAAAAAGGGGCAGTGCTTAAGTTAAAAAAAATTTGTTTATGATGACCAAAGGAACAGCTCTGCTTCAGGAATTCAAAAGATGGATCAGATTTAGTAATAGATTTATTAATTTGCTGTGATTTACAATAGGGTGACAATGTCTGGAAACAAGGAGACACCAAAACAGGTTTAGCCAGGAGGTTTATGGCTTCCAAGTCCAATTCATTGACCAATGGCAAGTCATTGGGGCAACTGAAGATTAGCAGACAAAAAATAAGCAGAGGCCTGGTGCTGCACTGGTGTTTTGGAGAAAGTATTCCAAAGTGTCTTCTCTCACAGCAATTTCCTTTTCTCAAACTCCTGCAAAGAGCACACAGATGTTACCAGCAGGGAAAACAGAAAATGTTTCTATTATTCTTCTATTTCAAATTACTTTGTATGTATCTTAGGAAATCTGATGTTAAGAATTAAAAAATTTGTATTAAAAATTAAAATATAAAAAACATAAAGTGTGCAAGTAAGGGGAAAGGAAACTGAGCATTCTCCCACCTCACATTAACAAGCCAGCTCTGGAAAGCCAGACTGCAATGTTGTCAAGGAACCATTTGCTCCCAGACAGAGCATAACAGGCTTGAAAAACACCAATTCTGCATTAGAACTGCAGTAGAATCCTTACAGTAAAGGACTCAAACCAGGGAAGCAATAAAATCACAATTTTCATTTCACTATGAAAAGTAAAAGCACAACAGAAGAAAGGAAGAATCCCACAGCAGCCTGTGGAGATGCTGTGCTATACAGTCACCACAGGAAACAAAAAATACCTAACAGAGCTGAATTATGCATCTCCTCTAGCTGTGAAGCAATCCCTTTTTAGGATATGAATTAAGTAAAATGCAAATAATCCCATTCTACACCTTATTTTTTCAGCTGCATATATTCAACCATAACTCTGAATTATATGCCAAGGTTCTCCTTCCTCAAATAACCTACTTAGAAATAATGTTCTCATACTTTACATTAATTCAGGCTCTTTGCATCCAGAAAACAATTTCAACAACTAGCAACGCTTGAAAGTAGAATGTAATCTCTTCTCTATTTAACTACATTTACTTTTCTATAAAACAACAGTAAATACAACTGTGTGCATATATCTTTTATGTAGTAATTTCAGCTTGTCCAGCCAACAGAGTTCTTATGTTTAAGTTCAGAGTAGCTCTGGCTAAGAGATGCACTCCCAGCTGATATTCCCTCCAAAGCGGCCTCTCGCTCTGGATGAGGCAATGCCTGAGGAACCAACCTTGTAGATGGTGCTGCCCAGCTGGGCAGGGGACATGCTGACCACCACCCCTGCACTCTGGAGGGCTGCAATCTTCTCCTTGGCTCCCCCCTTTCCCCCAGCGATGATGGCTCCGGCGTGGCCCATCCGCCGGCCCGGAGGAGCCGTCAGCCCGGCGATGAAGGACACCACGGGCTTGGCGTTGGGGCCCTGCAACACAGAAAGGGGCACCTGCAGGAGGCTGAGAGGAAAGGCAGCTCCAGCTGGCAAATTGTTCATTTGGGGGTTTTTATTGAAGTATCAGCTCGTCAGGCAAAGTTATTAAACAGCTCACAGAGCATAAAGGAGTGTGGAGTACCTGCTCTGCTGATAATCGTCATAAACCAGAAACAAACAAACTTTGAATCTTTCTACAGACCTGTACATACTACAAAAAACAAAACAAAAAAAAATCACTACAAACTACAGGAATAAAATTCTAAAATTGACACTGATCACCAGTTCACAGAATCACAGAATATTGCTGGAAAAACCTCTAAGATCACTGAGTCCAACCTCGACAACACCCTTAATTTCAATTCTTTCTCTCAAAAAACTCATGACTGTGTTTTTTTGTAAATAGAGAAGAGAGACTGAACTGAGTTCTCCTTGATGTGCAAAAGAAGCTGGCTAACTATCAAAGTGTCTGGAAGCAAGGTGTTTTAAGACTTACAGAATTATTTTCCTTTAAAAATGCTGCTGCATCTTCTTCAGCATTTCCTCCAATCTCCCCAATCAATATGATCCCCTCAGTATTAGGATCCTTCAGGAAGACATCAAGGCAGTCAATAAAATTAGTTCCATTGAAGGGATCACCTCCAATACCAAAAAAAAAAAAAAAAAAAAAAAAGAAAAGAAAAAAAGAAGAGAAAAAAAAAAAGAAAAAACCCCCCAAAAAAAAAAAGAGTAACTCAAGAGAAAAATACTGCACTTACAATAGAAGTTAAAAAGTAAATTTCAGCATGAGGGGTATTCCCAAAGGCTCATATGACAGGCAACTCTGAAGGCTCTACCCAATTCAGAGTGTGTCAAGTTCCTGCTCCAAATAGCTCCCCCACATTTTACAGAAAGCTTTCATCTCTGAATGTTCACCTTTCAAACCATAAACAAAATATTATGAACACAGCAGGACCAAGACTCCAGCTCCACAATTTTGGTGTAAGAAAACTGAATTTACTTAACACATCCAAGTAAATGCCAAAGAATGCCCTAATCCTTTATAATACTAAAGTTCTTGGGACAGTCTCTTCCCAAACTGACATCATATCTGCTGGCAGTTCTCTGCTCAAAGCTGGTTTTAAGGCTTTTATTAACTTGATGTGCAAATGTACTCTTCACAGCACATAGGGATCCCACCTCTCAACACAACTGCCATTCAGCAAACTCTACTTGCAAAAAGGAATTATTTTGGATTAGGCTTGTGAAGAAAAAGCAGATTAGTCTAGGTCCAACAGCCTGATTCTGGGAGAACCTACCTACACAAATAGACTGCCCCAGCCCAACTTGTGTTGTCTGATGAACAGCTTCATATGTCAGGGTTCCAGATCTTGATACAATACCTGGAGGAGAGAAAAGAAGATAAACTTACCACTAACACAGCACATAACTAGAGGCAGCTGTTCTTACAGTAATGAAAATCACCTCAATAAACAAGATGAGATTCCAGGTTTTCCAGCTGTCCTTGCCAAAACACTCTGTAAGATTCTTTCTGTACTGTTTCTTGGTTTTCACCTTTTGACACTTAACTGTCAATGGACTAAAGCTGCCCAGAAAGTCAATAATATTTTTAGCACACTAAAGCCTTACCAGGAAAGAAAACTGAAAAACAAATAAAAGAAAATACTTCTTATCTTGCATGTGAGTTGCTGATGCACTGGACTTGAAACAGAGTTGCAGCTCAACAGTTAACAAAAGAATTCTGTATTAATCACATCCCCTGCACGGCCAGGCACACAAGAAATCTTCCAGAACAGAAAAAATGCTGCACAAGTGCAAGTTTATCACTATAAAGGTATTTGTTGCTGCTCTACAGAATACATCTGGCATTTACATTACATCATCACAAGAGACCACAACCCCAGTTTTAAATTCAGGATGGGAGGTAGCACAGAGCTCAGAGCAGGGGCAAAATATTTGCATGGCTTTTGGTTCTTTTTTTTTTCAAGTCAAAGCTTCTGTTAACACTATAAAAGGAAAGATTTTCAGGAAAAACAGACACTATCTTCCATCAGCTTCAAGCCATATAACAAGGAATATAACAACACATACATTGCATGAACAGAGGAGAAAATACACCTCTAGACTAATAATCTTAATTTTATCAACTATTTATACTGTTGGCCAGCTCAGACATGTTCTAACACAGGGTTTTCCTCTTGATATGTTTGAAAAGGCCTCCCTGTTTACCACTAAGATCAGATTGCCTCAGAGAAGTTACAGATGAAAGTCCAAAGACTGTGGCTATTTTTATACCTTGAATCACAGTATATTCAGATGATTATTGGATGCCTCACAGTAACAGAAAGCTGGAGAGCACATCACCAAAGGTCACACGTCAGATGAAACCAGCAGGGTGGCAAATCTACATTTGTATTCCTTGATTCTTGGATCACCATTGAAGAGATTTCCAGCAATGGCAGAGCTACTGGACTCAAGATTTTAAATATTCTTTTATACTTGATGTGCCTTGCATTCAGATTCTGATACAACACATTTCTTGTATATATTTAGAAAATCCGAACAGAACTTTGATTCAGAAGAGAGCTCAAGGCAACATTGGTTGATGTTACTTTTTACAGTCACAGAGCAATGTCTCAGTGGTTTTTATAAAGGGCATTAACTGCAGTCATTTAATTTTTCAATTCCAGGTTTATGGGAATTGTGAAAGCTGGAGGTGGAACACATCTTGGAGCAGATGAGTGTTAACACATCTTCCAGCATTCCCTAGGTGCAGTCTATTCTCAAGTCAGAAGAGATTTTGCAGCAGAGATAGTTCCTCATGCAAGCAAAACTGCACTGAGTCCCTGTAGCATCACAGGATTGAACAGGCTTTCCTACAACAAACACACTTTCCATCAAAATGGAAATGCTGTGAAGGACACTGTGATCAAGTGAAACTGGTTTCCTTGCTGACAGGCAACAGCAGCATGTGCTGTTTACAACCATATTTCTGACATATTTATTGCCTAAGTACAAAAGTACATTTCAGAAGAATTTTCTCTACAGCTCCTGAACTGCATTATTTGGAAAAAGAAATCAGGTTGTTATTTCTCTAGATTACAACAAGGAGCTGACAGAAGTCAGAAGAGACTTGCATGTAACAGGTAACTCATTACACACAGGGGTGTGACCAACACTGATTGTGAACAAGTCACTGCTCTCCTGCCCTTTACCACACTGCCTGAAAATTTGGTATATTTGTCACTTCCACTTGTGATGGTTTCATAGTTGCCTAAACTATGTTATAAACTTATCCACAGTCTCTTCTCTTTGCTGTAGTTCTGAGATCACTAGAAGAGTAGAATCTCAGTCCCAAGCAGCCAAGCTGTTGGAAAAAACAGTGTTGGAGAGCTTAGTGTTCTCAAATCCCAAAAAAATTCAAGTTTCCTCAAGGCTCTCCTTTGAGGATACCAAGACAATCACATTTCCTGCAGGAATTCCCAATTGCTTCACCTCTACCATCAGCACCCAGAGCCTAGTACGGAAGAATTCCCATTCTGGGCCTTCAGTATTGATAATGCTAAAATTCACATACAAACTGAGAACAGACAAGCTGTCCCAAAGTGTTATCAACCCTCTCCAAAGCAGCACGTGCCTTGCCTCACCAGGAAGAACACTAGAGCACCAAACTTGCATTTTAGACGACGCATAAATATTCAAAAACTCACCAATTCTTCCTTTCTTGTGAATGTGACCAGGCATGATACCAATTTTACATTCTCCAGGCTAAGGAAAGAGTGGGAGAAGTCAGATGGAACATTCCAAGCAGCACTGGGAACAGCTGAGCCTGGGAGCAAAGGCAGAGGTCACTTACATTGATGACGCCGGGGCAGTTGGGGCCCACCAGGCGGGTCTTGCTCTGGCGCAGCAGCCGGTGCTTGACGCGCACCATGTCCTGCTGGGGGATGCCCTCGGTGATGCAAACCACCAGGGGCATCTCTGCATCGATGGCCTCGGTGATGGCAGCAGCAGCAAACGGGGGAGGCACGTAGATGACAGTGGCTGAAGCACCTGTTTTTTCTCTGGCCTGCAAGGGACGCAGCAAAAAGCACATGGCGTGTTCAGTGACAAGTCATTTAATGATAAGTCATTTAAAAAACATCCATTCTCAGGCATGAATTCAGGATATGGATCCATTCGTTGTAATCTAAGCTGTTGGATTCCAGAAACCTGGGTGTTTTGAGCTTTCTGTGTTTTCTGGCACTGTACCCCCTTGCTTGTGACCTGAGGCCTTGGTGAAGGCTTCCAAATTTGAGTGATGCGAGTTAAAATCAGTTAAATAGAAGTGTGTGATTTCACATGGTGAAGGGTTTGGAATTTGAGATTTTTGTAATATAGTAATATAGGTATGGGACAAGATAGGGGATTTTGGGTGGTATCTCTTTTGGTGTTCATCTTCCTTCTTCTTCATGGTTTCAGGTTGTTTCTGGTGAGACTATTAGGGCCACACTGAAGATCATGGGAAGTTAGTTATTGGATAAAAAGTATAAATAATATAGGAGTTATTTTTCTATTAGACTGTCCAGCTCTAAGAGACCTTTGTAGTAGCTGGATCTGGGTCCATTTTGCTCACTTCTAGCTGGTGGCTAGAAGTGTTGCTAAACTTTGTTACTTTTGATAAGATTTAATAAACAACCAAGCCCAAACATGAGAAAATCCATTTTGTTCGTGTATTTTTCAGTCCTGGCTCTGAGTGAAGGCAGAAGAAACTCCAGACAAACCACTAATTAAGTGGTTATACTAAGAAAGTGTTAAATTCTCTAAAGATGGGACACAACCAGGAAACTGAGAATTGACCACTGTCTGGAAAGGATCTACCCCATGATCATCATCATAAATACTCTTACATAACGATTTGCAAAAAATTAATCATGCAGAGCAGAATCAATCAGAAACTATCTGCATTCATAAAGCAAGTGTACCCAGACTCTGTGAATTTCACAGTGGATGCCAAACTCGTGCCTGACCACCCTGAATGCTCCCTTTTTTACAAGACTTCTATTTCACTCTTTGCCCAGTGACATCCACAGCTCAAGTATTTCTCTCTCCAGTGTGAGCAATGAAATAAGGAGCCCTTCAGCACCATTAAACTCTGTGCCCTCCAGTCACTGCTAAAAATTACCTCCTTCACAGAATTAAACACAGGCAGACCTAGATGAGTTTTTCCCCCTTTCCCTGGAGAAATTCCTCCAACTAGATTGGTGCCATAGTCCAATGCCTGCTGGCTGTGAAAGGTGCCCTGTGAGAGAGAAAATAAGTGAAGTTAGAAGGCACATTATAGCAAATAAAGCTAACCAAAAAGTTTGATGCTATCTATAATTCTGAAGGCAATTTACATCACTAAAATTTGCAATAAGAAGGAAAGTTTCCACTACACACATATATATAAAATCAGATATTTTGGAGAGTGCATCCACATGTTTTAAATGCATTTGGAACATGCTAATATGCTCTTTTTTATTTTTCAATCAGAGCACTGTAGTTCCATGCTAAAGGGTATTCTGTTGTGTGTTGCTAACACACCTGCAGACACAGCAGCCACAGTTTCTTTTCCACAAGTGTGGAAGATGACAAACACTACAGTGAAATAGAAGAAATTAGCATGCTCATCCATGCTGATAGTTTTACAAAAGCAGCCTTCTGTCTGCAAGCGTCTAAAAGTGAATCTCAGAAAATTATTACATATCCTGAAATAAAAACAGAAATTTCATTCATAGGCATTGATATTGAAATGCATTTGTGAAAGAAGCACTTTGAAAATGGGCGAGTTTTTGCACTTTTTTAAAAAGAGCCTTTTACAAAGGAACCCTTTCAGCTGTATAAAATATGAAAAACAAAAATGAAAAGCACTATAATAGATGACTCAAAACCAACTTTCAAGCTTGTGCTTGAACACAAGTATTTGGGCCAAAGAATGTAAACTACAGTGCTGAAGGGATCCTCCTAATGGTGAAGTCTGGATTCCTATCAACACAAAGGCAGTACATAATCCATTTCATATATAATTATGTTGTCTGAGCAACTAACTTTCTGACTGAAAGACTGATAGAAGGAATGATTAATAAACATACCTGTTTGCCTGTAAAACCCTGACAGATAACCTTTGTGTTTTTGTTAACATACAGGTTTTTTCTGGATGCTGTGTAGGAGCAGTGTCGGACTCCATTCTGTTGAACTGGAGAGAAAAGAGAAGAAAGCACAAACCATTAATCCACTCCTTTGGTAAAATCTGAGTCAAAAAATGTCCAATCAAATAATTGCATATAAATCAATGCTTTTGTCAAAAAATCATGAGCAGCTCATGTTTTCAAAAGCAGCTCTGGACCCTCATTCAGTGCTTGTCATTCTAAGACATTAAACACCTGTATTATAATAGCTCACCCTATTTTGTCAATTACTCAATTTACTAGAAATTAGGAGAGGTTTCTCAGATTGAGGACTCGTTACAAGGATTCCTCCTGGCACACAGAAACATTCCTAAGCACTGCTCTTGTCAGGTTTTTATCTTCTCAGATATTCTGCAAAGTGACAGAGCAGAACTAAAATCCCCATATCCAGAGGCTGTTACAACACTGATACTATGCAACACCTCCTGTGAACAGAGCACAGACAGTAAGAGACACTGAGCCCTCAAGGGTCCCTCAGCCCAAGAAAAACCTGATGCCAAGTAAGACAGACAGCAGGAGATCTTTTTCCAACAGATTCCTAGCCATGGCATCACTGCTGGACACACATTTGGGCTCGTGAGGAACCACAGCTCTTCCAATACTCCACTAGAGTGATTTTCAATTAGTTCTCAAACTCTGCTGCTGAGAGAAGAAAACAACACAATACAATTGTAGAAAAAGAGCATAATGTGTGTTGGCAACAAAAAGCCAAAGATGACTCCATCTGTGCTGAAGGGAAAGGAATGATGACAGCAAATGCACAGAATGCTACCACAGAAGAAAGCCTGAGATGAGAAGGGAGAAGGCTTCTGGTATAAGAGAATGCACATCTAAGTTTATTACCATATGCTTTTTCAAACACCAGAGTTTTGAGGGCATCAAAACCAATTTACTCCCTGCAAGTGTTTGACATAAAAATCTTAATTTATACATGGAGTGAATTTGGGAAGGGACAATCCTAATCCACAATCTCCAGTACATACACCAATATGTTATTATCTACCCATTTAGGTCTTTTAAAACTTTAGCAACTAAGACTTAAGGAAGCAAATAGTGAAACTGAAATCAAAGTAACAGATCCTGAATCATGGTCTCCAGACTATTCTATATGCATACTCAGGCACGTCTGAACAAGGGAATACTTTTTTCTTTTTAAGAAAGGAGTAAAAGCTTTTAAGGAGAAAGAAGTGAAAAAGTATTCTTATGATAATGCACAGAATTTCTTAAGATATATTATTATAATAACAGAATTTCTATGGGTTAGTAAACATGCAGAAACTTTTTAAGATCCACATACACATTTCCTTCACAGAGCTACACAGTTCTCTCTTGCCAACTAAAGTTTAGTGCTACACTGCTTTAATGCTTCAGTTATATTCAATGGAGTGAAGAGAAAAACCAAACCATGCTAGAAACAGCCTACACACACCTAGTCTTTGTTCTTAGAAAGTGCTGGCAAAATCCAGGGTCTAACTCCAGCCACCTCCTGCTGTTCTCTAGAAGCTGCAGCAAATCCTCAGCTCCACATGGACACAGAGTAAAGCTCCATACAGAAAGGCACAGACTAGGATGCAGTAAACTTGTAAGGGAAGTGGCAAAGTGCACTTCAGTTTAATGACCTGCAGAGATTTAACCCAAATCTCAAAAACACTGTTGAAGAACTTGTTATGCCAGAGAATCCAAGACAGTAACAGCCAAAATCCATGTGAAATCCTTAAGAAAAGTCATAAAATGCCAACTGTATCTTGGGCTGCATCCAAAGCAGGGTGGGCAGGTCAAGAGAGGGGTTTCTGCCCCTCTGCCCCTCTCAGGTGAGACCCACCTGCAGAGCTGTGGCCAGATCTGGGGCACAGCACAGGAAGGACATGGAGGTGGTGGAGAGTCCAGAGGAGGGCAGGAAGCTGATGAGAGGAATGGAGCTATGGGGATGCTATGAGGAAAGGATGAGAGAACTGGGATTGTTCAGCCTAAAAAAAAGAAACCTTTGGGGTGACTCAATTCCCTTCAGTACCTGAATGGACTTACAGGAAAGAGGCAGCAAGACTATTGACAAGAGCCTGTAATGACAGGACAAGGGGGAATGGCTTCAAAGTGAAAAAGAGCACATTCAAATTGGTTATTAGGAAAAAAAAAATGTACTGTGAGAGTGGTGAGGCCCTGGCACAGGTTGTCCAGAGCTGTGGCTGCCCCATCCCTGGAGTGTTCCAGCCAAGCTGGATGGGGCTTGGAGCAACCTGGGCCAGTGGAAGGTCCTTGCCCATAGAATGGGGTTGGAGCAAGATGATACTCAAGGTCACCTTCCAAGCCAAATCATATTGTGATTCTATGATTTTATGAAAATATGTCTGAGATTTAATGAATAGGGTTACCAAGGTGGCTGTGGGAGGGGAGAGAGAAGCCACTGCTACAGAAAACAGCACAGGATGATCTTTGTCCTCAGTTGAGGACTTGGCCTTCCTAGGCAGGGCTGCAAGGCCCTGCACCTGCATCAGCTCAAAGGCACATCTGGTGAAGAACAGCCTGCCTCCAGCAAAAGAGAGAGAAAACAGAAACAGGAGCAGCTGGAATCTGGTCAGGAGAGCAGGGAATGGATCTATCTGAGCCCAGCCACTCAGGCAATCCCTGAGATGAGCAGAGGATGATCCCCCTTGGGAAGGAGCTGTTCCAGCCCTCACCACCAGTGAGGCCTTGGAGAACACTCCTGGCTTCCAGAATGGGAATACATGACTGGAAAGGGGCCTGCAAGGGGAAAGAACAAACAGGCAACATAAACTGATTCAGACCTAAGTTTTACAGAGTCTGTGCCCAACCATTGACAAATCCACCTGCAAAGTAAGAGAGGGATGCTTGCTAGCCAGGTTATCTGTCACTGAGCAATTTCAGTGCTTCAAAAAAGTAAGAATAAAAATGACAGAATGGTTCAGGTTGGAAGGGATTACAGTGGGTCAGCTGCTCCAACCTCCCTGCTCAAGCAGGGTCATCCCACAGCACATTGCACAGGATTGTGTCCAGATGGCTCCTGAATATCTCCAGTGAGGGAGACTGTGGAGTCTCTTTGCTGTTGACAAATTGACAAATATTCACAATTCTCTACACCTTACAGCAATTCTACACTCCCAGTTCAACTGTTCATTCCAGATCTATTTTCAGATATTTATAATATTGCAGAAAAATGTTTTTGAAAGCTTAAGTTTGTGAATCCTCCATTTTCAGAAGACTGTATAAATGTATTTTTCAAGGATAAAAAGCTTCTGAGTATTTTCTAAACTATAAAAAAAAAAAAAAATAGGCACTGATATCTAAACCACAGCTTAGAATTGAAGCTTTGGATGGATTTACCCTTGAAAACCATATGTGCTTCTTACACTATTGTATGGCCTTCCTTCAGAGAAAATACAGCTAGTTCCAAAATCCTGGCTATAGATTAGAGCCATTTGTAGTCTCCATAGACAGACAGTTTAGCATGGGCAAATGTCTGGAGAGCAATATATTTTTGAAGTAATTTATGGGAAAAAAAACCTAAAAATCACCTTGCAATCTCTGGGCTGGATGAGTCTGAGTTTCAGGGGTTTTTAATCTGGTTTGATACAGTTCTGTACTTGTGTTCCTGGCCCCACCTGCAGCAGCAATGTTTGCCCCAGTTATCAGCAGAGGCCATGGGTCAGGATGAGGTTCTGCTCCACCTGGCACAAACAGCAAGTCCTGGGTGCAAGCAGCTGGCAATTCCAATAGTTAAGACAGATACAAGATGAGAAGGAAACAGGTGGAAAGTGGAAATGGCATGCCCAAATTCTCAGCAGGTATGAGTCAGAAATAGAAGCCAAGTCTCAACTTCCACCCAGGACCTGCTTTGCAACTTCCAAACCCATCCAGACAATTGATTTTACTACCAAAAAAATAATTCTGGGTGCTAAGGTGTAAATGCATGCTGTTTCATGAAGACTGGAGGGAAAAAAAATGGAAAAAAAAAATACTCTTCAGCAAGGCCAAGCCCATTGGTGATGTTATTTTAATGCTCACAGGGCAAGTTTAAAACATGAAGGCTCCAGATGAAGTCAGAGAATAAGGACAAATCTTATCAAATTCCCAAAAGCACGGGGGAAATGTTGTATTTTGTCAAGTCACAGTTCTAAGTTAACATTACCATCTCTAGCAAAGGCCTGTAAGAGACTTTTAGTAAAGTGTATTAAAAAAATGAGAGACTAGACAATCTTTCCCAGGCACAAGATTAATTTCTGCTCCACCCCTGTCCAGTCTGTGGTTTCAAATAACAAGATGCATTTGTTTTGGCTTTTCAGTACTTTAATTTACATAGCTAAAAAGTGAGTTGTACTGTGGCAAGAGCCTACTTTGGTCCATTGTACAGGAAAACCAAGCAGTTATGAAAACTGCTCAAGTACCCAACCCCTGCTGTCTCAGAGGAGATTTGAAAAGCAGTATCTAAATTTAGCAAGGGGCATAAGCCTGTATATGGAACACAAGCTGTTTAACAGTCAAGAAACCTTATTAGAAACTAAGGGACAGAGCTGCTCCAACACCACACAGTGCTGCTGGTTACTCTGGCATTTCCAGGCAACAAGGCCCCAGCCAAGAGCTGAACTCACTGCAGTGCAAATACCTGGAAAATCCACCTCATTTACCTCTTGGGAAAAAAACTCCCAATCCCTAGGCTCATGCAGGACTTAAAACTCACTTGTGTATTACAGTTTACAAGCCTTTCTAGAAAAATACCCTATATTTATCATGGAGTCCAAAGAGGAATTGACATGTTAAAAAGAAAACTGATCCATTTACAAGGTATGTTAAAGCACACAGGGTATTTAAATACCATTTACACTGAGTTTTCAGGCTCTCCTTGAGTAGCAACACCTCTCAGGTACAAATCTCATTTAAAGCAATGCAACTCAAGCTGCATTTCATGCAACCATAGAATGTTTTGGGTTGGAAGGGACCTTTAGAGGTCATCTAGTCCAAGCCTTTCCCTATTTGGGTTGTGCAAACTAGGTGACAGCACAGATACTAAAGGCTGAATCCTTCATCCAAACTATACAAAGCTCAAAACTCACTATTTTCAGGGCTTCTTGGAAGATTTCCTATGGACACAAATCCAATCAAAGTGTCTCCTTCTTACCCATATTTACCCCAAACCAAAAGAATAAGGAAATTTGAAAGCTGAGGTAGCATCTGAGGCTGCTCATAAAACAAGGCCAGTACAAAAGCAAGGTGAAACAGCAGATTCCTCTCCACAACAACCTGAGCTGGCACCTACATTGCCAGAAGACTGAAATTCTTTCTCTATTGCTCCTTGAAATAGCCACAGACCTTGGAGATGATGGAAGATACTCTTTTTTTTTTTTTTTTCTATAACCTATGCAAGGAGAGAAGAAAGCCTTAGAAATCATAGGAGCTCCAATGTAAGTGGGGAAAATGGAGGCCAATGCAGGGGAAACTCAGGGAAGGACTGAGGTATGAGGAGTGCTACTTAAAATGCTGTGTCTTTTTACCCTCCACACACATCCCAACCCCTTTATTTCTCATCAGTTATGGGCCTTCAGCTTGCTCATCAGAATTCCTCTCAATATTTTCTACGTGTTTACTTTACATTTTTATGACCATCTCCTTTCTCCTTCCTCTGCTAACAAATGCAAGGTCTGAGGAAACACAAGAGGAACAGTTCTGGGGAGCTCCTGACAGTGCAGAAGAGTATAAACACATCCCCAGAACTCAAGTTATCAGTTACACTAGCAGAGAATGCTCCTTGATGAACAAAGAATTCTTCATGCTATTGAGGGATTGTCCAAAATACCTTACTCCTTTGTTTAAGGGGATTATGCACTCTGAGGATTCCTGTTTATCAATCCCCAGGTTCTCTTCTCTCACCCTTCTCTTGCCAAATTCTTGTTAATTATGGAAACTTAGATCTGTGGCCATGAAATAGGAGTTGAGGAATTAAGTAAATTAATCAAGCTCTGAAGGGCAGATGTAATGCCTACACTACACCCATCACATTAAAACAAATCCAGGACTAATGGGAAATTACATTCAAAAAATATTCAGTTCTTTGAACACATCTCTCTTTCCTAATCAAAGTCTCTCCTCAGTACAAATCCCCTGGTTTTTTGTAAGTCAACAAGCTGCTTTTCCCCAGGTATCCTCCACCAAGAATGTGAGAAGGGAAAGGTTTGTGAGCTTTCCTCCCTCCATACTGTTGACATAAAAACAATTAAGGAATTCTTCACTGGGTTGTTATTCCTGCAGCAATCCTTTGCCAGGGTTACTCACATAATTACTGTAATCTTTTAATCTAAGAGCTCTCCAAAGCCTTCTAACACATCCAGGAGGTGGAACCCCTAATCCTGACTCTCCAGTCAGTTCAGATGCCCACAAAAACTCTTCAAGGGTAAATGGACAAGCAGGGGTCTCTCCTGAGCCTGTCCATGCACCAGCAGTGCTCTGAGCTGACCTTTGAGCAGCACTCACCACTCACTGACAGATTTTATACTCCATTTCCACAACTTCCTGATCCCAGCCTTAGGGATACACACCCTGCATGTTTCCTTCAGCAATGCACAAACAAAAACAAGGTTTGCATCTCTTTTGCAACAGAACACACTGGATACTCATTACAAATCACTAAGAGAAGCAGATGCTAACTGTTAGTGAAAATATATGTACAAATTTAAGGTTTCAGCAGTCTTTAAGGGATAGAGAGTATCAAACCAAAGATTTCCATTGAAGGACTATTTCATTTTGCAGGAGTTTCTGCAAGAGACTTCATGAACAGCTGCAAAAAGACACTTCTTGAGCTACTTAGATTTCTTCCTCCTTTCTACCCCTCAAACTAATTTTAATAACTATTCCCCGAATCTCTTACTGCTATTTGTAACGGGAAAAATGTGGGGTTTTAACACATAAAACTGCACCCAAGAGTAGCTTTGCTGGGAGTATAAATTAAACTAAATTGGAAGGTGCTACATTCCCATCTGTTCCCTCCATCAGAACCAATTCTTATTGAGCCCAGGGGAGCCAATTCAAAAAGCTGAAGTGGCAGAAATTAACAGCATAAACAGTTTTCTGATATTGCTTGTGGAGAACAAGAGGCAGGAATGGACACCCACCTGGACAGTGGTGCCACAGGAACTGCTCAGACCAGCCTGTGCTTGTGAGATCACATTACCTGACCTGCAAGTCACCATCCCACCCAGATAAAACACTTTGTATGCAGACAAATGAGGTAGGTTTAAGTTTGTTCGTTCATTTTCAGCTACAAGAACCACATTAATGCACAAATTCCTCTGTTAAGAGTCCTAGTAACTGCTCTTGTGCCTGGGCATACCCACACTGATCTCACAGAATGGTTTGGGTTGGAATGCTCAGAGTTTGGTTTGCTTGCTCAATGGTTTGGCTGCTCAGAGCTCAATCCAATCTGGCATTTAATGTGTCCAGGGATGGGGCAGCCACAGCTTCTCTGGGAAATTCATTCCAGTTATCTCACCATAAAGAATTTCCTCCTAATATCCAATCTAAACCTACTCTCTTTCACCTTGAGGCCACCACCCTTGTTCTCTCACTACAAGTCACCTCTTCAAGAGGATGCAACCAAAAAAAAAAAAAACAATAAAAAAAACAAAACAAAACAAAAAAAAAAAACAAAACAACGTACACTGGAAAGAAAGCACATAATTTTTCATTGTGATGTTTGGAACAATACACATTAAATGTTTCGAGCTGCTCGTGTTCTCCACAAAGGGAAGCCTATAACCTTATTCTCGGCAATAAAAAGAACTTTAGCACGCTGTGCTAAAACCACAGGGAATTCCAGCCCTGCCGAGGCCTCCAGCCCTCGCAGTGACCAGCCCCAGCCCCAGCCCCTGCCCTTTGGAGCCTTTCCGGGGCTACAACACCGAGAACCTCTCCGTGCCGCCACCCTCCACGGCAAAGCTTCCATTTACAGACGGCTCGCAGGCAGCCAGGCGTGCCCTGCCCCGCTCCGAACGCCCAGCAGGGCCGGGAGCGGCGCCGGGAGCGGGCGGGGATCCCCGGGACACCCCGAGTCCCGCCCGCTGCCCGCGGGCCGAGCGCGCCCGGCCGCGCTCCGCCGTGACCTTGCCCGGCCCCCGCCCTGCCCGGCCCGGCCCGGCCCCGGCGCTGCCCGCGGCCCCCGCGGCGGGGCCGGCAGGGCCCGGCCCGGTACTCACGGCGGAGGAAGCGGCCGAGCAGGCGGGCGGCGGCGGGGCTGCAGCGAGACATCGTCCCGTCCGCAATGACGGCGGCGGCCCCGAGCTCGGCCCGCCCCGGCGGCGGAAGCGGCTCCGCGGGGCATTCTGGGAGTTGTAGGCACGGGGGCCGTGAGGGCGGGGAAGGGACCGGGATCAGCGGGTGCGAGCCGCGACCCGGCAGAGTACGGACACTTCAATCTGTCCTTAAACACCGCCAGCGACGGGGGCTGTGAGGAGCTGTTGACTCCCTCAAAGGCAGGGAGGCCCTGCAGAAAGACTTCAACAAATGCGAGGGCTGGGCAATCTCCAGCCATGTGGGGCTCAGCGAGGGAAAGTGCCGGATTCTGCACTGGGATGGGGCAGCCCTGGATGGACAGACTGGGAATGAGGGGCTGAGAGCAGGGCCATGGAAAGGGACCTGGGGGTCCTGTCAGGGCCAAGTGAACATGAGGCAGCAGTGCCCTGGCAGCCAGGAGGGACATCCCTGTGCTGGGGACATCAGGCACAGCAGCACAGCCGTGCAAGGGAGGGATTGTCCCGCTCTGCTCTGGGCCGGGGCGGCCTCACCTCAGTGCTGGGGCAGCTTTGGGCACCACAGCACAAAAATGACATTAAACACTTAGAGAGTGTCCAAAGGAGGCAACAGAGATGGGGAAGGGCTTGAGGAGAAGCTGTGTGAGGAGAGGCTGAGGGCACTGGGCCTGTTCAGCCTGGAGGAGACTGAGGGGAGAGCTCAGTGCAGTTCCAAATCCCTGAGAGGGGAAGAGGAGGGACAGACACTGATCTCTGCTCTGTGGGACAGTGACAGGCTGAGGGAATGGCCTGGAGCTGTGCCAGGGCAGGTTCAGCTTGGATATCAGGAAAAGGTTCTTCCCCAGAGGGTGTCTGGCACTGCCCAGGCTCCCCAGGGCAGTGTCACAGCACAGGGACAGAGCTCCAGAGGGTTTGGACAATGCTCTGGGACAGGCTGGGACTCTGGGGATGGGGCTGGGCCAGGAGCTGGGCTGGATGATCCTTGTGGGTCCCTCCCAACTCAGTTTATTCTGGGATTCTGTGACTCCACCACCTCACAGAATCACAGGATGGGTCAGGTTGGGAAGAACCACAGTGTGTTAGTTACCTGGTTCAATCCCTGCCATCAACTGCCTCTAGAAACATGTTCTGTAGATATAACCAGTACATATATTCTGTATTTGTGGGCATAGATGGGGTAGGTTGGGCTGTGGGAGTGGGTTGAAAAGAGACAAGAGTATTGCTTCGGAACAAAAATAAACAAGAAAAGTCATGCTCTGATTTCTTCTTGATTTATTCATTAATTGTGTCCCTAAAACTGAGGCCCGAAGGAGACTGTAATGAATGAAGCACCCAAATGTTAAACTTCTTATGAGGTATATATGATCTCCTTAGGAGGACACACACACACACACACACACACACACACACACACACACACACACACAGATTTTACAAGGAACCCCCACACTACTAAAATGTTTATACCTGGATCCATTTCCAAATCAGTTTTTTCCTTAATCTTTCACTAAGACTCTTGTGGAAATTACAGAATTTGAGTTAGATGCCAATGCATCATCATTCTGTATACAGAAATATTTTGCTTTTATCGTGCTTTTAATAGGATCATGTAAGATGAGGATAGGGGTTGTTGATTTGATGGTTTAGGTTTTTTTAAACCTCAGTAGCAGAAACATCTCTTCAGTCCTTTATATTCAAAACCTTACTTTGTATAGAGTCTTTTCTTTCTGAAATTAAGATCAATGCAAGGCATCATCACTCTAATTGTTGAAGTTTCAAGGTATGGAAATGAGCTGTAACTATGTAATTGACCAGACATACATGGAATTGAGGAAAAGAAAACTTATTTTCTATTGTTTTAATGCAGTAGTTTGGTTCCTGTCAGAGAACACTCTGTCCCACCAACATTAATTTTGCTGATTTATTCAACTGCCTAGAAAGAAACCATTCAGAAACAATGCAGCAATTGCAACACTCAGGTGGCAGTGGCAGGGGCTGCCTCACAAAGCTCAGGTCAGTCCCAGTTCTAGTGGGGTGGCTAAAGGACTGCTCCCTGCAGCCCCTTATGTCACAAACATTGTGGTGAGCTTCCCACCAGGCAGAAATCCTTTGGGATTATCCTGTTACCCAGAAAAGCTGTGAATTCCCCATCCCTGGAAGTGTGTGAGACCAGACTTGATGGGGCTCTGAGTAGTCTGGTCTAGAGGGAGGGTTGTACCTAGATGGTTTTTAATGTCCCTTCCAACCCAAACCATTCTCTAATTCTGTGGCAGGAGTCACATACTTGATCCATACAATAAACTCAGACATATTAAAAAATTTAAGATTGTTTTCAGCCTGGCATCTGTACAAACTGCACAGTTGGTTCAGCCACAAAATGGACTTTGTGGGCAGGTATTTAACAGTATCAAATATACCCCTGGTTTCCCATTCAGAATCTGAAGCAGATTTGTCTCCTGGTGCTGACCAGAGCTAAAAGACATGCCATTGACAAGTGCAGGTTCCAATAGGGAGGGTTTAGCAGGAAGGCAATCCTTGGAGGGAAAGCCTGTATTTAGGGAATTTCTAAACCAGAGACAAGTTATTGAGCTGGTTTAGCCCTTGCTCACCTCAGTGGTGACTCTGGACCTACATTTGTGGCATCAGCTGATGTCTGATTGCTGTCTCTCAATCTTGCTCTGAATAAAACAACCCAGCAGCTTGAAATCCTCATGACTCTTGTTAGCTGTAGTAGCATCATCACCTCCTATCACTGGAACTTAAGGATGTGCAAAAAAATTGGTCATTCCCCACCATCTCCCTGGAATCAAGGCAGGAACCCAAGAATTGAGCTAAACCTTGGCCTCAAGTCTATCCAGCTTCCAGCAGCTAAGGGGAGCTGACCCTTCTAAAAACAGACAAGTTTGTGGGTTTCTATACTTTAATTTATAGATTGCAAGTAAAAATACTCCCAGCATCTCAGCTCTGGGAGGTGACTGGGGGAGCTGGACCGCTGCTCTCCTTTCTTTTGAAAAGAGCACAGAGAAATGCAGAGCTGAGGATTCCCTCTGGAAGGATTAGCCACACTTGTGCTTTAACCTGCTTTATTTTTAACCTGCAGCCTGTGGTTTTCAGTAACAGAGCTATGGCTGAGAGCATCTGCTAAGGAATTAGTTAAAATGGACTTGCTGGGACTTCTGTAACTCCCAAGAGCAGAGATAAGGAGCAGTGGAGAGTTATGGCAGGGAGGGTGTAGGTGGAGCAAGAGAAGGATGATCCAGCTTGCTCTTTTTCTGTGCAGTCCCCATTATGCTTTCAGCAAATAAATTCTATATTTTGCTTCTGAAAAATCCTGCAAACTTTTTTGGTAGTGTTATTAGTATAGTTATTTGAGGGGATGGTTTCAGTATTATTAATGCCAAATGAAAATAAAGGAGCACACAAACACTACCCCTCATCTCTAAGCTGTGCCATGGCTTGGTATTTATTTCTAAGCAGGTTGACATTTCTAGGGTGTTTCACAAACAGGAGATCAGATTTCACCTTGGCACCAACTGTGGTCACAACATCAACATCGGAAGCGCTTCAGTGGGAAGTCCCAAGGTTGGATACCTGCAGCCTGCCAGCCCCAAAACAATCCTTTCAGGTCCATCATGGCTTGGATTTCTCCTGGAAGGAAGATGCTGCCAAAGACCTGTGGTGATCTTCATCTAAATAGTGGTTTTTTCCTTTGCTCTGTGATTTGATGCAAGTCTGGCTTTGTCACATATCAGGGGCTTATCGGAGCTTACTCATTTTAGTCAGTAAATCTTGCCAGAAATGCTTCAGCAGCTCCAGGTCTTAGGGAAAATCTTGACATTTGATGGGTTTTTGTAGCAGTTCACTGGGCTGCAGCCATACACCTCCCACTGCCTTTCTCCCTCCTGGAGACAGGGCAGCCAAGCACAGCGATCTGGTTTATTAAAAACACAGGTGTCAAACCTGAGGCTGCCCCACAGAGCTGGGAAAGGCCACGTCCTGCAGACCTGCTCTTCCAGATCATCAGGTTGCACTGCTGGTCATGAGGAGTGGAGAAGACCTGAAGATGGGAGGGGTTCACAATGGGAAAACAGCAGATTGGGACAAATTCTGTTCTCAGAGAACCTGCACAGGGTTTTCCTGGAGCAGGATACAGGATCCTGCAAAAGCTCTGCCACCCAGGAAGAAGCAGGAGCAAAATGGGATGTAAATTCCTTGAAATGCACATGCCAGAAAAGCCTCTGGCCATGGCTTGTCCCCTGGCAGTCAGGAACTGAGTTTGGCTGTTGATTATTTCCTAGAGTTGATGTCTTAAATTTTAGCTTCTATATTTTTCAGATTCTGTACTGCCTTAGTGTGTGACTCTGAACTTCATATAAAGTAGTAGCAAGCTCTCCTCAATCCTTTTCCAGCCTGAGAACAAAGGACACTGCTGCAGCTTCAGGGTCAAAAAGTGCAAACAGCAACAAATTGAGGAGAGCAAACTGGGAGGATGGGACTTCCTTCCTGACCTGAAGCTGTAATTGGACAATTAACTGCAATACGTAAATGGACCAAAACTTATAAAAGTGTGACAACTCATGACCCAGGGTCCATCTTGGGTGTAGCCATGACTGGGCTCTTGTACTGCCCCAGGTGAATCCTTTAAAGGCCTTTTAATAAATACTTGCTTTATTCCTTTAACACTGTCTAGCCTCTCTTCTAGGCAGTCTCTCTAGGCATCAGAATCATGGAATGGTTTGAGTTGGAAGGGACCTTAAAGATCATTTCATTCCAACACTAATTCTTGCCCTGAAAAAGACTCCACTGAAACCAGTGAATCTCTGTGTGATAAATAAAATCAAGTCTTCTTGCTTGGAGGCCACATTGGTTTTTAAGGTTTCAGAATTGTGGGGTGCATCTCAGCAGGAGTTAAATTGAAAGCTGATAAAACTCTGACATCTAAGGGCCAGAACTGCAGCATGGAAATAGGCAGATTCCTTTTGACCTCAGCATCCCTGAAATGCTGTGGTTCATGTGTCTCTGCAAAACCAGTTGTGGAGCAATGATTTATTTTTTTATCCCTGTGAAGGTTTAAGAAAGCCATAATTCTGAAATTCAGCATCAGAAAATAAGGGAGTGGTAAGGACTGGGAGTAGAAGTTCTCTGGAGGTTTAACAGCCCCAGAATAAAATATGAATATAAGTTTATTCCATGGCAGTCTTGCACCTAAAGAAAAAAAAATAATTTTGTTATATTTAGGCCAGCTTTGTCCTTGCAAAAGTAACTGACAACATTAAAAGTGCCCAGATTATTTCTAAAGCGAAGAGTTTTATTTGAGGTTTTTAATTTAGCAGAAATCTTACTGACACAGCAATGTCAGTGTGCAAAGTTCTGCAGGACCAAGTTAATGTTCTACTGAAATAATTTGCTTCAGGGCTAGTCCTTGAATGTCTACAAAATGTATACAAATGTCTAAACTAAATCCACAAGGGCTAATCCTTATTTCACATCCTTGCAGGTAAAGTTGCAGCAGCAGCAGTGGAGGCACTGCAATGTCTTAAAATACTTAAAAGTATAAAATCAGCTTTCACTAACTATACCCATTTCTCATTTTTAGTATTATTTAGTATATATTTTTCAGTGGCCAGAGAAGATGTGGCTGCCCCATCCCTGGAATTGTTCAAGGACGAGGCTCTGACTGACCTGGTCTAGCAGAAGGTGCTGCACATGGCAGGGTTAGAACAAGGTGGTTTTTGAGGTCCCTTCCAGCCCAAACCATTCCACAATTCTCCGATTTTCCCGTGCATTGTAACAGCCACAAACACCACTAGATGTCACAACTGTTTCACTGTTCAACTGCTCACTCCTTAACAGCCTTGCCTGAAGAACAACTTTTGCAGGTTTAACTGAGGAGCAAAACACAAAGAGAACTAAGCAAAACCAAGGTTTTATCCTCAGGAAGTGCAGGGTGCTTTAGGACACGCTTTTCTTGAGGAAAAAAAACAAAACAAAACAAAACAAAACGTGTTTCTCAAATCCTCTGGTTTTGGGCACAAAAAAGACTCTGCAATTTGCTCAAGATGAAGAAAATTCATGTGCAGGACCACTCTGACCCTTGGAAACTACAGCAAAAAACTGGTGGGAAGAAGTTTGGTGTGGGACACAAACAACTGTGCTGGATGCAGGAAAGCAAAGTGACCACAGGACATTAATTTTGCTTTTATTCTGAAAATTTCACTGCTGGAAGTGGCTTTCCTGCCCTTTCCCTAGTAATAGCATATGGCATTTGTGTTGTCACTGTGGTTGTTGTTGATGCTTGATGGTCCTGGAACACACAAGCACCCACCCACCTCCTCCTACTGAAATAGTGAAGAAATAGCAATAGCATCAACTGAACTTAATTAGGCCAAACTCGAGGTGTTTTCTGTTGCAGGAGCTAATTTTAGATGCCAAACTGCCACAGAGGCTGGCTGTATCTCTGCCCTATTTTAGCAGCTCGTGGCAGAGAGGCAAATGATTGGAAGGTGAAGGAGTGAGCACAGTTGCTTCAGCCCATGTGAAGGTCAGGGAAGAATATTCTTCCCTTGTTCCCAAGGCAATCTGATTTCTGTCTCTGCTGGTGTCATCCATAGGAACCTGTTCATCCTCAGGACCTGGCACTGAGGTTGCCATAAAAGAAAAATATACTATTTTTCAGGGGAAGGTTCAAACTAATCATCTCCCACAGGCTTTTAGAGAGTTTTTCTCCCTCCCCTAAACACAATGTAGTCAGTGCACCAGCCTGTGCCATCATTATGTGCATGAAAACAATAGCAAAACTGAAGATAATTAATTCATTTATTCACTCTCTCATGACCAGTAATTGCTCCTGTGGATTCCTTTTTCACTCCAGTGACAGCAATTATTACAAACAAAACCAAAACTGAATTCCTGTGAAATTGCTGTTAAAGCATTCCCTGAAGGTGAAACCTCCCCCCCCCGCCAAAAAAAAACCCAAACAAAAAAAAACCCCAAACCTACAACCAATAAATAAGTACAAAGAAAAAGAAAGCAAAGGTGATTGTCAGCACCTTACAAGAAGCAGTGTACATCTTGGTGGGGTTGTTCTCAGTGTGCTGACTTGTGGAAGAGCTTCCTTGTGAAGGGAAGAGAAAGGGCAGACATTGATCTCTGCTCTGTGCCTGGGGACAGGACCCGAGGGAATGGCCTGGAGCTGTGCCAGGGCAGGTTCAGCTTGGATATCAGGAAAAGGTTCTTCCCCCAGAGGGTGTCTGGCACTGCCCAGGCTCCCCAGGGCAGTGTCACAGCACAAGGACAGAGCTCCAGGAGGGTTTGGACAATGCTCTGGGACAGGCTGGGACTCTGGGGATGGGGCTGGGCCAGGAGCTGGACTGACTTCCAACTCAGCTTATTCTGGGATTCTGTGAAGAACTTGGTTTAACTTCATCCCTAAAATGGACATGAAATGGGAAAGTCCAGGAACTTCAGCTAAATTAGTCCATATCCCAACTGTCCTTCTCTAAAAGCTGAGTTTGTTTAATGGGGAAACAGATTTAAAATCCCATAGAAAATAAATGGCACTTATACCTTGAATGAGCTTTGAATCAGACCTGCAGTGGATTCCAGAGGAAACCCACTGGAGGTGCCCCCATCTCTCTGGGAGATGTCCCATCACAGGACATTGGAAGCTCAGGTAGGAGCCTGCTTTTCCTGAGCAAGGGGCATTTTACATCACTTCAGTGGGTACCACAGAGGAATGTTAGCTGCCTGCTCTCACACTCCACTGGAACACCCAGGCACATTTCCCCTCAAACTGAAATATTTGCAGTGTTTAAATTTGCTGGGATTATTGACAGGTTTAGAATGAGACAAGCCCAGGTCCTGTAGGAGACCACAGTGAAGCACTCCTCATCATACACCTGTGTGTGACAAAGTACAATTTTGATTGGATTTACTTGTGCAGGGCAAGAAATATCTGAAAGGTGAGGTTATAAATGGCTGATTTTGGCTGTGCTTCCTCCACATTGGGGTGGATTGCAGAGAAGGAGGTGGACCATGAGTTAGCACCCACATGTCCACTGTGACAGGAACCCAGAGTGGCACAAAGGTGTCTGAACTGCCTCAGGCTTGGGCAGAGGGTTCCCAGCCTGTCTGTGTTCACCTAATTTGCATGACTTGCCTGTCACAAGATTATTTATTACAGTGGCTTTAGTTAAATCCCTCTTCCTCACTTTAAAGCCATGTCTGACTTCAGGTGCAGCCTAAAACCAGCTGAGGCCAATGAGTCTGTTCAAGCTGACAGGCTTTGCTAAATGAGCATCTCTGTTGGACTCTGTGGTGGTTTTTTTTGAGATAACACCAAAATCACAGCTCACCTAAGCCTGATGCCAACTCCCTTCATGACTGGAGGGAAGAGAAACTTGGCCCATAATTTGCTCAGGAACAAAAAAACTGAAGAAAAGGGAGAAGATAAATATTTTCACCCTCCCACCACCTCCCATTCTCAATATGTAGCCCAGCTTTTTCTAAATCAATCTAACCAATCCTACATGAAAATATGAATTATAGCTATGGATATAACCTCTCCTCTGTCCCACATCAGCCTGGGAAGCGCCCTGTGAGACCCAGGGAGGCTTCCTCCCTTTGGTGAGCTTCCCAAGCTGTGCCAATTGGACCAGCCCATCCTCAGGGCTTGGAGCTGTATCAGAGGTGCCCCAGGTGATCATCCTCAAGACACCAAAGGTTCCTTGTGTATTTTGCCTTGACTGTTTGGACTGACCTCCCCCAGCATTGCATATGTTTGTCTGGAGAAGCCTTGCCTGTTTCTAGAAAAACAGGATGGTTTCAAGCCATCTGTTTATCAGCAGGGTTGATAACTCCTATTGCCACGTGAAAACTGAGAGCCCTCATCTCTTTTGTCTTCTTGGAACTGCATTGCAAAACAAACAGCCCCACGGCTGGTCAGGTTTGGTCACAACCCAGAAATTCTCTTTATCAACTTGGCTGCTAGCACATAAGTGCATTAAATCAGACCTTTGTGGGTGATGAAGGCAAGGACAGGGCTGATACTGGATTTGGGGCTGCCTGGCAAGCAGCCCCATCCCCAGCACAGCCACTGTCACCATCCCTGTGATGGGGAAGTAAACAACACAAATTTGAATGTGTTGGCTTCGTCTCACTCTCCAAAAATCACCTGTTGTGTTTCTGTAGTGACATTGCTGGTTCCCAGAAAGCATCCCCTGCTCCCACACAGGTTCCATGGAATTTTTCAGCACATGACTCTCCATGTCCTCCCCCAATCACACCTCTGCATAGAACAAGCCAGTGAATGTGTGCCATCAGGGATCTTTCTGTGGAACACCTTGATTTTTAAAACTGCATTTCACTCAATCTTTCAAAACATCTTTCCTCTCCATCTGTGAACCTATCTGCAGCTGACAGTGATTTCTGGTTCATCAGCTCCCCCCACTTCACCAGAGCTGTTCCTGCTTGGTGTGGGGGTGAGGAGTCCTCACTGTGGGCTGTCACCCTCTGATCAGTGGAAGCCTTTTACTAATCTCATTTTTCTAGCAAGTAAGCAACAGCTTGGGCCAAATGAGGTACTCTGTATACTTGAGTAGATCTGAAAAAAACTCTCTGCATCCTCCATTGAATATTCTGAATTCAGGAAAATGTGGTAGCCATCCTTTCCTCTTCCACACATCCCTCCTAGAATCACATTTTCTGCTCTAAGCAATGCAACACTTTCCTGAAGTGTTATTGTAGTTCTCTGGTGTTGAGAGACCTGTAGGTAGGAGGGGATGTGGGTTGCCTTTGTCTGGGATGGGCACTCCCAGGAATGAGGCTCCTGCCTAAAATAGATGGGGTGAACTCATTTGGCTCTTTCCATAGGGCTCCAGATTTGTCCAAGCTCGTGTAGCTTTGGAATGAGAAGTTATGTGAAATAAATCCTACTACTGATATGGGCAAACTAGGAGTAAGTTGTTCCTGGTCCTGCTCTATCCATCTGTTTGATCAGCAAAATGGCTTCAGAGATGGATCAATATACAAATAAATTAATTATAGCAGACAACATTTATCTGTGCTTGGCTAGCCATCTGGCTAAATACCAATATTGATCCTGTAAATAATGATAACCCTGAACACCTCAAGCAATAAATACAGGGCGTGAATTTCTCCACTGAATTTTTCTTGGGGAAGGCAGCCATGCACTACAGAGTAACAGCAACATGTGGATTCTCTGTCTCATATTGATTTTATCTATTTCTCTTAAATTAGACAAATGAAGACTAAGAAGGCATCAGGCTTTTTTTTTTTTTTCTGTCTCATTTACAGAATATTCAGTTTGGAACTCTGAGTAATATTTACACTAAGTATTATTTAATTGAGAAATGTTTGAGTTTTCCAAGCAGTCTTGAAATTTGAGTTTCAAGAGTTTCAATTCAATGAACTAAGTTTCTAAGCACTGACCAAACAAAACTGAGTTTCCTCTTTATAACCAAACTGGATAACTGAAACAAGCTTCAAGAGCTCACATTAACCACTTGGTGACTGCACCACTTTTAGGCAGCTGAGTGTAAGAGCTGAGTTAAAACACAGAATACCTCTTTTAGAATGATCTGCCCCATGTGAGATGTCCCCATCAAGGCTTGGAGAGGAGTAAAGGCCCGAGGCCAAGTCAGTCCTGATGCAGAGGGATGCAGAGGGATGGAGAGGGATGGAGAGGGTTGCAGAGGGATGCAGAGGGATGGAGAGGGATGGAGAGGGTTGCAGAGGGATGCAGAAGGATGCAGAGGGATGCAGAGGGATGGAGAGGGTTGCAGAGGGATGCAGAGGGATGGAGAGGGTTGCAGAGGGATGCAGAGGGATGGAGAGGGATGGAGAGGGTTGCAGAGGGATGCAGAGGGATGCAGAAGTCTGGGGCAAGGGTCTCAGGGGGGCTGTGTGAGAGGGGTGGGCTCAGACCCTGGGGCTCAGAGGGGACAGCAGGGCTGTCCTGTGCTGGGCACAGCCAGTTCCAGGTGGTTCTGTGGTTGCTGCAAGTGCTGGGGTGTTCCTTTGGGACAGAGGCTCTTTGTGACATGGGGGCCATGCTGTGCCCAGAGGCCACTGTGACCTCAGGGGTTTTTCAGGCACAGAGGCCGGGGTGCCACTGCCCAAGAGAACCTTTCTCAGGAGGCAGCAGCTGCCTGAGAACCTCTGCAGGAAAGCATGGCAGAGACACCCAAGGGGGAGAAGGTGAATCCCAGATCCATGCCTAGCCAGGGGCTGCAGAGCCTGAGGAGGAGAAGGATGAGCGATGGGGCAGGAAGGAGAGGCTGGTGATGGGACAAGGCCGTGCCAAGGCTGCAGCTCCAGCCTTGGCCTCCTCTGTCCCACAGATGGAGTTGAAGCAGCTGCTGGTGGATCACGGGCAGCCACAGAGCCAGCACCGCCCCAAGGCTGCTCCTGAGGCACCAGAGGCAGCGCAGGCAGCAGCCCTGGGCAAACAGGTGCCCTCAGCAGGGGCACAGAGCCACGTCCCAGCCCTGCAGAGCCCCTGCTGTGCCCCAGGCCCCTCGTGTGCCCAGGGGACAGCCCAGACCCCCAGCGGGCAGCGGGCAGCGCCAGGCGGGGCCTGGGCCGGCGAGGAGGAAGAGTGGAGAGTGTGCCATCCCCTCGAGCCCTGCCTTGGGGAAAACCACACGGAACAAGAGCTTTCCCAAAGGGAACTCAACACAATCCTGAAGCTGTCCCAAGGGGAAAGCAACAGCGACATGCTGCCTGAAAGCTGGAGGCGCATCACAATCCGGACTGTCTGGGTGAATCCCAAGTTCCCCGAGCTCCTGCGGGGTTCCCTGCAGGAGCAGGTGGTGGCAGTGACTCCTTGTGCCTCAAACAAGGAGCTGCCACCAGCAGGGGCACAGAGCCCTGTCCCAGACAGCCCCTGCTGCTCCTCCTGCTCCTCTGGGAGCCAGCTGGCAGCCCCGGCCCTCGGTGGCCCGGGGGGTGTCCCCAGGCAGCTCTCCAGCCCCAGGCGGGCTCTGCGGGCGCTCTGCACCCTGCTCTGGTGCTCCTGCACGGAGGTGCAGCTGGAGGATTAGCACCCCCTGCCAGACCAATGCAAATCAGCTCTTGAGGCAGGTCACTTGTCAATAAATGTTTTTATATTTCCAAAGAGCTCTGGAGAATCGTCATTGTCCCTGGTTACTGCACGGAGACTCGAAGCAATCAACGCCTTTCCTGCAGGAGGACATGCCAGTAAAAGATGCTGGTTTGCCAGCAGTGCTCAGCGAGCCACCTTGGGACCCAGATGGGTTCCAGCAGCAGCAGAGATTTGAAAATCAGTGGTTTCATGGTCGTTGTGGCCAGGACAGCCACCAATCACCACCTCACCCACGAGAGCCTCCCTGGGAACAAATAGCAAAGCACACTGGGCACCTCTCCACATCAGCTCCCCGAGGCCCTCTGGCAAGAAGTTGTCATCCAGGTGTCTTGGGAAGCTCCTGGACCTGTCTTTTCCCAGTGGAATCACCCCACAAGGACAAGAGTAGTTGGGTTGGCAGTGTCCTTAAAGAATAACTCCAATATGCCTTGTCCTGGCTGGACAATAGCATAGTGAGTGAACATAAGTGAACAATATCCTCTGACTGGTGTCCAGGGTTCTGGGCACTTGAGGTGAAGAAATGTCACTTGGAGATAAAGGAGCTTGGATGAAATATTCCCTGCTGACCTGGCACATGGGAGATGTAATCAACTTTGCTTTCTGTTCACTGTCTCTAGAACATTCATGATTTTTAAGAGTCAGGTAGTAGATTTACTCCAGGGATAAAAATCCCAGCTAAGTAACCAGATGGGTTTTCCTTTTCACAACTCAACACAAGCCAAGCTCATCTGTGGAAAGGGAGCATGGAACTGTGCTTGCCTGCCTGGGAGCTTAAAAACATGTCCATCTGATTTTCAAGAAAAAAAAAACCCTACCTTTTTTATCTTTTATACACGACCTAAAACTGATTTAGTTAAAAAACAGAAAAGCCAAGAAATTTCCCAGGCAGGATGGATTAGATGATACTGAACCTCTGTGTAATATTTTGATGTGATTGTGACTGTCACATGTGGCAAAACCTCCAGCTGTACAATCCAGTGAGCAGAGAAGATTTTTCTAATGATTCTACAGCTGAGCATGTTCAATCTGGTAAAGAGATTATTGATGACTTGCTTTAAAAGTGACTAAAAGCTCTTGGCCAGCCTCTGGTGCTAAGGCAATGGTGTTGGTGAGGCAGAGCACCCCAGGAACTAGAAATTAAGGCTTTTGGGCATTTGTGAGCATCAGAGATATGAATTACAGCAAAGCAACTCCTTGAGCAGCTTCCAAGGGACAGATGGGGAGCAATAATGGCCTTGGACTGCTGGGGACCTCTGGAAGGAGGGTGGAAAAGGCTGCTGGTAGCCAGGGCAGCAAATCCACAGGAAAAAACATCAGAGCCTGAGCAAAAACACTCAGTGCAGCCCCCAAAACCCCAGCTAAGGTCAGATGAGCTCTCAAATAAGGATGAAAGAAACATTTCATAAATGATAAACCACAGCCCACAGCTGACCTGTCCTGTAAGTTCCCTGTCCAAAATGTGCTAATCTGTGGCAAAGAGGCTAAATTTTCCCAAGGTGCTCATTTGCAGTGGATCATACCCTGAAATCCCTCTCAGTACAAAGTGAGATTATCTGCTCACTCTTCAATTAGACAAGATTTTGGTACATTACTTAGGAGCTGCTGGATTTGACTCCTCGCTGATCTGGTCCAGCCCTCACTAAGTTTTATATAAAAGTGAAGGAAAGAATTACAATATCCTCTTCAAAAAATAATACTCATTTAAGGGTTAGTGGAAGGCAGGACTGTCTTTTTTTTTTTCTTTTTTTTTTTTTTTTCAGCAATAAATTAAGTTAATAAGAAGAGCATCCCAGTGTACCATCTAGATTTACAACAGGGCTTTTCAATTTCATTTGTCATTGCCAAATACATTACATTGGGATTAAGCTGTACAGGTTATTAAATACTGATTACAAGAAGACAGCGTGCTGTGGCAGGCAAATAAAACTTGCAAGTTACTGAAATAAAGGCTTTGAAAATGTTTTAAGGGAATTAATGTTTAATTAGAGATTTTGATCTATAAGGTATTCTAGTAATAGCTTCACTAGGAGATTACACAAACCTGTGAGACATTTATAAGTAGAAAGGATACTTGATGTAGTATTTTCTTTAATTAATCCTGCACTGGAAGACCACCACAAGGGAATTTAGAGTTTGGTGCACATTAAAAAAGACCATTAGCACAGTTAGCAGGCACTTCAGCTCCCGTGGGGTTTGTTTTTTTGCACTATCAAATTCATGTGCACGTATTTTTAACAATATGGCATGACATAAACTTTAAATTTAGTGTTAATATTTCTAACTCAACATCCCCAAGTGAATTTGGATATTGAAGTGTTGGGAGGTTTACAGATCTGAGGTGTTTGGCTTAATAGTCACTTTTTTCCTTTTGCTGAATTTCATCCTTCTGTTACTGACTTCCAGAAACAACATAAATCATCAAAAGCATTTTGCTTTCCAACATGATTGATAGTTTTATCTTTCACTCAGACATTCTTGTACAAAGTCTTCTGTTTTCAGTTTAAAAAAAAATGGTTTATGTAATTTCCTGTAGTCAAACCAAGTGACTGATCCTTTACTGTTTTGCTCACTACATTTAATGTTGATGGTCTGACACGATTTTCACAAGGCTAGAAGTGTCATTAAGGAAGTGTAAGAGAAGTTTGTGTTGGTAGGTGTAAAAATACACACAGAAAAGCCTCTGAAAAAAAACTCCTGGTCCCTGCTACCAAGGTTATGGAGTTAAGGGATGATAAAACTCCCATTAAAGCTACTGGAAGGGGAAATGAATAAACTTGACGAGTTTTCAGTACAAAAATCTGGCAGTTTTAGATCTTTAAGTTCATCTTTAATCTGATATGCATCACCTTTCTGCTGATGTACTAAGTGAAATAAAACTGCAAAGACATTTTTGAGAATGCAAATGTCTTGATAAGTTTGAAAAATCAGGACATCTTTCCTTTCCCTCCTCCTTTCCTGGTGCAGCTGGACCACAGTGTCATTACACAACTTTTTTGTTAAATCCACACAGTTAAAAAATGGATCTGGCTTTATGTTTGAAAGATATTAATACATATTACAGCTTACTAATATTGCTCACAGCTAATTTTTATCACTAGCTATGCTATGCTGATTTTCTCCTCATCACTTTAGCTCTAATTGTTTGGTTTAATACCCACTGCACACATCCTCTATGCTGGCTGCTTAATTATTTTCAATTCATTTTATGTCACATTTCTCAGATCAGTAATTATGTCAGATCATAAACACTACACTGACTATAATAACTTGACAAATAGTAATACTTTATAATATGGAACAAGGTGAGTTGGTTTAACAAAACACATAATTTCTTTCTAGTTAATTTAATTAATCTTAATTATTTAACCTATTAACCACAGGTTAGTTAAATTGAATCTGATGCACTCTGTTACTATATTTATATTCCTTTTTTTTTTTTTTTGCTCCTGAATGGGACTTGTATTTCATTACCTCTGTTGCTCATTAATTTTAGTGCTGTTGCTGTTTCTTGAAACGTTTGTTTCCTCCAGGGCCAAGTTAATCCATAATTCAGTGCTAATGGTAAATCTCTGTGCATTACCCACCACACACAACCCAAAAGGCAACAGGGGTCAGGGTTGGATCACATCAGGTAACAGAACCCACTGAGGAATGCACCCCAAATAGCCACAGCCTTGGGTGTAAAAAGACACCTCCTTCCACCTGCTTTTGACAGCATTTTTTTCCCCAATGCCATCTTCTAAAAATATATCCCTGTTTTTCCCAGGGTGCAAGGGAGCAGGGTGGGACAGAAGTGGCGACCCCTTTCTGAAGGCTTCTGAAGGCTCTATTGAAAAGCACCTCAAAAAATCAAAGCCCAGAGTAAATGCCACAGTGAAACCAGCCAAGGTGGTAAAATAAATTTAACAAACTCAGGCTCAGGAGCAGCTGCACTGCTTCCACCCAAGGAAGTGACAGGGAGCTGCAGTGTCTGCCCTTAGCTGGGGATCTACCACAGCATGCTCATCTATAAACTCTCCAAAAACATCTGTCATAATGGTGACAGCCTAGAAAAGCAAGGACGAGGGACTGGAAATGCTGCCTCTCTTCAAACACGCTTGTGGCAAGGCAGCTGAGCAATCAGTGTGAGTGGGCTGTGCTGGGACAGGGCAGAGCCAGGGCACAAAGCACCCCAGGAGGGGATGGACTGCCTGCACCACACCTGAACGTGCTGGCAGATGAAGATGAGGGTGGTCATGACAAATGAGGGAGCCTGGCAGCCTCCAAGGGAAAGGACATGACCATTGCTTAAGTCAAACTCCATCTACTGACTCTGCAAATGTGAGCTGGGGGAGCTTGCACAAGGATTCACTCAATTTTCTCTAGGGAATTTAAGCCCACAAAGACATTTTAATTCCAGCTGTGTGGTACAGTGCACACCATGCCCATAATCCACAGCCCAAGACCCAAAGTCCCACCTGAGCAGGGCAATCTGCTGCAAGACCCCCCCAGGATCTCCCCCAGCTCAGGAATCAGACCTGCCCCTCTTCAGGCTAAGGAGCCCCTGCTGAGCACAGAGCTGAATGAGATCACAGCTGGTCCAGGGCCAGAAAGTAATGGTGCAGTAATGGGTTTATTGGCTCTTTGAGAAGGAGCTGCTTGATTTCAGACAGAGGAGAGTCAACAGCAGCATTCACTGCTGCTAATCTCATTTCCAGCAGCACGCTGAGTGAGAAGGCACTTGGGCACAAAGCTGTGCTCGATTGCTCTGTTTATCCAGGATTACATTAGGAGCCCAGGAGCATCTGAAAACAGCCCCTAGCCAGAGCTAGGGCTGTGCAAATGGCTTCTGCAGCACCAGGCTTGTGGGAAAAGAGACCCCAGTGTTTCCAGCAAGCTGCTGGCAGTTTGCTCATCACAAGAGCTGGGTTTAGATGCACAGGTTTTAGATGTGCAAATTGAAGAGTGTCTGTTGAGCAAAGTACTGCAGATAACGAGTGTTGACCAGGTAATTTGGTTCATTTTAAATAATTCATTTAGCTTAAGCAAAAAGAAATCAAATGAAGAAAGGTGGATTTGGCCAGGGTGAAGGATTCTTGCAAGGGGGAAGTTAGCAGAAGTTGGTCTGATCATAATCTCCCTCATTATCCACAAAATAAGTTACTTTGAGAACAAAATTATCACCAAGTCTGGTATAACAGCGCTTTATTTCAGTGTCTAAAACACAAAGAGAGGGCTTGCATTTTGACATCAGAACCATGCAAAGCACCTATACACCAAAAATGAGATACTGAATGTCTCTCTCCTGCTACACATAGAAAATTCAGGCAGGAAGACTCCATTCTCCTGTGCGTTCTGCTTTAACCTTCCACAAATCAACCAGCTGTGAGGGGTGATCATCAACCTTCATTCCAAACCAAATCATTTGCCACTGAACACTATTTCATACTGCCCTCAGCTGCTAAAATATGCTCCTGTAAACTTCATCAAGCACCCAGTTCTGCTCTTGGTCTACAAGGACAAAGTCCCAAACAACTCCAGCTACAGGACAGACCTTGATTAGAGGTACTGAATTTAAATGAGAGCAGAGTTTGGCTCAAAGGATGAATGCCTCCTCCATACAAAACCCCAGAAAAGGCCCTTATTAGGGGATGTACAGACCACCTTAGGCTCAGAGAATTGTCATATGCACAGAGGACAACCAGACATCCTGAACTATTAAAAAACAGTGGTATAGAAAAATAAAAGGCATAAAATACTGAACCAAAAAGGTTCCAAATAAGGCATCAGCAGGTCCCAACTGGATGTGCTCCTGTTACATGTCACCCTCCCAGCCAGGATAGTTAGGAACGATGCATTAGGATTGTATTTCTGACCTCCATCATTAAGCACTATGAGCAACCAGAAGGGTTCAAGTTCTCTTTGAAAAAAAGAAAAAAATACCTTCAAACACAAAACCAGGGAGAAATGTTTTTGGTAAGTATTTCTTAGAAAAGAAAATAAAAATGTTAAAGCAATTCATTGAAACGACTCATTAAAAAAAGACAACATTCCTGTAAAGTAAAAATATATATATATATAAATAGAATCTATTTGTTTGTTTGTTCATTTGTTGGTTTTTTTTTTCTTAAAAAAGACATTCAGGATCACGTCAGCAGATTTTGATGGGTTTTCCCGCGGGTCTCCTGCGACGGCCGCTGCTCCTTAAGGCAAAACGTCGTGGTTGGCACTGTCCCAGCAGCTGAGTGAGTCCCTGTCAGCAGGGCTGCTTCTCCCTGACGCTGACAGAGCCGTCCTCCATCCCAAAATACACCACCTCGGCCATGTCGATGAACAGCCCCGTCTCCACCACGCCTGCAGGACGAGAGGTCGCTGGTTACCACCCCCTGCTCGTGTCTCCCAGTGAGATTCTGCTTAAGGGCATGTTCTGTTCATGGTTTAGTCCAAATTATAACCTCCCACCTTGTCAATCTATCCTGAGTTACCTGCCAATGCTATTTTGTGCCAACCCCCTGCATGGAATTCTCCTTTGGAAATGCCCTATAAACTCCATGTCTCAGTAGCCCAGGTGACCCAGTTTTCCCCCCCTGCCTCCCTCACTGGATGATGCTTTTGTGAACCTTGGCTTTACCTCTTCCCCAGAATTGCTCCAATTTGCTGATGATCTGTACCCTCCCCCTGAACCTCCCCCATACCTCAACTGTTGCACCCTTGCATTTTTGTCTTTGCCCTTGAATTCCCCAGAGTAATAAATCCTCTTGATCCTATACAAAAGACTCCCCCTCCTCCTTGCCTCCTCAGAGTGCAATCTGACAGCAAAAGGGCCAGAGAGAAATTGCTCTGGCCACACTTCAGGTCATTGCTCCTGGGGTGTGACACTCCAGGCACAGTGGCAAAGTCAGTGCAGCTCTGGCTGTTGTGTCACTCGTGTCCTCTGCTCTGCCTGTGGTTTTGCTCATTAAAAAACACCATTGCCTCCATCAGGTTTGGAGAAGTGTCCAACCTCTATCAGCTTCACAGGGAGTTTCTGGGAAGTCTTCTCCATGTGGCCACTCCCAGAAAAAATTCTCCTGAAGCTGAGAAACAACTCCCAAAGCTCCCCTGACATTCACACTGCCCCAGCCACCACTGCTGCACCAACACAATCACAAGAAAAGCATTTTCTACCATCTGATGACCCATGGGAGCAAGAGGAAGCTACACACACCCACAGAACTGGGGATTACCCCCTTTGCCTTTAAACTCACCTGAGAGACTATCCTGTAAGAGATCACCTGGCTAACACTTGTTCACATTAAGACTTAGCAGGTCCAGTGCTTCCTCTGCAGTTTGTAGCCCGTTTGCAATTGTACTTTTGATTGCATTTAATTATGGGGTGCTCCTAATTTCACAGTGATCACTGAGACACAGCCAGAGGCCAGGAAGGTGGATACAAACAGAGGACAAGAACTACCACAAGCACAAGGTGGCCAAAAACCTTCTACCAGCACTGCATTTAGGTTTTAACAACTAAACATTTAGGCTGATCCACTTCTGGATAGGGAAGCTCTTCTTCCCTTAGCAGGTCCATTTCTCAGCAGAAAACAGTGCTGAGACCACACCCACAGGATGGAACAGGTCCCATTATTTACTACTCCTTTCTCAACTAAAAAGAAATGCAGGGAAGAAGTTCCTGCTGTGCAGAGCAACCAGGCTCTGTGTGCCTCTTGCCCAGACACAGCTCTAATGATACAGATTTGCACAGCCAGGGGTAGCAGTGGGATCAGGATATGGTGGAGAACTGTAGCACGGGCAGCTCAGACCAGCAGTGCTCACCAGAGATCCCTTCCAACCCAACAATTCTGTCACAAGCACTACTGAGGGAAGCAAAACCACTGACCAGAAACAATGATTAGTTACTGGCCACTCTTCACCCAGCCTACACCCACAGCCTCTGCCTGGTGTGCTGTTTCAGTTCTGGAGCCAGGACAATGTATGGCTGCTCTGTGGGGATGCTGGCATTTGTGCAACAGATCCCAACGTGTTCCTGCACCTTCTGGCAACACATGAGCAGTCAGAGAAGGCAGCTGTGTGAAGGCAGGACTTCAGGGACAGGTTTTGCCAAGACAACCAGAAAAACATCCAGATGCTGCTTCCCTGAAGTCCAGAGAGTGCCAGTGCCCCCAGGCAGACCTGGATGGTCCAGAGGCAGCTCCTGCCCGGGCAGCAGGTCTCATGCAAGGCAGGAGTCCTTGCAAAGAGGCTGATTTGTTTGCAAACAGAGCACTCAGCCACTGCTGCTCCAGCCCAGCAAGAGCTTGGGTACACAATCCTCACAGCAAGGCCATCAGGGAGGGCTTCCCAATGGGAATAGGAGGCAGGGCTGTAAGCAGCTCCTAGAAAACAGCACAGCACAGTGCAAACCCTCCCTCCAGAGTGCACTGGTGTTTCCACTAAAAGTCCCTCTCTAAATGGGCATAAGGAGAGTAAGGAAGAGGACAGGACTGTTGTGCCTAATGGGAAACAGTGTCAACACCAACCAGCATCACTCCAGGTTTTCATGGAAAAGCCACATGGGCACAATTGTACTAATTGAGCTGACTGCTCTCTTGAGTAGAAACAAATTCAGGGACCTGCAGGAGGGCAGCAAATACACACATTTCCTCATATCCAGGAGAGAGCTGTCATAGTCCAGGTTACTTATCACACACCAAGCCTCAGCCAGCTCTTGTGGTTTTTAAAAAAATCACAGACATCACCTGGTATCATTTTTATAGCGCTGTTCACTTCACACCACTCATGAATCTTGTCAAATTTCCAGTCCAGGATGAAGTTCCCGTTGTCTGTCACCACAGGGCCCTGGAAGCAAACCCAGTTGTCATGGCATGAGCCCTGTGTCTGCTGATCCCAGCCAGGGACTGTCACAGCCCTCGCTGGGACCAGCTGTCCCCACTGCAGTGGTTTTGAGTCATCATTCGAGCAAACTGGGGCTGTCCCCACAATAACCTGTCAGTGAAACCATCACCCCCAACTTGAGACCCTGTTTGGCAGCTCAACTGCCCTGCAGCCCCCCAACACCCCAGAGCAGCAGGCCAGGCCCAGGCTGCAATCCCTCTGCTCCCTGCTCTGGGATGCTGCTTTAGCAGTCACAACCACTGAGGCTTTCAACGAGCAGCCTGAACACCTAAACACACAATTCAGTCACCAAAGCTAATAAGGAGCAATTACACAAGATGTCACCTGCAGGTCTGAAAGCCCAGATTTCACTAGATGAAGGGCCAGACCTCTGCTCCTCCCTTTGCCCATGCTGAGGTGGCTGCTCAGGGCAAGCAGGGCTGACAGGGACACTCACTGCTTTGTTAACAGCCATCCGCAGCTCCACGACTCCGCCGAACTTTTTGGTCAGGGCTCTGGTGACAGGGACATAAGCCATGGGGATGACCTCAATTGGAACTCCCTTCTTCCACTGCTCCCCAAGCCTGTCAGATTTTTTCCTGAGGGCACAGTTTGAGGTGGGATTAGTGTTGGACATTACACTGCTGACACCATTAACATCACCCCGGGCCCTTTGCAAACCCCTCAGGCACAAGGCTCAGGAGGACACAGGGCCAGCCATGGGTGCCCTGTGCAGCAAGAGCCAGGTTCATGCATGATGCTCTATCCTGTTTTGACATATTTTGGACAAGCAGAACAGGAGTTGTTTTTTCCACAGCCTCATGGCCGTAAAATTTATCCCATGCTGACAATCACTGAGCTCAGACAACAGAACTGCCACTTCCCCACAAGCTCTGCTGACTCCCTAGCAGGCCTGCTGAGTTGAAAATTAAGAAAAAAAGATAAATTGAATTGCTGAAATACTGGGAGCCAGGCTCATTTCCACCCATTCCTGCCCTCCCGTAACCATTGGAATGACAATAATGGCCTAACACAGCACCATCTGAAACCTCCCATGGAGGGGAAAGGTATTATGAACAGTAATATCTTCACCTGTAATCAGCAATAACAATGAAGCACTTTGCAAATCCTGCAACTATCTTCTCCTGTGTCAAGCAGCCACTGCAAGGGGGAAAAAAATAAAAACAACCAGAAAACATCAGACTGCTTCTCACTGTGCCTAATGGCCTTGAAGCCCAGTCCCCTCCAATACATTCTTGCTGGTTTTGGTGAGGCTTTGCCCCACAGTTCATCCTCCTTTTCCCCACCCCTCACTTTGTGCCCCTTGTCCCTGGAGCCTTGGCCAGGAGCCATCTCCCACTGTGGGTGCACACACAGCCCTGCACAGGATCCTCTCCAGCCCCCCCAGAGACACCCACAGGCACACTGGGACGCTCAGAGCCCACCACCAGCACTGGGACAGACAGACAGACAGACGGACAGCAAGGCTCACCCGCCACCTTTGATAAGGTTGAGGTTAGAGTCCACCTCATCTGCTCCATCAATGGCAACATCAAGCTGTGGGAAGAGGAGAAAATTGATGTGGAAACCCCTCCTGTGCAGCATCCAGGCCCTGCTCCTGCTGCAGCTCCAGGGGTGGAGCATCCCAAATGTCACCAATGTCACCAGAGCTGGGCACACATTGGTGCCAGCCTGACCACAGACATGTCTGATGGGCCACCCATGGATACCCTGAGACCACCCAAGCCCCTCTAACAACCACAGGCATGTGAGAGGAAAAGAAACCCAAACCAAGAGCTGGCCTGCAAGGCACATCTCTTTAGCCTCTGGTGTTGTTTAAGGACCAGCATGCAAGATTTTCCCAGGAAAAATCTTTGACAGTTCAGCAATATCCCTGTGTCAAGCCTCTTCTTGAAAGAGATGCCAAGCACCTGGAGGCAACACAACCCAGCAGCCTTCCTGCCATCCAAAGGGACAAGAACTAAGGCAGAGCTTGGGGGAAAAATAAACTAAACTGTTAAAAATCATACAATCATTAAGGTTAGGAAAGACCTCTAAGACCAAACTCCACCTCAGGTGAGGCCTAAGGAGCCTGGATGCTTTCTGAAGGACCAGGTGAGAGGAAGGCCAGGTGAGGTCTCACCTTCATGGTCCCACTCACCTCTGGATTTCGGTCCAAGTCACTCAGTGTTAAGCCATTCTGCAGGATCAGCTGACGAGCCTGTGCACCAAGAAGACAACAAACATCATTCCCCAGTGGCAGGAAAGGAAAACAGACTCTTGGTGTCATTCCCTGGCTGCAGCAAGGATGGAGCCTCCCTGGGAGAGCTCCACTCTCCACTCTGAGCTCGTGGAGAGGCTGCAACAGGAACACACAGCAAGGAGAAAATGATGTTTCCATATCAGAGAAGTTTAATCAAAAGAAAATCCTGCTGCTGATTTGAACTAAAGTGCTCAGGTGGTGCAACAGGACTCCTCAGGTGGTGCAACAGGACTCCTGGGTTTGGGTCTTTCCACACTAAATAGCAGGAGGCCTCATCAGCTTGGTGGGAATCACTTGTATCTAAGCACTAAATCCTATGTTGTTTCAGCTTGGACTTCATTCTCCCTCACACCCATCCAGCCCTTCTTATCTCCTTTGGCTAAAAAAAATGAGACCAAGAAAATAAAATATTTACACCACAGCAATGGGGAACTAACAGAGAAAATATTTTTCATATTGGAAATAAGCTAAAAAGTAAACAACAAATGCACAGCTGGTGGGAAAAGTGTGGGAAGCTGCTGAAACAGCTGCCTGGTGGCTGTGATCCAGCTTCCCTCTAGTGGCAACACAACATAGGGCACTCAGCTGGCTCAGTCCCTCAGCTTAAACAGGGAATCACAGCATTGTTCTGCCAGGTTTACTGACATCAAGTCCAGCCCTTAACCCAGGCCACCAATAAACCATGTCCCCAAGTGCCACTGGCCATGGCTTTTACATCCCTCCAGGGATGGTGACTCCACCACTGCCCTGGGCAGCCTGTTCAGTGCTTGACCTCCTTCCCAGGGAAGAACTTTTCCCTCATATCCAATCTAAACCTCTCCCAGCACAACTGGGGGCCATTTCTTCTTGTCCTGGTATTTGTTACTTGGGAGAAGAGACCAGCCCTGACGTGGCTGCCCCTCCTGTCAGGGAGTTGTGGAGAGTGACAAGGTCACCCCTGAGATTCCTTTTCTCAGGCTGAGCCCCCAGCCCCCTCAGCTGCTCCTCATCTCCCTGTGCTCCAGACCCTTCCCCAGCTCCACATCCTTCTCTGGCCATGCTCCAGCCCCCCAGTGCCTTTCCTGTCATGAGGCACAAACTGAACACAGGATTCCAGGTGTGCCCAGCACAGGGACAATCCCTGCCCTGGTCCTGCTGCCACACCAGTGCTGACCCAGGCCAGCTGCCCCTGCTGCCACCTGGGCACATCTTGGATCATGTTCACTCCCTGCCACCAGCACCTCCAGGGCCTTTTCTGCTGAGCCACTTCCCACCCACTCTGCTCACAGCCTGGAGCTCTGCAGGAGGCTGTTGTGGCCTAAGTGCAGACCCAGCACCTGGCCTTGGTTGGTCCATCCATCCATCCATCCATCCATCCATCCATCCATCCATCCATCCATCCATCCAGCCTGTCCAGATCCCTGCAGAGCCCTCCAGCACATCAACACTCCCACCCAGCTTTGTGCATCTGCAGAATCTCCAACTGGTTGAATTTTCTATGTTACAAATCATCATTTGAGTGAGATTCTCTCCTTGCACAGACTCTGCTCAAGTCCAAACTTGTTACCATGCTGCAGCTAGACCAAGAAACCCCAGTGCAATAGTCTGGATCAGCTGATCCCCTAAATTCTACCCACTAACACTAGCAAAGTGCATCAGTCACAGGTACTGGCATCCCAGGAACAATAGAATTAGCAGGTGGCAATGAGATATGATTTGAATAGTTTATCATGGCATTTCACAGCATGCAGTTTTAATACCCATGGGCTGTGGGTCCCTAAGGACTCACAAAATGAAAGGAATAAAAATCAGTGGATTGGCATTCATCACAAAGTGTCCACAAAAGGAGACTTCAGGGATCTGGGGAATTGAAAGCATTGAAAAACACTGTGCTGCACATGCAGGCCAGACCCTGAACAGGCTCAGAATCAGCAGTGTGGCAACAAGGTGGCTGTCTCCAGGCTCTGCTTGCAAGGCAATGGAGCAGTGGGAATCAGCAGCAGAGCTCCCACAACTGAGGGCAGAGTGGTGGTGACTGCACAGCACTGACAGGAGCAGTCCCACCCCTGCTCTCACACATCCCAGTGAGAAGAGACAAGGCAAACCCAGGGCACAGGTACTTACCCTGCTCTAGCTCTACTGATGCTGGTGCATTAATGACCTGACAACAGGGAAGGGAGGATATAAAAGCTCACTGAAACCAACTCTTCCTTGCCAGTGACCTCAGGCAGCCATCTACACCTGTACATGGTGAAAATAAAATGCTGTTTTGCTGACCTGGGAATGCTCCACTCAGAACTGGTTGAGGTCTAAGGGACTGCAAGAGACACAAGGCAGGCCCATGTTGGGAATTTTGGCTCCTGCAGGTTTTCAGTCTCTCTCTTCCCTTTAACAGCAACTTTTTTTGTTTTACTGGTAAGAAAGTCTGTGGTGTTAAATGAACTATAACAACATTTCAATGCAGGACAGGCTCCAGCCCATGCTCACTACAAGAGCTTCATCAATATATTCTCTAAGAACTAATGACTTAGCTCAGAGCACTTCTCCTAGATTCAAAGGGGACATGGTATTTCAGGGTGGGAGTCATTTGAGACAGATCAAATCAGACTCTCACCACAGTCCACATAAGCAACAGAAGTACTGATACAGGTTATTTTGTTTTTCACTTTCTGACCTTTGCAGCACCTTGCATTATACCCCACTTGTTTGCAACAGCTGGGAAGAGAGAGCCTTGTCTGCCCCACACCCAAACAACTGCAGGGTAAAAGGATGTTAGGCTTTCCTAAGATTTTAGGATAATTCAGGTTGGTCTCTATCCAACCTCCAGGTCAAAGCTGGGTCAGCTCCCAGGTCACTCAGGGCTGAACTCACCCAGTCCCTGAAAACCTCACAGGACAGGCTCTGCCCCACCTGCCACACTGCCTGACTGCCCTCACAGTGACAAGACTGTGACAGCAGCGCAGTCCCCAGGCCCACAGCAGGACCATGAGAAGGACACATGCCCAATTCCTTGACTGGAATTCCAGCCTTGAAGACCCCTCGTGTGGTCCCCAGCATGTCACCTCTGCCTGCCCAAAAGGAGATTCCCATCTAAGGGAATACAGGCAAAGAGACCAAACCCAGATGCCAAAGGCATGGAAGATGCTCAGAAGCTTCCCTAGCTGATCTGTATTCCACCACCTAGCCAGGTTCTCCCTTTGCCTCCAGCCCTCTCAACATCTGGCTTGGTATGAACCAATTCCTGCAAAGGCTGCACAGCAAACAAGAGGTTAAACCAATTTCTCTTCTGCAATTTCTTATCAAACCCAGCTGATGCATTTGAAGTTCCTGTTGAAAACACAAGAGCTTGCTATTATTCTTTACAGCTGTCAGGGCTGATAGAGACTCAAAGGAGACAAAGTGTCTTCAGTGAGCTTTGCACTACAAGTCTGCTTCACCACTAAGCAGCATTTTCCTGCAGATGGGATCCAGAGGAAGCCACACACCAACCCTGACACAACCAGCCTTACCACACTGGCTCCAAATACAGCTCCCAGCCCTGAGCTCAGGTCAGGGTAACACAGCACCTTCTTTCTGAAGTCCTTCTATAGGCTACACCATGACTGCTTTTACTTTTGGTTCACTCACAGCACTGTGAACCAGAGAGAGGCAAGGTGGCCTCCCACAGCCCAGGGGAGATGCCCTGCAGGAGCATTTACACTGGCAGCAAGCAAAGGAGGGAAGCACTCACCTGAAAGGATGTAGGGATGCAGACAATTGTCAGGTTCTCCTCCTTAACTCGCTCAGCTGCAGGAAAAGAAGCAGAAACCTTGGTTTATTCATTGCACAAGGCAAAAACACAGCAACTTTCACTTTAAGATCCCTCAGTTCAGCACAGCCCCTCTGATTCACTGCAATTACTTGCTTGGCTTGCAAATAACTCAGTCACGCTCAAAATGCAAACAGGTGCTCCCCTCCATAGGCTGAGGCTCAGTTTCAACAGTCAGAAATGTTGAAACACCCACTCTGGCCCAGCCCAAGCCATCATGAGCAAATCCTCACCTGGGAAATCAGCCCCATCCCCTCTCTCACTCCATTAGACAGGTTTTTGCTGCTCTCCATGTAAACACAGAGCTCCAGCAGCTGTCTGAAAGGTTTGCTGGCTTGTTGCCCTGGGGACATCACATTAATTTATTATAGAACATTTAAATATATAGCAGGGAAAGAACTAATAAAGTACAGTATTCCATTAAATGGAAGGAAATATTTCCTCCCCGGGCTAACCTCAAATGACTAAAATCTATTACTAAGATATCATTATGGACAAAATGTTATTTTAGTAATTACAATACCCAGGCACTAGCCAACAGCCCAAGAGTCAGCAAGAGCTCATGCACAGGCTACATGCTCTAAGGTAATGCTGCTGCTGGAAGGACTGAACATGCAACACTTGAGGCTGGATGTTGTTACAAGCCACATCCCAGTTCTAAAGCAATCAGGAGACATGAAAAGCCAGAATTTGCAGCCTGGAACAGCCACTCCTCTTCAAAAACAATAGCCATTTATTTAGAGACTGATTCTGTGCTCAAGGAGGGAGTGGTTGCAGTTCTGAGCCAAGCCCAGAAGGCTGAACAGCAGCTCCCAGACAATGAAGTGCATCACACACACAGAGTGGGGAAAGGGGTGAGGAGGGGCAGCCCCAGCCCTGCTGGGTCCCTGCACAGTGAAGGGCTGGGCTGGGCTCAGAAGGCTGCTCTGGCCTGCAGGACAGCTCTGCCCAAGGGAGCTGGAGGTCACCAGGGGACTCCCCAGACAGGCAGAGCCAGCCAGGTGGGACACACTGAACTGTGCTGCCCATGAAGTGGTGGAATCTTCACACCTGGAGTGTGGATCCAACACCTGGACATATGGTTTGGTGGTGAACACAGTGGTGCTGTGTTGGATTTGAGGATCTTGGAGGTGTTTTCCAACCTTAATGATTCTATGGGTTCCCCTCTGTATCCAAGCAAGAACCCCAGAACAACAGGGCTGATCCTGCATTCACAGCCCACCAGGGCCCCCACAGATGCTCTGCATCCAAGGACATCCAAAGTCCAGCACCTCCACAAGGAGATCTAGGGCTGAGAGTGCCCTGCAAAGGAACTTTAAACCTCTGCACCCTCTGTAATGAGCCGTGACAATAATTACCCTCACACTCACTTTGCAAAACTGCATTTGCCTCACTTGAATATTTTACTGAAATTTTCTGAATCACGCCCTGAGCAAACCCCTGCACCTGGAGCAAGCAGGTAAACCTGGCTGCAGGGTACATAAATAAAATAAATGCAGCAGGATTTCACATTCCTCATTTTCATTACACCTCAGCAGGGCCCTCAGTGTGAATTGTGTGGATGTGGGGAGCAAAATGAGCCACAGGCAAAGGAGTTAAAGGAAGCAGAGCAGCTGCATGGCCCCGAGCCACACAGCAAGTCAGCACTGGGCAGAGCTGGGCAAAGCTGGAACCAGACCAAGGAGTTCAGCTCCAGTTTGTGGTGGGTGCCAGTGGAGAGAGAGCTTTTCCTGGCTGTGTGGGGAGAACAGGTGGCAAATCATTACCTCCTCAGGACTCTCAGGCAATATAAATTTGGAGCACAACACCCAGTTTGAACCTTCAGCTTCAAGCAGGACACAGCAGCCAGTGAACAGACCCAAGGTATCAGCTCTAAGTCAGCACACAGGGGATTTAGAGTGTTTTTCAAGTAGTTGGAGCAGATGAAAAAGGGGACTTTTTGTGGTGGGAGGGACAGGAAGGGCAGCATCCTACCTAATCTCTGCACCGCGTGCACAATCGTAGATCCGCTCCCGATCCCAAGAACTTGATTGTTCTGCAAGTCAAAGAGAGACAGGAATGCTGTTAGTGGAAGCTCCAGATTGTCCAACTTCCCCAGTAACACTGGCATTGGAAACACATGCAGGATGAGCCCTGTCCAGGGATGCACGTGGACACAGCATCTCAGCACTCTGCAGGCAAGGGAGGGAACACACTGTGCCAGCGAGGGCACGGCCATGGTCTGTGGCCAAGGGTTTTTAATCAACTCTCCCTCTCATTAAAGGACATGTGCTTGCTAATTACCAGCACAGTCCAATCTCAGGGTGTTCAATGCACACTCGCTGGTGGTTGCTGGCATTCCATGAAAGCTCTCCTGTCGGAAAGCTGTGAATTTCAGACAATACGACAGAGGAAGAAGGGGAAACAACCTCAAGATAAAATCTCCCAAGGAAGCCACACAGTAAAAGGCTGGGTTTGCTGCCAACCATATCATTAGTAAACAGCACAGATGCACCAGCAGCCAAAGCAGAAAGCACAGCAGCTGTTCCTGTGAATAATAAAAAATGTTTTCTGAAACAGAATGTAAAGCTGCCTATAGGAGAGTCCAGCAAACTTGGAAAGTGGGTGAGCCTGGCAGCATGTGGTGAAGAGGATGAAATTTTAACCACAGCTCCATCCTGGCCTTTCTGTGTATTGCCTGATGTAAGAAGGATCACTGCCCTGTGATCCATAACACAGATACACTCCTAAAGGTGCTGCAGGATGAGGGTGGGTGGGTGCACTTCTGTTACTTCTGCAAGACATGCTCTCTGCAATGTCAGTCCCTGTTTATTATCAACTGTTTCCCACTCCCTGTAAGTGACCTGCAGCCTTCTGCACTTCCCGTTTTCAGTGTACTTTGTTTTCTTTGGATGGGATCCAAAGCTTAAATTGACTTAAAGAGGCCCAGAATCGCCACAGAGACTTCGGATGAGGAAGATGTGAAGACAACCAGAGATGCAGGCACAGAGCTGTTGTGCATTATCTCTTGGACATTAGACAGATCTGGAGTTCTTGCCTCATGTGCAGCAAATCCAGAGCTTGGCAGCTGTGGAAAAAGCCACACCTGCAGCACTTCAACCAGCTAAAATCTTGCTGTCACGAAAGTTTACCTGGAAAGGTGGAGTTCAAGACAGGTCAGACTCTCCTAGGATTAGTCATTTCTCTTGCTTCTGCAACTTAAAAGCTTAAAGAAAACAGAAGTTCTCAAAAAAACCAGAGGCTCAGTTTCCATCCCAGCCCTCAGTAACCACCATGACTCTGCAAAAGCTGAGGAACAGGTCACTGCTGCACACCTGCAACGTGGCCAGCAGAAACCAACAGCTCCTGAGGCTCTCAGTGTCACCCACCCAGCAGGCAGAGCCAAGCAAGGCCAGCCAAGGAAGGGGCAAGCAAAGCTGTGCAGAGGCTGGCAGGACATGGGCAGTACCAGTGTTCCCAAAAGACTTGTTTTGACCTGGGGAGAGGCAGTTTCTTCTCTTTGCCCTCCTTTCTGTAGGGACAGCTTCTCGGAGCAGCTGGGTACCCTAAAGGGATGGGGAAAGCCTCAGCATTGGTGACTCCACTGTAAGGAAGCAGGAAGAGCTCACAAGGGACCCAGCCCATCCATTTACCAGTGATTAGAGGTGAAACAGCACTTTCAATCAGTCTAAACTGGTGCTGTCACAGCCTTACTGTGACTCCCACCTCTCCCTCTTCAGCTCCAACCCCAGCCAGACCAGGGGCAAAAACAACCACAAAACATCCACTTTTAAAAATAGGGGCAGGGCAAACATTGGTGAGAAGCAGAACACTGAAGAGCAGCACCTCATGCAAAAAAACTTACATTTCAAGTTGTTTACCAAAAGCCCACCAAACAAAACCAAGGTACTGAGCCACAGCACAGCTGAGGACCCACGTATGGGTGAAGTGGGCAATGACCACAACATTTTCTCAGCCAGCCTAAGGGCCTAAAGACACTGCCCAGCATTACAGAAGCCAACAAAGCAACACACATGGAGCAGTACCAGCAGCACACAGGCACTGGCCAGTGCAACCTAAGATTCCAAGGTCAGAGAAGAAAGAGCTCCAGCTAAAAGCAGGAGATAAATACAAAGCCCAGAGTTTGCTCAGTGCTCTCTGGGGCAGCAGGACATAGGGCAGTACCTGTTTTTCATTTCCAGCAGTGGCCTGCCTTCAGAGGTGTTGTGTAAATGCAAAGCCAGCTCTCCCCAAGCAGCTTACAGCTCTAAAGCCCTGTGCCAGCCCTGCTCCCCCAAGCTGTCACAGCCCCACAGTCCATGGCCCGTGAGGTTGGTCATCCTCCAGAACTGGGAACTCTGCTTCAGCCCAGGGACAAGTGCTGTGAGTAAACACACCAATCTAAATTTAATTTTTAAAAAAGGAAAAAAAAAAGCCAGCAGAAACAAGTTTTCCTCTCCTAATCCTCCCTCCCACACCCAGGTTTACATCTGCCACACAAGGAGCTGCTGTCCCTGCAAGGCAGGGATGGGTGTGAAGGTGGATGCCAAGAGCCTCATCCAGTACCAGTCCCAAGCCCCCAGTGCCACAGACTTATGGCACAGTTAATCAAGAGAGATTTGCCCAGCAGAATCAAACCCTGGTGTCTCCCACATATCCCTGCTGGGCAAGGGAAGCCATAGCTTTGCTTTCAGAGATAATGTTGCTCCCTCCTGAGAGCTCCAATAAGCAAATACAAACATATCCATTACAAACAGCAGCTGCTCTCTGACAGTGCAAACTGACAGCTGAGACCATCCAGCTCCTGGGCAGTGACTCTGAGCTCCTTCTTCACCATTCCTTGAAGCCAGCCTGCACAAGCATTGGGGTATTTATTACCCCAGACACTGCCTAGTTTACTTAACCAGCATCACAAGCTGGACATTGAACTTTAACGTTCAGCTGGGACACAGCCAGAAACATTATCCTAAGTTTGCCTGGCCATAAATCAGCACAAAGGCCAGCTATTTCACTGTAAAAGTCCAAAAGCACTGGTTTTACCCCAAATCAAAGGAGGCCCCGTTTATGATAACTCACAGCAACAGCAGTGTCTTGGCTCCACACCTTCCTCCCACGATCCCTCAATGCACAATTTTGGGCTTTCCTTGGGTAAGAAGGTGGATTTTTTTGCAATTGTTAGAGCCTCCAGACTTGCCCATCTCTCAGACACTTTTGGTGGTGTTGGCCTGGCAGAGGCTGGGTCTCACACAGCATGTGGCTGTGCTCTCTCAGGCAGGTACAGACTGCAGGGGGCTGCAGAACAAGCCAAACTTTCTTGGGACATAAGGGAAGCCATCAGCAACTGAACCCAGCGAGGGGAGAGCAGGAAGGAAAAGGAATTTGTTTTTCTCCCCTAACTGCTTATATCTACTTTCTTAGCAGCAACTCCTCACCCCCATTTCACCACTGCTCTTGCGAAAGCGCTGGCACAGGAACTCTGATAAACCTCTGCGTGACTGTAACCGTTGATCTTCCAAACCAGCCAAACTTCAGGCAGCTCCAGCTCTATCTGACATTCGAGAGGCTGATTCAAGCCCCTGGATGCATTTCCCTCCCTGCAGAGGACAAGACAGAAGCTCCTGGCCAGGGACTGTTGCTCTTTGCTTGAGTGCTCAGAAATGGGGTGCAGCAGCAGCATGTCCTGGACTTGGGAAAGGAGCAGGACATGGCATTAGCCTGAACTGCCACCACAGCCCAGCTCACAGGAAGGTGCACACTGAAAGTTTGGAGGTGGGAGACATTACCCCAAATTCGGCATACACAGCGCTGAGCTGGATCAGCCATGAAGCTGCTGCCAGGGAGGCACACACTGGTGAAGGAAAAGCAGTTTCCTCCCTTTGCCTCAGCTAAAGGGAGTGGAGTCAAAAGTGAAGGAGAAAGATGCTCAGCAGGACCCATCTGTGCACCCCGGGGTCCCTCTTTGCACCCAGGACTGTTCCTGCTCCGAGTGGGGATGTATTCCCAGTGTCTCCCACTGCATCCACGCATCTCAGGCTGCCCTGTGCACTGCAGGAGTCCGTGCCACCCCAAGCCCATCCATGCCCTGCAAGTTCAGTACATTCCATGGCCATTCCATACACTGCCTCACCCAGCTCTAGGTCTGTCCATGCACCCCCATGTTCTGTGGCCGCTCTGTGTTTTGTGGGGTCCAGACACCCCAGAGTTGCTCTGTGCACCCCAGGGACCATCCATACAGACACTGTGTGACCGTCTGTGCACTGTGCGGTCCCAGCACTCCAAAGCCTGTCCCTGCACCTGGAGCCGCTCCATGAACCTCACGGTCCATCCGAGCTCCGCCAGAGTCCGTGGCTGCTCCGTGTTTTGGGAAGCTCCGGCACCCCGAGCCACTCTGTGTGCTGGGGGATCCACGCATCCCGGAGCCTGCCCATGCACTGGGAAGCTCCGTGCATTTCACCGCCACTCCACGTACTGGGGAGTCCCGGCACCCCAGAGCCGCTCCATGCACTGCGAAAATCCGCGCACCCCGCGGCCGCCCGGTGCTTTGTAGAGTCCCGACACCCTGGAATGCAACTCAGGGCCACTTGGTGCACTCCGAGTCCCGGCACCCCAGAGCCTGTTCCTGCGCCCGCAGCCGCTCCCCGCACCCGGGACCCGCCCGTGCCTCTGGAGACTCCGTGCACCATTCGGCCGCTCCGTGCATTAGGGGGTCTCTGCACCCCGGAGCTGCTCCGTGCACCCCGAGCTCCGTCCGTGCACTGGGCGATTCCACGCACCCCGCGGCCCCTCGTGCATTGGGGTGTCCCGGCACCCCGGAGCTTGTCCCTCCACTCCGGGATCTCCCTGCGTGCTGGGGAATCCGTGCTCCCGAGTCGCTCCATGCGGCGGGAAGCTCCGTGCACCCCGTGGCCGCTCCGTGCACTGGGGTGTCCGGGCAGCCCGGATCCTGTCCCGGCACCCTGGAGCCGCTCCGTGCACTGGGGTGTCCTGTCACTTCGGAGCCGCACCGTGCACTTGGATATTCCATGCACACTCCATGCCCACCCCATCATCTGTGTTTTGGGAGATCGGTCCCTTCACCCCGGAGTTTCTCTGTGCTTTGGGGAGTCCCTGCACCCCGCAGTTTCTCCGAGCTTTGGGAGCTCCCTGCACCCGGCAGTTTCTCTGTGCTTTGGGATGTCCCTGCACCCCGGAGCTGCACCGTGTACTGGGATGTCCGGGCAGCCCAGAGCTTGTCCCGGCACCTCGGAGCCGCTCCGTGCACTTGGATGTTCCGTGCACAGTCCATGCCCACTCCAGCACCCTGCAGCCACTCTGTGCTTTGGGAGGTCCGTGCACCCCGAAGTTTCTCCGAGCTTTGGGGAGTCCCTGCACCCCGGAGTTTCTCCGAGCTTTGGGGAGTCCCTGCACCCCGGAGTATCTCCGAGCTTTGGGGAGTCCCTGCACCCCGGAGTTTCCCTGTGCTTTGGGGAGTCCCTGCTCCCCGGAGTTTCTCTGTGCTTTGGGGAGTCCCTGCTCCCCGGAGTTTCTCTGTGCATTGGGGAGTCCCTGCACCCCGGAGTTTCTCTGTGCTTTGGGAGCTCTCTGCACCCCGGAGTTTCTCTGTGCTTCTCTGCAGCTCGCAGCCCCTCCGCGCACTCCGGGTCCGTCCGCGCTCCCGGAGGCTCCGCGCTCGGGGCTCCGAGCCCCCCGCGCCCCGCAGCACCCCGGGCTGCCTCACCTGGACGTGCTTGTCCACGGCAGCGAAGGCGGCCCGTTTCTTGGCCTCCTCTGCCATGGTGCCGCCGAGCCGGCCGCGGGAGAAGCCGCGCCGCGCCGCCGCCCGCCCCGTTCGGACCCTCCCTGGCGGCCGGGCAGCCAGGGGCGTGCTCCGCAGCAGGGCGAGCCGGCCGGGGAGCCGCATGCCGGCGCGGCCCGCCCCCGGGGGGCTCTTCCTCACGGGCTGCAGGCCTGGGCCGTGCCGGCTCCTCTCCTCCTCCGCCTCCTCCTCCTCCTTTCTCCTCCGCCGGGAGGCTGGGACTTGTAGTGCTGCGAGCGGCGAACTACAGCTCCCACAATGCCCGACAGGCCCCGCAGCAACTTGTTGCATCGATGTACGTGCATGTCTAAGTACCGAGACCGGTTTCCCTGGCTGGAAGGGTTCAGGGGGTCCCACCGAAAAGTGCTGGGGAAGGAGGGAGGGTGGCGGGGGGAACCCTTGCAGGAGGCCAGGCAATGCTCTCGGCTCGGGGAGGAACTGTGGCCGAGCTTCCACAGGTTTTGAGGAAGGACCTCGTGGACTTCGACTCAAACTTAGGAGCACGATCTCCCTCGAAAGTAGCAACATGGACGTGAAAAATGCCAGCGGTCCTCTGAGCACATGGTACCAACCAGCACTTAGTCCTCACCCCGCCCCGCAGCAGGGTCAGGACAAAACCCCACAGAGATCTCCGGTCCTGAAGCACACAGAGCCTTTTTTTATTTGCATAGTTTTTCCTTCCACCCTGGGTTGACCTATGATGAAACTGTTTCTGAAACATTCTAAAGAGGCAGAGCAACCTTGAAGTCCCTCCACACCACATTTTCACTCCTGTGAGCCACATTAGCACCATTCACAGGCAGCTCAGTTTCTCTCCAGCTGCAATCCCACAAAACTGGATGAGAATTGCAGGTATTTACCCCTTTTTACTCACTCCAAGGTCAGGCCACAATTCGTAGAGAATAATCTTTTTATTTGCTCAACAGAAAAGCTGCCGCTGACTTCTCTTTTTTAATTCTGTTTATGACTGGCTTGCTTTGCTGCCAACCTCTGCGATTCTGCTGTGATTTTCAAGGACTAGAAACATTTCCTTTTGTTCTCCCAGGGCCGGCACATCAGTCCTTGAACAATGGGGTGGGATTTCAACAAAGACTCTATTATCATTGCCCGGGTTTATCTCAGCTCGGTGAGGCCTTACCTTTCTGTCCAGAGCAGGTGACTGCTGTTAAGAGCAGCACGTGGTTCTGTGCAGTGGTTCACTGTTTCCTGCCAGCTGGCAACGATTTTTCCTGCAAGTTACCCATTTTAAAGTGACACATATCTAGTGGGATATATATTCAGAGGGAATCAGACCCAAGCATTAGAAGTGTAAAATTGAAGGAGAAGCTGACTGTATTTTGGGAGACATTACAAGAGCGTGTAGTAAGAGGACAAGAGGGAATGGCTTCAAACTGAGCATAGCATTAGATTAAATATTAAGAAAAAAATTTATTGTGAGGGTGGTGAAGCACTAGAACAGGTTGCTCAGAGAAGATGTGGCTACCCCATTGTTTAAAGCCAGACTGGAAGGAGCTCTGGGCAGCCTAGTCTAGTGGAAGGTGTCTCTGCCCACAGCAGGGGGTTGAAACGAGATGATTTTTAAAGTCTCTTCCAACCCAGGCCACTCCATGATTATATTATTATTCTATTCAGTACCCTAAGTACTTGACTGTAATGAAGAACAGTCACTAGGGTTTTATGCTGACTCAGAAGCCCATCCTGGGCTTCTCTGAAGTCCCACTGTGGGGAATGTTAGTGCAGAAGTGTGGGGTGATAAACCTGTTGTACCATCAGCAATGGCTGATAGCTTTGGCTTGAAACACATCTTGCAGTGCCTGGGGAAACACAAACATTTCCACTTCTAGATAATGACCTTTCTGTTAGCAATTTATCTGAATCTGTTGGACAGTTACAGCTCCAGTGAAAGAGAAAATCTTTCATTTATGCTGAACCTTGCCTGTGCACAAAAAAAAAAATTGCTATTGCACATGTTAGAAATGGATCTTCTGTGAATTTCAGCAACAACCAGCTCTGTTTGCAAACAGCCCAAAGCTTGGTTTTGTCCCATGCCAAAGCTTCTCCAGGAGCCAACTCTCACCCTCTGTGCTTCAGTCTGGGGAGGAGTTTGAACCTGCTTTGCACAGACATCCTACCTGTCACACTGTGGCAATCTCGAGGTGTTAACCCCAACAAAAACCAGGCTGAGGAATGGAGCAGCTCAGCCCTTTCAGGCTGCCAGGGCGACTGCCTGACTCGGGGTGCTGAATTCTGCATCTGAGGCTGAAATTACACGGTAGGAAAATTACATGGTAGCTGAGATAACAGCTTGCTGTTGATAAAAGGGGAAGAGCCTGCTCTTCATTCCCTTCAGCCACCATCCACATGCAGCCTGGGAACAGAGTTTATGCTGGTGCTGTCATTCCCATGACCCTGTGCTGATTCACCTTGCCACGCAGACAAGGAAAAGCAGTTTCTTCTTGCCAGGTGAGTGAGGTTGGGTCAGCCAAGCTTAATATATCTCTCTGAAAGGGAGTTTTCTAACTGGCTTAAGCAGCCCTGGTCTAAGACAGAAAAACATAAAGAAAACAAAGGAGCATTCCCACCTCATGGTCCAAAGCTTGCCAAGTTTTCCTGCTAATCCTTCCATGTGTTGGCAGACAGCTGTTCTTTCTGAAAGGTAAAACAGTCAAAAAATTAAGGTCAGTTTTCTATGACCTTTCCTGAGGAAGGCAGCAAGATCTACCAGTTGGGAGAGGGAACTCTGTGGGACTATTTTCTATGGCAGGCTTGACCCAGCCTAAACCAGCTGGAAAAGTGCATTCCAACCTGAGTGAAATCCTGGCAAAGGCACAGCCTGTCTGGGTGGCAGATGTGTCAATCCCATTAACTGTACTCCTCTGTCATTCATTAGGCATGAAACAGCTAAAATCCAAGACCCATGAAAGTAAAACTTCACCAACACTCTGGCAAAACAAAGTGGAAGATTGGGAATTTCCCGAACTCTCTTTCTGGTTGGCAGCTGCACTCCAAGCCTACTACATCCCTGCAATTTACATTCCTTCAACCTAATATTTTGTCCTGCACACTCCAGTTTGGTGACATTTCCTCTGAATAACACCAGTCTCCCTGCTTGTCTCTGGTTTGATCTGTCAGGTGAAGAATTACTCGGTTTTATTCTGCTTGTGAGGTGGCATCAGCAGGGATGCTGGTATGCTAATTACATCATAGGCAGCTCTTGGGAAGTCTGGATTCTCCTGGAAAAGGGAGGCACCAGGAATGGCCCTGGGCACAGGGCAGCCACGAGGTGGCACACTGGGCTTTCCCTGCCGCCCTCGCTCTCCCAGGAGCAAGTTATTCGAGAAAAGCAGGCAGATCTTCAGTGGAGTTATGTAAAACACCATACCTGTTAATATCCATCCATCCATCCATCCATCCATCCATCCATCCATCCATCCTGCAAGAACAGGCTTTGATTTCCACAGAAGTGGCTAGTCAGATTCAAAGTTATTGTCATATGACTGAAATAGATCTCTTATGTCAGTCAGTCAAAACAGAATGGAGGATGTGAGTCATGCTTTGCAAAAAGCAGGAAGTTTGGTTTTGTTGGCACAAATTTTTAATACAGAGAGAAAATTATAGGGCTGTGTTGCCATGTTTGTCATAAGGATTTGAGAATAACGTTGTCCATCCCTTGGAGAAATGTTTCCAAAACAAGAAAAATAAGAGCTTTTTGCATTCTGATTATTATTCATTATTCCTCGGTGCCACGGAATCTAGGCGGAGTTTAGAAGAAAACGTGTACTCTGGTGAAAAACTGCCAGATCCTCCCCAAAATAAAAGGCTGCAATTGGCAGGCTGCTGATCTGGGGCGGGGAGTGGGAGGGAACACAAGAAAATGAGGTCATGCTTATGGGCGTGAGAGGAACACTTGCACGGGGTGACTGTTGTTTTGCCTTAAGTATAATAAAAAGCATCATGACCCAGCACAAAGGTAGAAGTGCAAGTCTAGTCGTGACATATCCTGATATTCTGGAACTTTCTGAGGTCTGTGGTTATGTCTCTGAGTCCCCCAAATAACGGGTGGGACAAGAGATAAGTTACTGTAAAAAGCATGGCAAGGAATTAGATTTTCTTCCTTGTCTAGAAATGTAATGGAGCTTAAAATTTAACTAAATTTACTCTTCAAAACATCACCAAGCAAGGAAAATGAATTTAAATGGAGACAGGTGCAGGGGAGGGCAAGTTAGAGCAGAGAGCCAAATGTGTATGGGAAGAATAAAAGCCTTTGGCTTGGTTTGCCTAGAGAAACAAGTAATTTGATTGCTCTTTATAAACATATGAACGGGTAGACACTCAAGAGAGAGGAGTTATCTAAATAAAGAAAATAGTAGCACAAGACCATATGGGTACAGTAAGAAAGTGTCATTTAAATTACTAAAAATAACATGCACTATTTGGCATGTGGCACAAGGTAAATTCTTTTGGACTTTGTTATAGTGAAGGAAGTAAAAAAACCCAAAGATCCCTGGATTGGAATTTAGTGGCTGGCTGGTGAGCAGTGTTTGTGACCTGAATTTGCACACACCTGGTGCTCTAAAACAACTGTATTTCCAAATCATCAGAAAATAAGAGTGCAAGCAGGAAGAAAAAAAATAGGTAGAAGTCCAAAGATGACAATTATGAGCTCTTTTTAAAGAATTCATTGGGTGATCAAAAAGCCACAACTTCAAAATCAAGAGGGAAAAAAAAAAACATTGAAAACTCTTTTGTTTCATTAATGGACTGGATAGTGTGAGTAAAAGAAAAAAAGAAATAGCCAAAATGGAGAAAGCAGGAAATAAGAAAATGTTGGTATAAATGAGAAGCTGTGAGAAGCAGATTAGTTATTGGAAGTGAAGCACATCCAAGGAAATCCATAGCTGGCAAGGCTAAATCCCAGAAACCCCTAGGAGTGAATGGTACAGGCCCATTACTAGCTGGACATGATTAAAATGTCAATAACAATGCAGAAGTGTTCATTGAACATTGATGATCTATGTTTGTAAAGAAGCAGGAAGATACCTGTGTGTGGGGTCACTTGAGAGTGATGTGATTAATTTCAGTGCATTAGTGGCCAGTGGAGCTCTTGTCTTCCAGGGATAACTGTGGCCCAGGAGGTTGGAAACAGCTGACTGCAGAGATCCTTGTGTGTTGATATTCTTCTTTAGTGAACCTGGATAGACCAGGGCAATTCTAGGAGGCTAAAAAAGTGCCAGGTTGGTGCCTGTCTTCAGGATAGGAGGCTGCATGATATGGAGCAAATGTAGATTTAACGACGTCAGATCTATGGTTAATATTCTGGATAAATACCAAAGAAGGGTGTTATGTCACTCATTAAAGAATTAGTAATGTCAATCAGAGGTCCAATAGAAATCTCATTTCGTGCTTCTAAGAGGCAACAAATAATTCCATTTCCTCTGAAAGGTGTAATAAACTTTTAAAAGCATTTTTTTCTTAGAACTGCACAATACTTTAATTAAACAGGGTAATAAAGTATCAGTGAAGAATATATTAAACATTGACCAGAGATATTATTTATTAATAAGTAGTTATAAATCACTATTGAATACGGCTACTTCTAAAAGGACTCTCCAGGATCACGTGCTGTACTACACACATACATAATCAATATTTTCATTAGTCATTTGGAAGTAAATACAAAATCAGCCCTAATCCAATTTGCAGATGATGTCTTCATCAGTCATACCATCAGTGGTACCATTAGCACGACAAGGACTGTTCCTCAAAATATGGTAAACTGGGTCAGGAAAAAACTGGGGGGAAGCTAACTCTGAAGGGGGCAATGATATATATAATTTATATCAAGTATACCATAAACAGAGACTCACAGAATGACTCGGGTTGGAAGGGATCTCGTTCCAGCCCCTGCCATGGCAGGGACACCTTCCACCAGACCTGGATCCTCAGAGCCCCACGCAGCCTGGCCTGGAGCGCTGCCAGGGACGGGGCGCTCACCATCTCCCGGGATGGAAGGAACACCAGTTCAAGGTACCATAGGGTCTTACTGGGGCTGTTAAGAACCTGGCCAAAGTGCTGGGGCTGCCGCTCATTGGCCTGTGTGCGCTGGGCTGGGTGGGCACAGAAAGCCCTCATACGGGTGGGGTCACCTGGGGTCAGCACAGGCCGATTTCGGTATCAGGGGTAGAACAGAACAGCCCGGAGGGACACACCGAGTGACAGAATCAATTAGGCTGGACAAGCCCTCTGAGCTGACCGAGTGGCACCGCAGTCCGCACACGCTGTGGCGCTCAGCGCCATTGCCGCGCTCCCCTCAGTGTCCCCGGGCGCTCGCTCCCTCACGGCCCGCTTCCCGCCCGGCGAGTCCATTCCGCTCCGGGCTGGGGGGAGGCGCTTTCCGCGTCCGCCCCCCCGCGCCGGGTGGTGCGCGCCGCTGGCCCCGCCCTGCCGGCGCCGAGGAACGGCCACGTCTCCAGCCTGGCCGAGGAAGGGGCGGGGCCGCGCCGCCCGCGCGCCAGGCGGCAGCCAATCGGCGAGCGGGCCGGTGAATCATGCGTTCGGCGATTGGCCGGCGCGGCGGTAGAGGAGGGGGAGAGAGCGGCGTGGCTCCGATTGGCCCGGCGGGCTCTGTTGACAAACACCCAGCTCCTGCCCGCCCCCCGCCGCCGGGCACGCCAATCAGGAGGAAGCAGGGGGCTGAGCGGCGTGGCGGCGGACCAATGGAGCGCGTGTCCGCCTCGCAGGGGCGGGTGCGCGCGGGGTGCCGGTACGTGGCGGGCGGGCGTGGCGCGGCGGGCAGGGCTGCGCGCGCGGCGGGCGCCCATTCTGTGGCGGCGACAGCGGCGACAGTGACAGCGGCGTTCATGTCCTAACGGGTGGTGGCGGCGGGCGAGCCGGGCCCCTCCATGCGGGGGCCGCGGGGCCGCAGCGCTCTGGCCGCCTTCGCGTTGCTGGTGCTGCTGGGGGTGGCGGCGGGCGGCCCGGAGCCGCCGCCGATCGATGCCGCGGCTGTGGAGGCCGCGTTCGGGCTGGGGGCAGCCGCCGCTCCCGCCGCTCTGCCCGCTGGTTCCGCGGACGTGACAGTGGAGGACGATGAGGGCGGCGTGGCCCCCGCGGCGCCCGGAGAGCAGGAGGCTGAGGGCAGCGGAGAGGCCCGGACCGGCAGCAGGTGAGCGGGGAATGGCGGTGACCGGGGTGGGGATCAGTGTCTGGCGCTGAAGGGGGGGTTCAGAGCCTGGGTGAGAGTGCGGGGTCGGTGTCTGGGATGAGCGTCATGCCTGGGGCTGGTAGGGGAGAGTGTCGGTGCCTGGGATGGCTGTTGGGATTGGGGATCCTGAGGGGGGTCGGTGGCTGGGTGGGGGTCAGTGGCTGGGTGCGGGGTCGGTGTGGGGCGGCTGAGGTGGGTCAGTGCCTGGGGAGGCTGAGGGATGTCAGGAATCAGTGTCTGGGTCTGGTTAGGGGTAGTGTCAGTGATTGGGATGGAGGTCAGTGTCTGGGACACTGAAGGGTGTCTGTGGCTGGGCTGGGGGTCGGTGGTCTCAGCGTGGAGCTGCTGGAGATGGAGCTCGTGTCCGGTGTGGGCTGCTCGGGGCTCAGTGCCTCGGGGGACAAGGGGGCAGTGCCCAGGGTCGCTGTCTGGGGGACACGACTGAGTCTAGGCTGGGAATCAGCAGCTGGGGGTGTTGGGGAGGGGGCAATGCGTGGGGAAGGGCTGCAGGGTCCCGGAGGACGCGTGTGGGGAGGGGACCGTGCAGGAGTGGGAATAGCACTGGGATGGGTCGGGAGCGCTGGAGTGGGAAGAGTGCAGAGGGGCGGAGGGAGAGTTGCGCTGTAGGGTTATCGCAGATGGAATGGTGCTTGGGAAAGCGATGAAGTAAGAGTGTCGCAGGCTGGTGCGTGGGGCTGGGCTGTGGGACACGCAGGGAAGTGTCCCAGGGCTGGAGGAGAGGTGCAGGGAGAAGGGCTGGAAGAGGCGAGTCCCGTGATGCGGCTGGAGTAGCGCTGCAGGGAGGGACAGGCTGGACCGAGGGGGAGGCAGGGACAATGAGGAAAAAGCACTTGGGGACCTCACCAGCGCTGAGGTGCTTGTTCTTTACGCCGTTGTTAGCAAGGAGAAAGGGCGTCTTAGTTCTTAAACAAACAGGCTGCCCGATGTCACGCTATGTGACATCTGGCCCTTCTGCTTACTCTGGTAATACCGCGTCTCGATCCCTGCCGTGCCTTGGTCCCGGGGCGCAGTTCTGTGCCTGCAGCAGGACACCCTAAAGCGGCTCTAGTGTAAATTCTTCCCAATATCCGCAGCTCAGGTGTTCAGAGCTCGCTGTCCCTTTCTGTCACTGTTTTGTTTTAAAAGAAAATGCAGTTCCCCGGCGTACTTAATTGTCTGTTCAGCACAGACACTGGAGTGTGCCTGAGGGGAAGCCGAACATGCAAGGCAAATTGATGAACAAGTTTCAGAATATAACAAGGGGAAATAAAATACTTAATAACTGCGTGTGGCAAGAAGCTCCGGCAGAAGGAAGGCTTAGATGAATGACTCAAGTGCTGAAATGTTACTGAGCTGATTCCAGTCTGTTTCTGAATTGGCTGAGAACGATGAGGTGATAAGCCACAGCCGGAGTTTAAAGGAAGAACAGCATGACTAAATGCCTGCTGTATTTGAAAACATGAAAGTGAATAGCCCAGAGCTTGTTCTTGGTCTGCCCAAGCATTCACTTAAAACAACAAACTGCCCGATGACTTGGCACCCTGTTTTCTTGGAGGACAGTCTCACCAGTTAGCAATAGGATCATTCTTTTGTGTATCAGGTGATCAAAATACCACCTGGTTTATTGCAATTCTACTGTATTTCATTTTTGATAGGACCCTCGTTTATTTAGCCTGGAAAAATTTTAAAAATACATTTTCTGTTTGCCTTCTGGAGCTAAGTAGAATACACTAAAGCTGTTCAATGTAGTAAATTAAGCCTGAGATTAAATGTAGCTGCTCTGTAATTGATTAGTATGTAGGAACAGATTTGCTGTCATCAAATAAAAATAGAATGGCTGCCTGGCCATAGTGTTTGCCTGCATTTCTTTATTTTTTTTAATCTGTGTTTCTGAGATCTCCAGTCATCTCAGCTAATTGTTTTTCAGCAATATCCAGGCAATACAGAGGTCTATATAATCTGGGAAAAAAAAGGAACAAAACCAAAACCCAACTGTCTTTGCTGTAGGCAAATTAATATAATCATCTTGGTTTGAAGATTTATTTTGATTTTCTGTAAGAAAATAGGAGGGTTGGTGATTTACTGTGCTCTTTACATACAAGCATGCAGGGTTTGCTGTTGGAATAGCTGCTTAGAGTTGAAGTTTAACAAACAGCCATATTTGCAATGTCCCAATGGACTTTTGAGGGTTGAGAGTTTTAGGTTTGATGATCCTTTTAAACTGAAACAGGAACACTGGTAAATGTACCAAGATAAGTTCTGATTTGTTTTTCTGACATAAGCAACTTACATGAATAAATGGAAAGTTTGGTGCAGTCAAAGGGTGTAGGTGAGCTAAAGAAGTGTTTGTTCCATGTCCTGTTTGCAACTTCCCTTGGTATCTTTGTCCTTTTGCTTGCAGGTAAATCATACCTTCACTTCTGTAAGGTAGAACAGCATTGTGCTCAGGCCTCTTGATCTCAGAAAGTGGGCTGTGTTCATTATGGGATACTAACAAAGGTTTTAGGGCCCAGGACTGGCCTTTCATCAATGTGTGTGGAAGTTTGCAGTAGATATTTTGCATAATTTCAAGGGGAAACATTAGCATTGCCCTGGAATAACAAGTTCCTGTCTATGGGCAAAAGAGGATAGGAACTGGTAAGAAAAGATTCTCGTTCAGCCATAGAGGCTGTTTTTGGATGGCTGGGGTCAGGGAAGTGTCCAGATGTGCTTTCATGGTGACAAAGTGCAAATAAAATCTAACTCTACAACATTAGCTTGTTCTCTGCCAGCTGCTCCAATTACTGATAACTCTTTATGCTCTATGAACTGGCCCCTTGCTTTAGTCCTGCTGTTGGCCATCTTTAAGGGCCCAGAAGGGATTTTGGTCTTCTCCATCCCTTGGTTCATGATATATTCTGGACCAGCAGCTTTAGGCAAGGAGAAATGCAGGTCTTCATTTCACTGATGTTTATTTTTCAGGTGATGAATCCTGGGATTTAAGTGACAGCCTTATTTTGAATAATTTCTTTTAGTGTCTTTTTTGTTCTGGTCCAGGCTTTTGGAGACTACTGAATTATGATTTTGTGGTATTGGTGATTGGGTTTGGGTTTTGTTTTTTTCTCATTTTGTATTCCTGTGATGTGACTCACTCCCTGGTGAAGAGTCTGTGATTTACTATCAACAAGTATTGACACAGCCTTGATGCTGTTTGTCTCTATCCTCCTCACTTCCTTGGTGTTATAGTTGTGACTTTTGACCTTAAAATGGGTAATATTTTGTGTTTTCCCTTCTCAGAAGGGAATCTGGTTTGGTAGTGTTGTCAGAAGACCTGTATGTTCCTGGAAACTGGCTTTTTTGGTCAAGGCAGTCTTTCAGCTTGACCCCAGTCAGGAAGTGATGTTGGTTAAACCAGCTATAAGGTGTTGTTTTTCAGAAAATAAAAGAGTTTATCAGGCCTAACCCCCCAAAATAGAAACTGAGTCAGGAATTCCTTTTACTTTCAGCTTGTCAGTCAGTTGGCCTAAAGATGTATAAAAAATATTGCTTTTTCAGTTTAATGTAATGGAATTACAGGAATTGCAGCCCTGACATCCTGAGCCAGCAAAGGCTGGCAAACAGGTGGCTGAAAGGACTCTCTTTATTCTGGAACTGTGGCTGTATTCTGCTCATGTTTCTAAGAATTTAATGCAAGAATTGGCATAATACACTGCAGTAAAGCCACAGTGGCATTGTAGGGTGACAAAAAGCAAGTCACCTGCCTTTTTATTTTTAAGCTCTGAAATATTTTTGTGAAGTAGTTCCCTAAATTGCTTTTATCATAATGTGTTAATTTAGTGCTTGATTAGACTACCTGAGCAACAGAAACATCTCTTGTCACCACTTCATGCTCCTGATACACAAAGCTGCAAGCACTGGAATCTCACAAAGGGAAGGGAAAATCTGACAATGAGAAAGTGTAACACTAGAGAGAATTGGGCACAAATTTCAAATCTTCCACCAATTAGAGTTCAAGTTAAAGGATTTTAACTTGCTGTATTCCATCAGAGAAGAGGAGACAGGTATTAAGATTTTAACTCATAGACAGGTAGAATATGCAATTAAGGATTTTATTAGAATATAGGGAGTTTTAGCTCTTTTTCCTAGTATGTGGTATTGCTGAAGAGCAAGATGAAGCTGGAACTAGAAATGTGGCTATTTAGTTGAAAATGAATCACTCATTAAAAAGCAGAGAGAAATGGATGTTTTCTTACACCTGGTTCTAGTTCAAAAGGCAGCCACACCTAAGATTCAGATATATCTGGGCTGATTGTGTTCCTGTGTCTCATGGAAGTGTTTGCTCAGTGGGTGAAGCAAAGTCCATTCTACAGCTGGGGACAAACCCTGAGTGCCACTGCACCAAAGAAAAGCCAGGATTTTACAGTGAGCAGAAGTGCTTGGTTAAACCAGTTCCTCTGAGTGTGTGCTGCTGGCACAAAGGTTTCCCACACTCCCCTCCTCTTTCTAATCAGCCAAACTTAAAACTGAAGTGTGGTTGCAGCACAGCTTGGGTGATGGAGGTCAGGGTGCAGGTACAGATTCCAAAACCACCATCTGGAGTGGCAGTGGAGAGGCTTAATAGTGAGGGAACTCCTAGGGAAGGCTGAGTTTGCATCTGGTGGGGAAAGATAATACAGAAATGGAAGACACAAAGGCATGAAACATTTGTTACTTGAGGGAGAAGTCAAACAGGAAGAATTAGATAAAGGAAAACAATGGGAGTGCACAGGAAAAAAACATTTCACAGCATGATTTTAGGATTTGTCTTCTCTGCAGTATGGCTGCCAAAATTCCCTTCATTCTAGCTGCATTTCTACCTCTTTTTATTACCTGGTTGTCAGGAGAATCAACATAAAATTTAAGTAGATCCACTTGGAATAATATTTTTTTTATGCAATGCTAGAGGGTTTCAGATAAAATGCTTTACCATAAAGTAAGCAGATTGTGTTAAATATGTGTCCAAGGCCTTTAGTGTGTGAGCACTTGTTTACAGTACTTGAAAATAGTCAGTCTCCTGCAATCTGGTTTATTATTAACCCAGTCTTCATTTCTGTACAGTTGGAAAAAGTGTTTGTAATCAGCTTATAAAAACTTATGTCTTTTACTGTGCAAATATTTGCACAATTGGTATTTTTCTAACAGTTTCTTAAACTTAGCTTTTGGAGGAATGTGATACTTGGCCACCTTCAGAAGCAGGAGCTGCTCTAGCATTTTTGGAACAGTTTAAAGATATCTTTATTTTTCTCTTTATTAGTAGTGTAGTGCTATAAGCATTATAAAATCCTATAAATCTTGTGGGTTACTTTAACATGTAAAGTGGCCACGTTTTACATGTTTTTGTTAGAGGTGATGTAATGAGCCATGCTCCCTGAACATGTTTTTAGATCATGATTTCAGTTTTCCCCTCCTTAAAGCAAACTAATAACCCCCATCATTTCCTCCCCAAATTCCGTGTTACTACACCATTAACTTTGGACAAGTGAATATATCTGGCCAGAGCTTTACACTATAATTTATTGTCCCTTATTGTTTAAAGATTAATATATATGTCTGTGTGTGCACTACCAGCCCCCTGCCCTTTCACCCTCATCTGAAACTGGCTTAATCTCCTCATCAGTTTATTTGCACAGTTCCTTATTCTCATTGAAACCAGCAACTCTAAAGGTCCTTCTGGGTCACTGGATCCAGCCCCCCTCAGTGCAAGCAGCCTGTAAAGTGATCAAGTTCTACTCCCTCTGCCTTTGAAGATTGGTGAGCTGCTGCAAGCCAAACTGACAACACAATCCCAGCTTTTTCAGGTCAGAAAGAAACAATCTTCAAGAAAAAAAAAAGGCCCTTCAGAAATGCCTTGTCAGTGCTTTGTCTCTGATGTGTTGTTTGTTTGTTTATTTTCATACTGAAGTTCTAGCCCAACCAGAAATGCTTATTCTAATGGTACAGCTCTGTAAGAAACAAGATTTACTGAAACTGAGGAGCTTTCAGGCGCTGTAGAAATCAGCAGCCATCCTGCCATGGCCCTGTATCCCCAGACATCAGGCTACTCCAAGCCCAAGCTGCAAACCCCAGTTTGGTTGCTTTGTGATCTGCAGGCTTTGGAGGTTGTTTGTAGTGCCCTGTGTGTGCCTTTGGAGGGACTTGTTTTATTCAGAGACCTACAAAATATCCCAGCAGTTCAATGTTTCATCTGAAAAAATAATTTAAAACTTAGTTGCAACTTAGTATTTCTTACATTCTGATTGGCTGGGTTAATAGTTTTGAGTTTAGATTGTTTTGAAAGGGTATATTAAAGATCAGTTTGGAAAGGCCTGGGAGAAGTGGGATCCATACTGTTTGTATAATTATCTCCAAAAAGATGATCTCATCCAGTATTGTAGTGGTAACATCTGCATGCAAGAGCAAAATGTCAACTGCCTTCCTCTGAATCTGAGTTCTGAAAATGCCTTACAACATGGAAATTAGTTTATGATATCCAGCCAGAGACTTCAGCTCTTCTACTCTGTCATTGGTCTGGGTAGAGCTACCCACTTGAATTGCTTTTCTGCAGAATATAGAGACTTAAGGGTTGCAGTTGGATTTTACTGAGTATAAAAGGCAGCTAATAGGTGAAGTCCATCCTGCTGTAGTTTTGACTGTGAATGTTTCCACCTTGCAGATCTCTTGTAATTATCAGCACTTTGGATGGACGAATTGCTGCACTGGATCCAGAAAACAGTGGGAGGAAACAGTGGGATCTGGATGTGGGATCAGGTTCTCTTGTGTCATCCAGCCTCAGTAAGCCAGAGGTAAGGCTTCGTTTCTTTCCTGACTAAATCTTTAAAAATTAAGATCTGTAGTAAAAGAAATGTAGCTTTTTCTCCCTGTTTGGTAGATGTTAAATAATGGAGCAAACACCTACGAAACTTTGTCAGTACTATTCTCAAACTTTTTTTATTTTTTAAGTGCTTACATCATGTTGCCATTTCAAACTGGAGTGTGTCAGCATTTCAGCCTTGGGATTGATGTATTTGATAACTATCAAACTAGATGATGTAACTGAGTTGGGGAATTGTATGTAATTGTTGATTGAAAACAAGTTACTTGTAATTTCAAGCAAATGAAAGGATCATCTGCTTTGTATTACTAGACTGTGTCTTGGCAAGTACTGGCTTTTTTTTCCCCTCAAGAAAAGCAGAAGTCCTTGTGACTTAATAAATGAACAAAGGATTGTTTGGGGTGTTTTATACTAGATAAGCAGGCTGCCTGTGAAATAGAATGTGTTAGCAATTAAACAGAGTGCTGAAGGTCACCCTGAAGTACTGAGTGGTAAAGGGTTGCATCACTTCTTGCTGATGAACTGTAAGAAGAAAATCTCAAGTTCAGTTTCTTGTTTGGTGCTTTTGGCCACCATCAGTTTCAACAAACTAGGCTAAAAATTATAAGGTAGGTTTTTTTCCTTTTTTTCTTTTCCTGCTCAAGGGAGATCTTTGATTCATTCTCTCCTAGAATTAGGAGGAATGAAAACACCAGCAAAGAGGTAATTTGTGATGATAACACACCACAGAAGTACAAGTTCTTCCCTGTCAGGGATGGTTGGATTTGATGACCAGTCCTGTATCACTTTTATATTTGCACAATGAGCATCAGAGAATGAAAACTGAGTTCAGGATTATCCAGACTGCATGACTTTCTTGCATGTAGTTCTTTGTTGTTATCTGTGGACATGACCTCTGTTTCAGTATAAAGAAGTCAAAGAAAAATGTGGTCTGTTGTAGTAGTGTTAAGTATGAGAGCTGCTAATGAGTATCTCAGGTTGCAGCAGTAATGTGAAGGTTTGTTTCTGAGAGTGAATTTTATTTATGGATGCAGCTTGGTGAGATTTATTCAGGTGTTTTTTTGTGGTTTAGCAAAAACATTGTAGGAAATAAGGATTTTTCCCCCCAAATATGTTTAAGAGCAGAATTGAAAAGAATACAGAAGAGAGAACTGTAGACAGAACTGTTAAGAGCTCTGTGAGGTGGAAGGTGTCAGTGATAGTGTGATTCTTCAAAAATGTTCTCAGTAGTAGGTAAATAAAATACTGGTCTGTTACCTGCTTCTGCAAATAGTTTCTGATGACCACAATGAAAATAGAGCCAGTGGTTATGAAAAGAATACATTTGAAATCTGTGCAAATATGAACTTTATTTTTTCACTACAAGTTAAGTCACAAGCCCTGGTTTTTAAAGATTTTGGGTGTGTAAGCATTTCCAACAATAGAAGTGTTTTTGCAAATACAGATTTTGTCACTCAACTGTCTGTCCAGAATTTTGATATTTTTCCAATGTGGTATGACTGTAGAAACCAAAGGTTGGGGTTTAGACAACAGCAATTGTAGTTTGTCCATGTGATAATTAATTCCCTTCTGTGATTACAAGTCAGTAGGTTGTGGCAGTCATAAAAATACATTTTTAAAGAGCATTTGTTATGCTTAGAGGAATTTGGAAGTTCAGATGGGTTTTCAAATTGTTTCATTTCTACAGCTGTGGCCAAAGACACTGAGGGATTTTGGCAGAGACTATGAGATAACTAATTTTGGAAGGAAAAGGTCATTTTGGCCTTTTAGAAGCTGTTAAACATTATGAATATGGGCCTTTTTCGACTTTTTACTGTCATGTAAACAAAGGCTGTTAAGACAGAATTTAACAAACATGATGAAAAGTGATGAATACTCTGAATAAACTGCATTTAAATATTTAAATGTTTAATCTGCTGTCAGTAATCAGCTGGAAGACTTCATGCAGTGAATCTAGGTACTTAAGTAAGTATTTTACCTCATGAAAATTGCTGGGAAAATTCTGGTTTGGGTCAAAATACTGATATTGGCATGTGACCTGTTGAGTTGTATTGTCTCAAACTGAGTCTTGAGGCTTTTCCTTCCTTTTCCAGCATTTTTGAAATAACAAAGGTTTCTGTGCTAGCAACCACAATATTCATCATAAAGCAGTAACATTATGTAACCTGTTAAATTACATCTTCTTGCAAGAAAAGGCAGATGAGAAACTCTGTTACACTTGCAGTGACAAAGATTTGTGCTCTTTCAGAGCAAGGCAAGTGTGTGCTGCTGGATCTTAATTGTTTTGATGAGGGTTTTTTTAAACTATCTCAAGTATGAGTATAATGAACTGTAGTCTCAAGTCCTGGTTCAAAAGCATGAATTTAATTTCCAAGTGCCTTTTAAGAATAGACATTAGATCTTCAAACTTCCAATGTTTAAGAGAACTGTAGTTAACTTCCTTTGCCTAACTGTAAAATGTCAGCCTGGCTGTCTGGAGCTCGTGTGTTAATTAGGAAAGTGAGGCAGTAAAATTTCAAATGTTCCAGCAGCTCTGTCAAACGCTTCAGATCTTGAAACTACTGCTTAACACACTGACAAGTGAGATGTTCATCATTTGTCATGTGAACAGATCAGTTAGAAAGGAGAGGCTACTGAACTATTAATTGTGTGTCTGGGTAACTAAAATGCTAAAATTCTTTCCTTTGCCCTGAGCTCCAACATAAACAAATTGTGGTTGGGCTGCCAGTGCTGAAAAGTTGACTCTGCAGTTCAGGCTTGTGCTTGAGAATTTAAAAACTCTGTTTCCCTATCTGTTGTTTTAAAGTGGAAAAACCTTTCTCTATAAAAGTATGGTTACAACTCCCAAGTTTTCCTGTTACCTGCATGTAAAGATTGCCTGATGAAGTTCCCAGTAAAGTTACTGAATCACAGCTTTTCTAAAAGGGAGCTTAATTTTAATAAATCACTTTGCTCTTTAAAATTTGGGATTGTAATTAATACACTGTCCATACTTAAAAAAGAATACTTTTGGGAGAACAGCGTGTTGGAATAATGATTCTTAATTATAGTGAAAGTGGAGAACTGCTTCAGAAGCAGTGGGAAATGTTCATAGCACATTGTTTGCTGATGAGAATGATTCATCCTTTTACCTGCAAGCTTTATACTAAATTACTTAATGTCCACCAGTCAGAGTTGTTTCAGTGCTCTGGACAGAGGCTACACTGGGATGGACTTGATAAAACTGCCTGGTAGGCTTGGGTGTTACAGACTAATCCCTAAGTAAGCATCTTATTTCCTTATTTGAGACATTGAAGATCATGGGACAAAATCAGTATCAGCTCATAAGGCTGACATTTATAGCAGTCAGAGTAAACATACCACTGTATCCTGGAAAAATGGAATCATTTGATTATGCCATGTCACCAGATCTGTTAACATTCTTACTCCAATAAAGACTCTCATGACCTTTGTATTGCATTGTGTGTGTGTATATATATACATATATATATATATATAAACATAAATATATCTTTTTATTGATATAGCCACATAAAATCAACTTTTCTACAAACTTAGACATCTGTATCATCTTTTTTGGACATAGAAGTGGCATATTTTTATGGAACAGCCTAGTATTACATTTTTTTCTCCAGAGAAATATGGAGAGGTAAAGAAGTTTTATGCTGATGTCATCTGAAAATTCACTGCATTGTTGGTGAAGTGAACCCATAGAGACTTCGAGCAGATTGTTCTTTTTTGCTTAGAGCAGTGAGTTGGAAAAGGATTTTGAAATCTCAAAAAACTCTACTAGTGGTTGGATTTAATGTACAGTATGAGTGTATCTTCTTTCTTTTTCCTCTCCTTTATCTCCATCATAAACCCTTCCAAATTTTCAGTGCTTTGGTTTCCCAAAAGAAATACAGAATTCTGCTGGGACTCACTTTAAGGTAGTGACTTGCCTGCACTTTGCTGCCCTTTAGATAAGGCAACCCCTGTGCCTAGACAAGCCAGAGAAGAGCTCAAAACTGTTTTGGGTTGCTTTGGGAACACAGGAGGAAACTCAGGAATTCCCATCCTTTGACCTCTTACACTCTGGAATAAAGAAAATGCAAAATCCACATTGAAATGGGTCAGGGCAAAGCAAGAGGTCAAAATGCCCTTTGAGGTGCTTGAATTGTGAGTTCTGTTATGTGCCCTCCCATAGGTTCAGGGAGGGTAAATAAGTGTCTTTGAAAGAATTAGGAAAGTCTCACCCACCACTTACAGCACTGCTGCAGCAGTATTTTATTAGTTTGAATAAAACTTACATGTTTGTTTGGTTCCTGCCTTTCTATTATAGTTATTTTTCGGTTGAGTCACTGTCTGTAAATATCATCCAAGGGAAAGCTGATAGTGTTTGTCTTGGATATGGGTGGGGAACACTTAAGACTGTCAGACACTTTCAGTGAAAACACTGAAAAGGTTATTATAGCAGCTGTTAAATGCAGTGATAAATATTAGGAATTTGTATTAATCCTGCATAAAATTTTTCTAACAATTCACTGGCCAAACAAAAAGGAAATTCTTTCCAAACTACACAGACATTCTGAGAAAATATCTTTGTTCTGAATTCTGCTTAAAAATTAATGCCTCTGTCTAGTTCATCACTGTTAGTAATTTGAACTCTTAATCCTGGGTGCATCTTGAATGGGACATCTAGAACGGGCCAGGCCAGCAACAGAAACAATCTTCCCTGTTTTAGCACTTGGAAGAATCTCTGTGCACCATCCAGGCAGCTCACAAAAGGTTCAGACTTTCATATACAGAGAATGGCAAGTTGGTTCTCTGAGGTGTTTGAGTGTATACAAAAGGTTTTTAAAGGACAGTTTCACTCAACAAAGAATAAAATGTTTAAAATATCTATTCATGCTGTAAAATTACTTTCTGGCTGTAGTATGTTCTGAGCATTTCTAAAGTACTGAATTGCCACTCTTTTCAAGCAGGCAGAATGTAAATCTGTGGTCTGGTTATTGAGATGACTAAACTGGAGAAAATACTTCCTTGTTTGAAAGAGTATTCTAGTGTCCTGTAGTGACCTTTATTTTTGTGTACTGCTGAGACTGTAGAACCACGAGAAGCTCAGATAGTTGGAGGTGTCATTCCTGTAGACAAAGACTGGCACATCAGCTGGTTCTCAGCTGTACAGGTTTTCTATAATAGACATGAAATTAAACTGTGCTAAATGAAATACAAGATGTGGTATTGATAACAGTGGTTTTGTTGTTGAAGGCTGGAGATGACCAGTTTAAAACTGAGCAAACTGTGTACTAAGATATCCCTTGACAGGTTATCAGCTGCCATCTCCATTCCACTGCAGGGAAGGAAATGTGATTCTGTGTTGCCTGCGGGTAGAGAGAGAGACAGATTAGTGTCTTAAATGGTCCTGGAAAAGCTCATAATGAATAACAAGTGAGTGTCCAGAATTGTACTTCAAAGGAAGATAAATTCTAATTGCAATTGAGGCAGAGAAGGCTTATTAGGGCTATCAAAGGGAGTGGAGCCTGTGTTTTGCAGGAAGAGAATGGATGTGACTACTCTTTAACTACATGGATGTGTTGGCATTCCCAATGCCAATGGCACAAGTGGTTCTGTTCAGTTCTGTTGCTGGAAATACACCCATGTGCATGCAGAGGTGACAGGCTTGGGAAACATAACTAGAGAGACCCCTGGATTTCTGAGTACAGCTGTTTGTTGCTTTCTTTTTTGTTGCTTAAAGCATAATTTACAATTCTGAAAATAAACTTCTAATGGTGTTTAATGGACAAAAATCATCAGCAAAAGATTGTTTTAAAGTACCCTGGCAGCTGGAAGCTGTGCTTTTATAGGAAACAACCAACTTCTTTAGTGGGAAATGGTAAACCTGAGGAAAAGGGGAATTTCTGAGAGCTGCCTGAGCTGAGTTGGTGGTTAGTGTGATGCAGCACCATCATACCATCATCACAAGCAGGGCTGTTGCTTAGGCAAAGTGGTGTTACGTATTTATCAAAACTGGATATCTTCAGTGCTCTTAGTTTGGTGTCCTTTCAATTAAAAACCCCAAGAACTTCCTGTAGCTGCAGCTCTGTGGCTGCCTCGCTGACACTCGTAGTTAGCAGCGATACAGCCCAGAGGAAGTGCTGACACGTGTCCTTGCAGTGCTTTAAAGAGCATTTGCAGCATGACAGCTTCCTGCAGGGCACACGTGAGCAGCTACAGAACAGGATGTTGTGGCTTGTGCCATACCTGAGCTCTTGAGACCAGTCCTCAGGTGATGCTCTGCCTTGAGCAAAGCCAGGAAAGTTTCTCAGAGTTGCTCTGTGCACAACCAGCTTTCATCTCATGCTCACAGCCATAGTCAAAATGCTCCAAATATTGGAAAGGCTTTTTGCCATCCCCATTATCTTTGTGTTTTTATTCTCTTTATAGCAGAAAAACAGAATGGTTTAGGTTGGGATGGACCTCTAAGATTACAGAATTACAGAGTCCCAGTGTTAACCCTGCACTGCCAAGGCCACCACTAAACCACATTAAGTGGCACACCCACAAGGCTTTTATATCTCCCCAGGCATGGTGACTCCACTACTGCCCTAGGCAGCCTGTTCCAATGCTTGACCATCATTTCAGTGAAGAAAGCCTTCCTTACAGTCAATCTAAACCTTCCCTGATGGAACTTGAACCCTTTCCTTCTTGTCCTGTTGCTTGTTTCTTGGGAAGAGAGATTGACTCCTCTCACCTGGCTAAAACTTCCAGTCAGGTAGCTGTAGAGAGCAATAAGGTCTTCCCTGAGCCTCCTTTTTTTCCAGGCTAACTAACTGCAGCTCCCTCAACCATTTCTTGCAAGTCTTGTGGTCTGGACCCTTTACCTCCTGGGTTGAGGTAAGGACAGGAAGAGAGCTTGTAATTTAATTGTGTATGGCCCACTGCACGTTTTGTATTGGCTGTTTAGCTGTTCTGGTGTTTACAGATATTAAAATGGATCAACTCTAGTACCTAGACAAATTCCAGTTCTAGGTAATCAATAACTTATTTGGAATGCAGCCACCCAATACACAAAACATTTATTAACATTATTCAGAGCCTTTTGAAATTTTCAGGCTATACTCTTACCTCTATAAAGAAGGGCCCATTTCAAGGGTTAAGCCTTATAGACAGTTTAGCAAATCTTTCCTCTAGCAGCACAGCCACTGACATCTCATTTCCGAATTTCTTCTGGACTTTGTGCTGTGTAAGAAGGTAACTGTTAATCTTTGTCAGACTCACTGCATGTTTCATGCACTGTCTCTTTGCATCCTTGAAAGAGGAGACTGTGATTTGCCATTCTGTTCTCCTCCTGTATCAGGCTCTTTTCCTATAGGAGTTGCTCTGTGACTTAGTTTTTTACATGGATTGTGTCCTTATCTGCAAAACCATCCTGTCCATGCAGGGCCAAGGGAAGAAACACACAGTGTCCAGCACAGATCAGTTTGAATCCTGGTCTCCTGAAATGCTATGAGCTTCTGCTGTTGCCCCTGCATGCATGCCAGATGCCCACCAAAGCCACTCTGTCACATCCCTCCTCAGCTAGGCAGGGGAAAGAAAAATCTGATGAAAAGGCTTGTGGGTCAAGATGAGGGCAAGGAGAAATCATTCACCAGGCACTGTCACGGGTAAAGCAAACTCACCTCAGGGAAACCACTTTTGTTAGCAATAAAACCAGAATAAATAATATATATAAATAAATAATAAAACCAGAATAGGATAAGGAGAAATAAAACCAAATCTGAGGAAGACCTTCCCCTATCCCTCCCTTCTCCCCAGGCTTAATTTCACCCTGATTTTCTCTCCCTTTACCCCAGAGTGGCACAGGGGCATGGGGTGTGGAGACTGCAGTAAGTTCATCACACATTGTCTCTGCCACTTCTTCCTCCTCAAGGGAGGACCTCTCACACTTTTCCCCTGCTCCAGTGTGGGGTTCTTCCCACCCCTGTAGCCCCCCAATACCAAAGCCTTGCCATGCAAACCAAAATGCAAGTTCCAGTTTGCTGTGGTGGCTGATGAATTTCTGTGTAGGGCCTGATTCTGGAAAGGCAAGGCTTTGGGTAAATTATTTTTTTTCCATTAATCCACTCCCTTATGTGCTGTTAGTTTCACGTTGCTCAGTGATGGGCTTGGTAGCAGCAGCACTGGTTTGTCTCAGAAAGCAGTGCTCTTAAGTTTCAGAAGACTTGCAGTCTTATTAATAAAACTTGCCATGTAAAAGAGGGGGATGGAATAATGTCAGAATAAAGTCTTAAAGCACCGTGCAGTTGGGTTTTTTTATTATTATTAAGGAGAACAGTTTTTAAAAGTCTGTTACCATGGCAGCAGAGCAGGCTGGCATCTCTGTATCTCAAAACCTCAAGTCTTGTTTGATTATGATTAAAGTAACGGTGGTATTTCAGTTTGCTTGTCTTCAGAGGAAGGGTCTGTGTGATTGCACAGCAAACAGTATTGGGTTCCTGATCTCTTTTGAAGCTGGGGTGGTCTGGTTAGCACACTGCAGTTCCTCAGATTTCCTGTACAGCCCTTCAGGGGAGGGCAGAGCAGGAATAATTCCTTTAAGGGCAAACTCAAGCTGAACAAGGTACTATGCCCCTGACATTGGAAAGGAGAGTTAAAGTCTCAAGCTGCTGTGCTGCTGTCATCTGTTGCTTTTTACAGTGTTTTTGTAAAAGACAGTTTTGTCAGGACCCTGGTGCTTACACCTGATCAGATTATAAGATCTGAAGTGTAGAATCATGACAGATATCAGCTCTAGTCTTTTATTAAAGTTCTCCGGAGGATGTTGCAGGTGTTGCTTTGAAGAGAGAGAAGAAAGGAGTTTTGAAATGAGTTCTCTAGTACTCATCCAGGCATAGGGTTACAGCATCACTTTACACACTCATCATACAGAAAATACAGACCCACAAAAGTTGAATTTATTACTCTTTTCCATGAAAAATGAAATAGAAACTACAGCTTGTGGAGTATGGGGGATGATGGAAGGAGAAGAAGGACTGTAATAGATACAAACTTGTGTCATAAGGTATACTTAATGTATGTAGGAGTCAGGGACCAGGTTTGGTCACTCAATAGATGCTGTGAACTGTTGCTGGGTGAGCTGTACAGCCTGATGGTCCAAATCAGCCTGAGCTTTGAGAAACATCCCTGCTCACTGTTGCTGTGCAGACCTGGTGTGCTCTTTCAGGCTGTCACACCCCAGCTGAGATGAAACCTGTTTCTGTGATGTGCCGCCCTGGCAGTGGCACCTCTCACCTCTGCAGAGCAGAAAGGCCACCTAATCCCACCTCTGTAAACAGCTCAATAAAATACTGATTAGCTGCTGTCCAGGTGCAGCCTTTCTCACGGTCCTGGTGTCAGAGGGTCTGGGCAATGTTCGGTGCTTAACAGGCACAGGAGGTGGTCAGGACAGGTATGCACTTTGTAAACAAGTGTAGTGCTGAGATCAGAAGTAATGGCACCCACAAGAAGGAGAAATTTTCTAGACAAACAACAACCTGTCTGTCAGTATTTCCTGCCTCAGCTTCCTCATTGCCCTTGAACAAGTCTCAGGTTGTTTTACTGATGTAAGTCATGGACTTCCCTTTGCACTCAATTTTCTTTTTCCTAGCTGGTTGGATTGAACAGCCCTGTATGTTTTTAAGAATACTCTGCTCTTTTACCAGTGCTTTAGGCAGTAGAATAGCTCAACAGCCTCTGTTTTTCCAAAGATTGTGCTTGTGTTTGGATCTTTGTTCTCTTAAGGAAGTGGGGATGTTGTGGGCCTTGGAGAAGGCTCTGTTTGGCCCCTTCATCCCAGTGTGCTGCTGCTTGATTAGGGTTTGCCTGTTACTAACACTACACTGTCATCCTTGTAGTGCCCTGTGCTTCAGGATTTCTGCAGGTCGCTGGAGGCAAAACAGATGAATCAGCATCCTGAAATCTAAGGTGAAGAGGAGAAATAACCTCTTCTAACCTCTCTTATTGGAAGGAAGTTATAAACCGTGGCTCTGTGCAGATAACCTTCCTGCATGCATGACAAAAAAAGCAGACAATAAAACAGTTCCAGATCATCCCAAACTAGGGACATCTCAAAAATTGTGTGTGTGTGTGATCTACATATATGTATCTGTATTACCTGAAAAAATCTGTAAACATATACAGTAGGGATACCTATGTTACTGCCTGTCTATGGATTTGTGTTTTTAATTTGTTTGTTTGTTTTTTTAATGTGGAGCATACCAGCTTGCTTTCACTTTCCCGCATTTCTTTGTGCAGACTCTTGTTTCTACCCTTCAGTATAAAGCTGCCATATGCGACTTTTAATATGTTGCCTAGATTAATTTTAAAGAGGTTTAAAAGACATAGTTCTCACTAAGAATTAGTTTTCTTAAGAGTGTGCTTGATGTTGGATTTGATCCTGTTTATTACAGTGATCCTATTGTAGGGATAATCATAGAGGGGGGGAAAATCTGGTATCCTTATCATTTAAGATCATGTAGGTTGGTCTCAGTTAATTAGTAACTGGAATGAAGTTCTTGCAGCTTATAGTAACAGCAAGATTTGAAAACTACAAGCAGAAGTGTTAGAAAAACATGAAGACATAAAATCCTATTTTAAGGAAAATATTTCACTTGTGCGTGGTTATTTCCTTGGAGTTAGTAGATAGTCCAGCCCATCTGTAAACAATAATATTGACTGTTTTGGCACCAGACTTGGCTCAGATGTGTCTGCACGTGAGCAGGCTTGATTTTTGTTTCAGACGATAAAGAGCCTTAGGAAGGGGGTAGAATATCACGCCTGCTGTTAAACAGCTCCTGGAAGCTTTAGTACTTCAGCTTGTTTTGATCTCTGTTTACACAATTTTCCCTTTTCTTTCTGTTTCTCTTCTCTCCACCGCTATATATCAGCGCTTTCCTGCGCCGATCAACCTGCCCTGGCACCTGGCGTACGGTGCCCTCCTTTCCAGTAAAGAGTCTAGACAGCAAATTCCCTGGAAGCATGTGCCATTCCAGATCGTTATGCCTTTTTGCTTTTTTGTGGAAGCTTTTTAGAAACTGCATTACCTCACCCGTCGGCCTGGAGATTGCGCAGCCCGCGCCGCTGATAGGGCTGCAGAGCCCCGCGCGGAGCCAATGGAGAACTTGGGCTGCAAACTCTTAATGAGCAAAAGAGCAGCGGCTCGTTCGGGGCTCCACACTTAATGTGGGGGCTGTTTTTAAGTGTTGCTTCTGAAAGACAAGCCACTTAACAATTATGTGCCATATTGCTGACCACTGAAGCTGAACAAATAGCTATTTACATTGACAGATCAGAGGAATGTGTAAGTGCATCGTGGTAACCTACATTTTCTGTGCCAAGAGATTTGCAGCTGACTGCCTGGGTGACTCACTCCTTGGATTAGGAGATGAGGTAATGCTTTTGAGATACAGGGTGATGTCATTCCTTTACCTGAGCTGCATGCCGATGATAGTTGCTAGTACTTTCAAGGAAAGTCCCTTTTCTGCTTCTGTTGTACTAGAGAATGAGCTGCATAATTCAGATAGTTATTGTTATTAATGTCCTTCTGAAACCTCTGGCTGAACTGCCCTTTTGAAAACAGATCTCACTGCAAGTGGCCGCAAATGCCTTTTGTTACACATGTGTGTTGGCACCTGCAAGTGGCACATTTGCATACCTGCCTCATTCTTCAAATAAAGCTTTTATGTTAAAAGAAGACCTTCGTGGTAATCAGGTGCTGTCAGCACTGTGTCATGTAATCCATTTATAGATAGAGTCATTTTAAAAGAAGGTGTTTTTTTCCCCTGCTCTGTTTCTGTAGTGAAATAGCTCATTTGTGATCTTTAGTGTGTTTCACTTGCACTTAGGATCAGTTTAACCTTATCTTATTAACTCCTACTCTGGCATTGTCCTTCATTGAAGCATCTCTTCCTACTGCCTGTGCTCCCTTTCCTGATGTGTTCATTGACAGTAGCTGTGTCTTTTCTCAGCTTTTCCCTCCCAATATCACCCAGGATGTGCTGTTCCTATGGATGCCCTCAATGCTGGCAGCATGGGCAGGTGATCAGCAGAGCTGACCAACAATGTCACCTGTCCTCTGCAGTTTATGGGGACCGAGGCTCTAACAGGGCAGGCAGAGAGCCACTGCCACGGAATCTTCGAAGCCATAACCTGGTTTGATCCTTATATTGGGAGGTGTGTGTTGCTGAGACAGCTCCATGCCTCTTGGAGATTTGGGTGTGGTTCCTGGAAATTCCCACTGTGCTTTTTGCTGGTGGAAAATTTCCAGCTTGGGCCCTGAAGCAAGAGCTTTGGGACAGGGGAGGCACTTAAGGTGACATGTGTCATGTTGTCCCCAGAGCTTGTAGTTTCCTACAAAGAGTCTTCCTTGCTCAGCAGCAATTCTTGAGCAGTTTAACCCACTGTCTCCATTCTTCACAAACCATGGAATAGTCTCCAGCCCTTGGAGCAGAGTATCTCATACTGGCATGGGCCTTCAGACAACTTGCATGCATATGGATCATGTGCAGATCCATTCAGAGGATTTGTTAATGCAAAGTAACAGCTGCAAGGCTAAAAGTTGTCATCAAAATTATTATGGGCTTCTGAAAGAATATATCACAGAAACATTTTGTGGTATTACTCCTCTGTGTTGAATGTTTTAACTTCCACCATGGTTATAGCTGCAATTTTGGCACTGGCATTTTGGTTTTAAAAAGGTGTTTTCCAAATCTTTCCAGTCTTTTATTTCTCAAGACCACAAGGTTGCTCTTGAATATGAATGTTTATGTAAACTTTATTTGTTTGCTTTATTTGTTCACCGATCAGGTGATCTCTACAAATGACATCCCCCCACTCCCCACAAGAATATTTGCTTTTTTGTTGGTTTATTTCTCTCTGTGTGTGTAGGGCTGTGTGTGTTTATTTTTCCTCCCCAATAGTAGACCATAATGGAACATTTGTGTATCACATGCCATGTTTTTTTCCAGGATCTTTGGCCTTTATTGCCATAAGGTAAATATCTGAGAGGTAAAAACACACCTAGTTTTGCTTTGTGAAGAGCTTGACAGCTGTTCTCAGGGGTTTATTTTTATCATCTCTTCAATTACACATTGTGCTCCTGAGAGGAGTTTTTATTTCAATTGTCTGTCGTCATGAGGCTTTTCAAAGCTGGAAAGCATCAGTGTTGGATCCTTTGGGGATCTTAAATACCAGCAGTGTGGGGTAACTCATCTGAATTTTCTCTTTAAATGAGGTGTGTTGAACAGTGAACAGAGGAGATATTAGTCATGACATTCACACATCTACAACATCTGTCTTTCCTCCCTGTTCAGGTGAATCCCAACTTTGCTTAATGCTGTTTGCTCGACTCTGACCCAGTTGTTAGAGGAATACAAAGTTCCATGTTATATGAAGTTTGATTCATGCAGAAGATGTGGTTTCAGATGCTCACAGTGACTCCAGAAATGCTAACAAGGAACCTTCTGCATCTTTTGTGCCACTTTGTAATACACATCTGTGCCTTGGAGTCTGAGCAGGAATATTTTTTCCAAGTGACTAATACACATGTACCAGAAGCAGTCTTTAACTGCTAATGTGTTAAGTATCTGAATTTTATGCATTTGTGTTGTAGGATACTGCCCAAATGGACAGAGGTTTTGAAAAAGCACTAAAAACTCCCATATTAATCCACATCCTCAGAAGCTAAGATTATGTAGATTACAGTTCCTCACTGTTCTTGGTGGGCACAGCCACTGTGGCTCCACAGCATTAGTTATGGTCCATCATGCTGATAATGAGTTTCTTAATAAGTCCCTTAGTACTCACTGACAATGACTCATACTTCCTAGCTAGGATCTCCTTGAAAATCTCTCTGTAATGGATGAAATATTGTATCCCAGTGAAGATTTCTCTTCTTACTTGTGTGTTTAGGGAAAAGCCAGGCAATTTTAAAGGAACAGTATCTTAAAGATAAGAAATTTGAGAAGAAGTCAGATTTAACTGTCTGGTGAAATGTGAGCTCTGATCTCAGCGATAATTTCTCTGCTTTACAGAAAGTTGGATATTCTGGAATAGGCATTAATCGTGAGAAGCCTCAGTTGTACTTTTAAAATTACTCTATCTTGAAGTGATCACAAATAATCTGCAAAACTTTGCACTTTAACCAGTGCCTGTCTCTTGGAGAATGCTTCAACCCACATCATATTTTCTGCAGTTTTGGATGAAACCTGTCAGCTCATCGAGCTTTCAAATGTTTTGAAGAAGTGTCACACACTCAACTGTTTTTTAACTAAGAATAGTGAAATATGTATTTGATTTGAATGCCTGAAAGTTTTCTGTCTTCAGTATAACTTTGAAAAATAGGACTCTGAGATTCAAAACCATTAGGACACTGGAGCATAATGCACTGCTTTATAATCCATTGCTCATACAGCATTTCTGTTGCCATTTGTTGTCTGTGTGTTTTAATAAAATTCTGGCTAATCACAGCTAACCTTGAATTCAATTATTTGAGGTGTTTGGAAACAAGATGATTATCCCTTCCTTGGATGGGGACCTGTTCCAGTGGGACCGGGATCGGGAGAGCATGGAAGCCGTTCCTTTCACCGTCGAGTCTCTTCTTGAGTCATCCTACAAATTCGGAGAGGACGTTGTCTTAGTTGGGGGAAAGTCTTTGACCACCTATGGGCTGAGCTCCTATTCAGGGAAGGTAAGAGCCTGAAAAGGTGTTTTGTGTCTGTGGCTGAGCTCTGCCTTGCAAACAGGTGACTCCTGAGGTTTAAACTGTGGTGCAGCTCAGGGCACAAAAGGGCAGAACCTGAACTTTCATGGGCTGCAGAAGGTGGCATGGCACTGCAGTCTCCTCCTGCCTGGGAGCTCCTGCTCTGCCTCCTGTGCTGGCTTTAACCCTTGTCTCACCATTTGCTAACCCAGCACAGCACTGTTCACTTTTTACTGGATTAGTTTTGTGTTGGCTTAGCTGTAGGAGATCAGGGAGTGCCAGAGCCAGCACCAGGGAATGGACAGCAGGTTTGTCACCAGAGCATAGTGAGAGGATAAGAGGGATGACCCCTTTCTGTGGGAGGAGTTCAGCTTTATCATCTTGCTCTGCATGAAGCAGACTTTGCAGTTCAGCTCACTGTGTATCAATTAATGCTTTTGGTGACACCTTTTTTACAAATGATTTCAGATTTTTCAAATATCAAGAGAAAAAAATTCAACATGTACAAAACTCGAGGACTTTTAGTTGTTGTCAGTGTGTTTACTATCAGAAGAAGTTCTTATATTTTAAAGTTGTATTTAAAAGTTAAGTTAAATGTCAGATGTCACTGAAGTGCTTGTAGATATTTTGTGTAGTGAAGAACAGACATTTGGTGTTTCAGAAACATTGCATTTTAAAACAAGTTGAAAAATAGATTCAGTTAAAAAAATTTAGAGTTCCTGGTGTTTTTTTTCAACAAAATCAGGGTGGATTGTTTGTTTTTTTTCATTTTCATGATGCATTTTAATGTGAAACACTTCCATGGTGTGGTGTGGAATTATCACTAATGATAAAGAGCACAGAACCAAATCAGAGTTCATTAATTCCTTTTTGATTTCCTCCCTGGTAGCAGAGGACTCTGTGCACCAACAGGCTCCTTCTCCTCCTTCCTCTTCAGAGGAAGAAGTTTCCATTTCTGTTTTAATTCCTGGCTTATGTTGACAGTAGCAAAGCTGCCTCTTAGAGGAAATAATTCCTGACTCTTGCTTCCTAAGAGTTTGGGCAGTTTCATCTCTCTGGCATTGCCCATATAATGCAAATTCTGTTTGAGATTGGAACTGTTGGAAACTGTTTGACTGTGAGAGTTCATTAAGGTTTTCTTTTCCTTTTAATAGCTGACAAGGCAAAGGGAGGAGGCTTAGTGGTATTTTATTGAAGTCAGTGGTACTTCATTCGAAGCCAATAGAGTTTATGCTGAAACAAATATGACATGAAAGCGGAATTATGCTGTGGGTCTTGCAAGAATGTTCTTTTGATGTCCACAGCAATAGTGAGAAAAGAGAGAGCTCACATTTCTTTGTGTTAGAAGTACATTCAAAATATAGTCAAATGGTACTCAAAATACCACAGCCTGTAAACTTTCTAGAACCCTTTGAAAGTTTCTTTCTGAAAAGCCGTTATCTCTTAAACCAGGCTTTCCAACATCCCCCCCAGTCAAACATCTAAAGTCATGGAATTCCAGCCAAGAACAGGCTGTAAGCATTGTTAGCTTTGAATGCCGCTGTTGATGGTCTTTGTTTTGAAGTCACACCCGTGAGCCTGCCTTGTCCCTCAGGTGAAGTACATCTGCTCAGCCGTGGGCTGCCGCCGCTGGGACGACGAGGACACGGAGCAGGAGGAGACGCTGCTGCTGCACCGCACCCAGAAAACCGTGCGGGCTGTGGGGCCGCGCAGTGGCAATGAAAAGTGAGTGACAGCTGCTCCCGTAGAGACGGTGAGACACAAAAGGAAGGATCAGATCGCAGCTGCTTCCCTGGTCCTTGCTCGCCTTGGAAGGGTTGTCACTGCTCTGCTGCGCAAGGCAAATGTCGCTATTTAAGTCGTTCTTTAATTTATGTTGTTCATCCCATAATGTAGGTGGTCTGTTCTTTCTCAGCTGTAGAAACTGGCTCAATCTGTGATTTTTTTTTTCTAACATTGTCACATTGAAGTTTTAATGCATCAAGATTTCTGTAAAATTACGGACATGTATTTTCTGGGGGAAAAAAACACCAAACCCACTTCATAAAATACCGACTTAAAAAGCGGGTTCTGTACATAGATACAATTAACTGCCCAGCAACATAGTGGAGAACCAGTCATTCCCTGTTCCCCTGCTCCCTCTTCTGTTGGCAGCAGGGTGTGACAGGATGTGAAATTGTAGCCTATCAGAGAGAGGCTAATGAGAATTCAGGAGATTACCAGATCAGATGTCTGAGAGGATAAATCTTGGTTTCTGCATTTCTTGAAGACAGATATTAGCCAAGAAAGATTTGTCAAAACCATAGTATTTAGTCATGTGTCCCAGAATCCTCCTGTCTTTGTGGTGAGAGGCAGAGGTGCTTTCCTGGTGACAGGAAATGGGAGGAAACATCTGGTGTTTTAACTCAGAGAAAGAAACATCTTTAATAAATCAACCAGGTATATAAAATATACTAAACTTTTACCATAAGGATGTAAATTCTTTAAAGAGCCACTTTGGGCTCCTGGTGGTTTCCAGACTGATAAGAAGCTTTAGGTACCTAAATATACTGTTCAAGGAATATTTACTCCTTCATGCTATCCAAATATGCCATGCTTTCCCCATCTGTATCTTTGTATGTTTACAAGAATTGAAGAGTTTTTTGCTGTGCAAGAAAACTGTTCTCCTTACACATTTCATTGCACATTTGTCTTTTTTTTTTTAATGTTAACCTATGGCACATGAGCAATCCTGGTTTCATGAAGTACCTGTCAGGGGGTGTGTTTTAGGTTGGATGTGGGGTTAAACAAAAAAAGCATTGTCCCTTTCTCAGTTTGAAAAATCTTACATCTCCAGTTAAATCCACTTTATTAGTGAAGGGAAAAACAGCTTGTTAGAGTCCTGCTTCCTAACAGCTTTGTACTTTCTGCTTTCCATCAGCTACAGAATGTTTTCTTACTAAGCAGACCCAGCTCTAGTATTTGATGTAGTATTTTAATTTCCCCCTTCATGCACTAAACCTTTCATGCCATTGGTCCTACTTTACCAGCTTTTTTCTTGGTTCACTCATCATGTTGGACAGCATTTCTCAGCTTGTCTGATTTGTGTTCTGGATTAGCACTCCCCTCCTGGTACAGTTTGGTTCATTTGACAGTCTGAGAGTTTACTGTGAAAATATGGGCCAAATATAGGTAATTCAGTTTAGAAATCTCCTCCCAAGAGGACTTGGGACTTCCTTGGAATATAAAAGCTGTTTCTACAAAGGTTTTCTCTTTTTCTTTGAGGTGGAATTTCAGTGTTGGTCACTTTGAGCTGCGCTATGTCCCAGATATTGAAACCAGAGCAGGATACATTGAGAGCAATTTTAAATCATCTCTGAACAAAGAAGAAACAAAACTTATTTCAGATGTGGATGAGCAGGAAGCTATGATGAAAGACACAGTGATAAAGGTCTCTGTGGCTGACTGGAAGGTGATGGCTTTTAACAGACGAGGAGGACATCTGGAATGGGAATACCAGGTAGGGGAAGGAATATTAAATATCACAAAAATAGATGTTTTGAAGATATCTTTCATCTTTGGTTTCAGGCACTGTCTTTGTAAAGGAGCACACATCTGCTTGTAATTTTTTAACTGAAGTTCTGACTTTGAGTTGCTGCATCTGTTAAAAAATTTAAACAAGAAATTTAAGCACTTTGTTTTTTCTTATTCTTATTTAATAACTCATTAATACAACATTAATTTTCCAATTATCTCTCTCTCCCTCAGTTTTGCACTCCAATTGCTTCTGCATGGCTGCTTAAGGATGGCAAAGTAATTCCTATCAGTCTGTTTGATGACACGAGTTATACAGCAAATAATGAGGTACTGGAAGATGAAGAAGATCTTGTGGAAGCTGCCAGAGGGGCCACAGAATCCAGTGTCTATTTGGGTGAGACACCAGCTGCAGCATTTTCTGTAGTAAACATTACTAATTTCTCTGTTGAGGTTGTAGTAAAGCAAATCTTTTTGTACTGGTAAATTTGAAACCCATGAATCTTTTCCATTTTAATTCTGAAATGTTCATTGCTTTGTAGTTTCAGTACATTGGAGATGACTAAAAGTCTTGAAACTTTAGAAGACAGGTTGACAGCTAACAAAGCAGCCTTATTGCCCATTAATTTGTACACTGATTGCAGTAACTTATGGTGAAGAAAAATTCATATAAAATTTTGCATGGCTTAGTTTTCATCCAGCTGTCAGGATTCATTGGATGTGGTTTGTGACAATTTGAAATAGAAGTCCTCCTCAGCTGTGTGTCTCTGGGAGATAAATGTGCTTTAGTTTTCCAAGACTTGGTTTGCCCTAGCCTTTTTCTCTGTCTTTGCACCTTGTATCTTTCCAGTTAATGGTTAGAATAACAGATAAACAATAATACTAGGAAGAAACCAGTTTGTTCCAGCCTTCCTGGTAATGCTGTGTTGTGCAGCATTAACAAGGGTAGGAAGTTTGAGTGAGGTCTTACTTCTGCAAATCCCAAATTCCTTTATAGCTCTTAAAAATTGCTGGCCCTTTCCTGTAGCACCAGCTTTCCAACAGTAAAAATGAGATGTCCTGAACCCTTGCTTTCCTAGAACAAAGGGAAGATATTACTTGAATTTTTTCCAGCCTAACAATCAGAGGCAGTATCTCAGGTTCTCAGAATATGAAGGAATATTTTCAGAAATGTTTTTATCCATGTATTTTGACTAGGCAGTTTTATTCCAGGAGTGAAGAGAACCAAATCTAAAGACTAATACACTTCCTTGCTTCCTTAGGTATGTTCAGGGGCCAGTTGTATCTTCAATCATCAGTCAGAATTTCTAAGAAATTCCCAAGCAGCCCAAAGGCTCTGGAATCCAGGAATGATAATGCAATTATTCCTCTTCCCAAAATCAAATGGAAACCTTTAATCCGTAAGTAACCATGCAGAGTTTCATTTATTACCTTAGCTCAGAAAAGACAGGATATCTTTCTGATTTCCAGTCTGTCTCAAACTAGTCTGATGTTTCCAGCTGTAAAATACTTCAGGAATATCTCTGTGCTTTATTAATTGTTTATTTTTTTCTAATGAGATGTTTAAAATCTGTTTTCTTATACTACAAATTTGACAGAGTCTTTGTTAGCAATGAAATGTTGGATCTTCTTAATCAAATGGTTCAATAAAAAGAGGAAGAAGTTTCTTGCAGTGATGTGAATTTGAGTGAATTGACTTGGCAAAAGGGAGAATTGTTAAGTAGCTGTTACCTTAAAGTATCTTTCTTAATGTTTCCTTTGATGGAATTTACTTCTCATGGCCTGATTCAAGAGGCATTTTGTAAGATTATGCAATTGAAGTTCTCCTTAAATTAATATGAGAACAGAATTTTACAAGCAATTGACATTTTATATACTCTGCAGAATAAGCAGTCTGTAGTTGAAATAAAGCTCAGAAAATCTTGTCTTTTCAATACTTAGATTCTCCTTCCAGGACTCCAGTGTTGGTGGGCTCTGATGAGTTCGATAAGTGTCTCAGCAATGACAAGTATTCTCATGAGGAATACAGCAATGGAGCACTGTCAGTTCTGCAGTACCCATATGGTAGGTGAAGTTCCACACTTTCAAGTGTTATAAATTAGGTTTTATTGTCTGTCAATTTCAATAAATGACCATTTGTTTGACCTTAATGGTGTGTATTTTTAAAAATATTTAATGAACTAGGATATTATTGCCCAGATTGTGATGTAGGTACAATTAGTGCCACATAAAACACAACAAAATGCCAGGAGTTGCTACTGAAGAGCTGTTGTTGTGCTGCTGTTACCACTGAGAGTTGTTTGGAGTGGAAAATCTTGGGAATTCCTTTTTTCAGAATTCACTAACAGTGCTGGAGACTCAGGATGATTATCACAAGTTTTCCATATGGAAGAAATTCTGGTTTAAAGATAGGGAGACCTAGTTGCTGTCCACAACCTTAATTAACTGAATTTGCTTATGTGCCATTTAAAATCATGGGGCATGGAAATAAAAACACCCCATGTCTGTTGACAAGACCTGTAGAGAAGCCAGAGTTGTTTTGGAGCTACCTGCAAGTAAATCTGTGTTCTCCTTGTGTGTTTTATACACAGATAATGGTTATTACTTACCCTACTACAAGAGGGAGAGGAATAAACGTAGCAACCAGATCACGGTTAGATTTTTTGATGACACAAATTACAAGAATATTCGCAAAAAGGATCCTGTTCTCCTGCTTCACTGGTGGAAGGAAATTGTTGGCACCATTGTGTTTTGTATCGTGGCCACAACCTTCATTGTGCGCAAGCTCTTCCATCCCCACCCTTACAGCAGAGTAAGTATTTTTTTTTTTCCCTGAATCCCAAATACTGAAGGAATTATTTCAGCTGTTTCTTTCAGTTTGGACTTGTAATGAGTAATATTAATAAGTTAATCACTAATGAGATAACAAAATGAAAAGCCTGAATTTATTGTTTAATCTGTGTGTGAAGGCTGCCAGCTGCCACATACAATTTGCTTAACTGCTTCAGCAAGCAGATTAGACTGCTGCTGACGTGTCTGGAGATACTTATTTAATGCCATATCTAGGGGACAAACCAGTCTCAGGCACTCAAGGAGTTGATTTTGTTTGTTTGTTTGTTTTGTTCTTGTTTTGGAAATCCTTGTTAGCTGCGGAAGGAGTCTGAAACACAGTGTCAGACTGATTGTAAGTATGAGCCCACTTGTGGAGACATTAAAGACAACAGCTGGAGTGATGCCAAGAACTCTGGATATGTGTCAAGGTGAGGTCTGTTCAACACAACATAAGCAGGGTGTTTAATCAGTGTGGCTGCTAATATGATCTGGAGATAGAAAGAGTAGGTGTTCACCTGTTCTTACCTAGGAACTCCCAGTCCTGACTTTGCAGGATAATCAGCAACTGGAACAAAGCACTCTGTGACCCCATTACTCATGAGACATTGCAGTTATGATTAGTCTCAGAAATTCCAGAGAGTCAACAGGTGACATGTGATCAGAAGTGTTTCTCTCATACTCCTTGTTGATAGGAAAAATGAGAGATTGATCCTTGTAGGTCTTAATCAGTGTTTACTCCATCTGTTCCTGTGTTTATGGTGTAAGGCAGAGAAAGGCAGTTGCAGATGGAAGCAGATGATATTTTTTTATACTCTGCAGAATAAGCAGTATATATTTGAAATAAAACCTTTAGTTGTTTTACAAAGGAGTTGATTAAGATAAAAGGCTTAATAGGAGCATGTCATTATGCTCCAGAGTAAAAGTGACCATTTCCTGTACATTGGTAACTCAAAATAAAAACTGGAGTGTTTAAAATAAGGAAAAGTAAGAAAAAAAATAATATTTAAGAACAGTGATGTTTTGGATGCAATGTTTAGAAGGATTAGTTGCAGAAACAGTTGTTTGGGGTAGGGTTAAAGGCAAATAATGATTTAGGAAATAGTCAGCTATAGAAATGTGGGTGTATACTCAGGATCCAGTAGGCATGCAACCTTGTATTCTGAAAATCCTCTTCAGTTTGTCCATTGCATGCAGAATGGATCCTGCTGGCCTGTGATAAATATATATCTAGCACCTGTCCATTTCACAGATAGAGAATTGTTCACAGTGAGTGAGCAGGGAAAAATAAGAAATTCTGCTAGTCTTCCAGTATGTTTTGCCTGTACAGAACTACTTCAGTCATGGTCATAAATGATTTAATTTTTCTATCTGTACTAATGCATTTTTCTCCACTGTCCTCCTTCCCTTCTTCTGTCCCTTCCTCACACCCCTCTGTTCCCAGATACCTGACAGATTTTGAACCAATTCAGTGTCTGGGTCGTGGAGGTTTTGGAGTGGTTTTTGAAGCCAGAAATAAAGTAGATGACTGCAACTATGCCATCAAGAGGATCCGATTGCCCAACAGGTAATGAATGGGTTTGGTGGGACACAGAATAATGAATGAATGCTGGGATCCCATCCTACACAGAACCATCTGCTCCTGAACTGATTTCCCAGATTAAGATGAATGACATGCTTTTTACTGGGGGGCTGTCTTAGTTTTGGCACAGAGAATTTGGCATATGCAATCCCAGCAGAGGTGACCTGCTTGGCTATAACACTTGCAGAGCAGATCTCTTTGTGAGGATGCTGCTGCTCCATGGGGATTTCCTTGATGAATGGAGCCTTTGCTAACAGGACCAGTTATTGTAGTGCTCTTAATGTGCTTTTCTCCTTCCTCTCCTTACCTTTCCTACTTCACCTCCTCTTTCTTTTCTCTCTCCCTCACCTACTTTTTTGATTCCATTTGCCCATTTGTTTCATTTTCTGGTCCCACAACCCCCACCTTTTCTCTCAGTCATAGGTGGTCAAGCCATGCTGAATAATCCTACCCAGAGCTTGCAGCACTTCCTTTTAGTGGGAGATGGGAGACACTGCTTCTGGAAATCTCAAGTTAGAACAGCAAGAGGGAGGGGGTAAAGCTATGAAATCTAGAATTACTATTTTTTTTAATGTGGTAAATAAGCATGACTGTTTTAAGATTAAAGGTTTTGTTCAGAGATTGAAGGTAGCCTAAATTCTTCTTTTCCAAGCATATTCAAAGCTATTAAATAAAACCATCAGATTTTATTTGATCCAGTTACAGTCTCATGAAGAGAAATAAATTTCTTTAGTAAGACAGGAGGCTGCCTGCTTTCCTGTCCACAGAACATAGTCCTTATGCAACCACCTTACCTATTGCCAATTAAAAAACTAATACTAAGGTATTGCTGTATGTCTTTTGTGTCAGTGTCTTCTACATCCCAGTACAATATTGCTGTTCAAAATACTTTTTTCTATCCTTGAGAACAGTTGAGAGGAAGATGAACTTTTTCTTCTTGTTTTTGCTACCTAATTATGTGAAAAGTGAAGACTAAATATTGAGCCATTATGAGCACATTCTGCTCCTCCACACTTCTAATCTAAAAGAGTTACTCTGGGGAATTTAAGATGTGCTTTTGTTTTGATGTGAAAGGCAATGCTACTGGCCTGGTGTATGCTGGGGCAGCTTTGATTAAATTGCTTTGCAGATACTTTTGTGCTGTGCTGTTGCTTTTTGTGAGAGTGTCTCTTTCTCTGCTCACCCCAAACTGCAGGGAGCTGGCTCGTGAGAAGGTGATGAGGGAAGTCAAGGCTCTGGCTAAGCTGGAGCACCCAGGGATTGTTCGCTATTTCAACGCCTGGCTGGAAGCCCCCCCTGAGAGGTGGCAGGAAAAGATGGATGAGCAGTGGTTAAAAGATGAAAGGTAACTCATGGGGCTCTTTTTAACCATTGCATTGGAGATTGTATGTCAAGAGAACTAGAGAAGTGGTAGAGGATCCAGGAAGATGGAGAGACTATCTAGGACAGAGATAACTTAACTTAGCCTGCCAACTTTTCAATGGAACAGGTAAAAATAAATAATTTTTGAAGAAAACTCTTGATTGATGGGTCCTTTCTTGTATTAAGGTCCTTCTTTCAGCTTGGGAAACATCACATGGTTCTTAACTGAACTTGTGTAATCAAATCTTGATGTGATTGGAAGGTTGGAGCATTGCTGCTGTGATTCAGTTTCATCATTCAGTTTGGCATCTGTGCCTTCTTTGTTCCTTTCTGCTGCTTTCTTCCTCTTCACTGTCTGGAGTTAGATGGACCTGATACAGTACTCTAAGAATTCAGTGAATTTATTTCAGCAGAAATACATGAGGGATAATCAGACTGACAATTTGTGAAGCTTGGTAGAAGTAGGTTAAAAATGGAAAATTAGATAGAGGAGTTAGAGAATATGAAGAAAGATGAAAAAGTGGGTGTATGTTGGCATTTATAGAATGAGGCCTAATACAAGATTACTGGTGGTTTGATAATGACATCTTAACATGCCTCACAATTTTTAGAATATAGCAACCTTTATATTTCAGGCATGAAATTAACATTTCACAGCTGTAATTCTTCCAAGGCACTTTAAATAGTCCTTGCAGTGTGTGTTCCAAAGGGCTGAATTTTTTCAAGCTGAAGATAAGCCTGATTGCACATTAGGAATCCAGGCAGTAGAGCTTGTTAAATGTCCCTTTATCAACACTTTTGTCTCAATGAGCAAATATTATCCTTGCTAAGACACAGATGCTAAATCCTGGTTATTAGTGATTCCTACACTTGGTAGTCATTCCTTGTTGCACTATGACCCAGATGTCAGGGGTAGCTGTTGTTAAAATCTGGGCTTTTGGAAGCACATTTCTAGTGGAATGGTTGGAATCTACTACAATTTCTCTAGTGTTGATCTCTCACCCTGTCTTCCAGCACTGATTGGCCACTCAGTTCTCCCAGCCCAATGGATGTCCCATCATTTAAGATCACAACAGAGCCATTTTCAGCAAAGGAAAACATTGAAGTTACTGCAACTTCAGCAGAGAGAGTGAGGTCCGTGGGGATACCCTGTGGTCAGTCAGATTCATCTGGAAGCCTGTTTTCCCCTCTGGAATTTTCTGACACAGACAACAGGGACTTGCAGCACTCAGAAGATCCACTGTTAAACCTTCAGGACAGTGTCCTTACAGGCTGTGATGTAGAAGACAGTACTATCAACAGTAATGAGCTGGGTCACTCCTTGGAAATTTGTTCTTCAGCTGTTCCTGTTGTACATCTGAAGGAAGGGACCTCCTCCTCTATTGTGTTTGAGGATTCTGGCTGTGGAAACGCCTCTAGTAAGGAAGATAAAGTTGATGTTTCACATAATGAGAGTCCTCCTGAGGATAAAGGGAAGAGTACAAAGGAATCTGATAACAAGAAATCTGCTTCAGGAAGTCCCCTCTCTGTTTCTCCTCCAAGGCCAACAAGTTTAAGCCTGGACCTTTCTAAAAACACTGCAGAAAAAGTCAAACCCACCTCTCCAAAGGTGTATCTGTACATCCAGATGCAGCTCTGCAGGAAAGAGAACCTTAAAGACTGGATGAGCAGAAGATGCACCATAGAGGAGAGGGAAAGGACAGAGTGTCTGCAGATCTTTCTGCAGATTGCTGAAGCTGTTGAGTTTCTGCATAGCAAAGGATTAATGCACAGGGATCTCAAGGTTCGTATCCATAGGCTGCTATATGTGGGAGGAATGTGGCACTGGAGACAAAGCCTGCCAAAATAGCTGACTCCTCTCAGTGACCTCAGTATGGGTGTTAAAAAAGCTGAATTAATGTCTGTACAATAATCTGGAGGTGCAGTGCTCCAGGACATAAACATTCATCACTTGTCACTGCAATTAAAGCCTTTCTTACAGCAAGACTTCTTGTACCTGGCACAGATAAGTGGCATTTGTCCTATGGTATTTTTAATTCATGTTCTTTGTAGGGTTATTTAGTGCTGAGCTGTGTGACAAAGCTATTTTGGATTCTGTTTTACTATTTGAAGTGAAGCAGATAATTGGCAGTGTGGAGCTTGCAGTTGGACTTGATCTTAAAAGTCTTTTCCAATCTAGATAATTCTGTGATTCTAATTCAGGTATTTTCCTTCTTTCTATAGCAATACAGCCTGGAAGGAGCAGTGTTACTCTTGGTTAGAGAAAGTAAAAATTAGGTATTACTGCTCTAGGATTGAAATACAAACTAGAGCAGAACTGTGTGCCAATGCCAGCAATCACAATGAAGCTTGTTTTTTTTTTTTTTTTTGTTTTGTGGGTTTTTTTGTTTGTTTTTTTTTTTATGTCTCACAGCATCCAGAGAATGAGGACTGGAAAAGGTGTTTTGTATCTCTGGTGTTCAGTGTAACTGAAGTCAGGAGTAACTTGTACCTTTTCTTTCATTTTGCTCATGAGCTTTCTATGCTAGTACCCAATTTTGCTGCAACTTAAAGCACTGGAAGTGTCAGTCTGTGTTACCAAGTAAACAAATTTAATTGACGAGTCCAGCTGTAGTTAGTTTTATTAGGCCAAGCTCTGAGAAGTGGATCCCTTTTGCCAAATGTGGACAGTTCTGTTTCTCTTTGCTTGTTTGAGGTGGCATTAATTAATACCCTACTTCAGTGGAGTAATTACTGAAATTGTGGCTTCTTAGAGGGTAATTTGGTGCAGAAGCAAAAGCTAAAAAATGCCATCTCAGATGTGCTAGTAAAAGGAGGTTCACATTCAATAATCCTCAAGTGATATGTCAGAGTTAGAAAAACTCGTGAGCCCTTCCAAGTATTTTCTTTTCCCATCAGCATTAGGCAATTACCTTGAACCAGTTATCTGACAAATCTTTAGTGCTTGAGAAACTGACCATGAAAGTCATTAAATCTCTATACTAGTATGTTGCTAGACATGTTAATTAATAACCTTTCTTAACAATACTGTCAGTTGTAGCCCTCTGCAGTCTTCACTGAGCTCACTGTTCAGTAAACCTTATGAAGATCTTTACTTCAAACTGTATTAGTCTTAATTAGCAGGTGTGGAGTGTTTTGTTGGAACATCTTAAAAGTTCAGTGCTGGCAGGAGTTTGAACAGGAGACTTAATTTTGTTTACTTGGTATAACCAACTTGGAAACAGTCTCCCTGGATGGAAAACTTCCTCCTTCAGGATACTTTCTATACTTATATAGCTGTTATTCTTGGATCCCAAAGCTTATTTGTCTGTTATGTGTTAATTTGGTCAAAACAACAGCCAGTTTATTTAATTATTTTCTATACTTTTCAGAAGCTCCTAGGAAGAGATCTCACCTTATTTTGAATTTGTCCAAGAGATTGGTCATGCAGCCCTGAGTTGGTGCCAGCACTAACAAGTGAATAACCTGCAGAGTTGCTCTGGTTTGGCTACAGGCAGAGCTCAGTCATAGCAGAGGCCAGTTCTTGCTCACACTGACACCAACAAAAGCTGGTAGATTTGTGTGAAAATAAATTCCTATGTGGGTATATTAAAAGATCCAAGAAGTAATCTAAATATTTAAATTAACAGTGCATATTAAAAATACACTAATTAGGCTCCTGCTAATCAGAGATACTGTAATGACAAGATGGCAGGAATTTATGTGGGTAAGCAAAGAGGTCAGAGTTCAAATTCTTTTGAAGAAAATGAAGGGCAGAAACAGAAGTCTGTCTGTCAAGTGAATTTACTGTTATTCCTAGGATAAGCTGTTGGTCATGCTTGGCAGCTCAAAAGAAATTATCAGTTTCACAGAACTGCAAGAACAGTCTTGGATACGTTTTGCATCATTAATTGAATTAAATAGAGTATTCCAGATGTGTGAGAAGCTTAATCATGTTTGTGAAAAAATGAGAATTCTTATTCTGACTGAAGAATAGAGAGAAATTTCTTTGTGCAGGTGGCAAGATAAATAAACTAGAGGATGGTTATATTTGATTGTACTCTTCTGATGATTTAAATCAAAGCTGTGTTCTTCTGCCTTAGGCTTTTTCTTCTCCAAAATGTGATCTTGATGGTTTATTTTTGCTGGTATTTTGTAATAGCAGAGTCCTTTCCCTTTATTTGTAGAATAAAGTGCCAGCCTGTTCAGAGACAGTCTGTGTCCAGCCAGAAAAGTACTGAAATAAACTTCCTGTTATGACAAGTTTTTCCCCAGGAAGCAAGACAAATCCTGACTTGTATGCTTGTTGGAAGAGAATGGAGATCAAGGCAATGGGATACAAACTCCTAATGGAGATGTTTGTTCCTTGAGCATTAAAATTCTGATATCAAGACTTTTGACCATGTGGGTGTGCACTGAGGAGTGGGTGCTCTGTAAATGCTTCAACCAGAGCCTGGAGATGCTGTGGGTTTACAAGGCAGTGGCTTTTGTGCCAAAGGGCTGGGTGTTCATGGCAGGGAAATACAGTGGGAGATAACACCTAGCTCAGAAGGCAGTTTCTGTCTTGTTTCTCATGCACACAGTGGTTTGTCTTTAACTGAGGAAGTCAGATGGACTTTGAAATAGGTCAGCTTTGTAGTCTTTTATCTTGTGGGGAAATGCTGCCTTCTGTGTGTCTGCCTGCTCCTGTTGCAGGGCTTATGTCAGCAAAGACCATGTTCTCCCAGCCTGAGGGAGCCCTGAGAGGAGCTTGCCCAGCACCACCTGCCTCTTCACAGCTTGGCCCTGTACATCCTGCTGCTTCCTTCCCCTTGCAGGATCAGTCTGTTCCTCCCCCAGAACTCTGTGTCTGTTTTTGTAACCCAGCTGGAATGGTTGTATTTCAGGGAATAATGATTCTTTTGGTGGGTGCTTTTCTATCTAGGAAGCAAATTTATGGAAAACCTGTCTGGGATGTGCACCACTGGCCAAGGGACATCTCTGTTCCAGTGTCTTTTATCAGTAGGTTAAACCAAGGATGGTGGTGTGTGGCAAACAAGCTAAAGGAGAGTTAAGCCAGATCATTACTGTTGCTGCCTTTATGAATTGCAAAGTTCTTAAGCTTCTATGAAAAATAAACTTTTAATTCTATTATGCAAACAGCTGTTCCCACATTAACCTGCACACTTACATTGAAAAGCAGACCTTGTTCCCATTGTATCTATAATTTAACACTAAGATGATGTGCTGTGTGCTGGTTAATAATGCAGTAAACGACTTTAGCACTTGGGGATTAAAATACAAAAGCCCAGGAGATGGAAGTGCAGCATGTGGTGTGCAAGTGTCATGTGATGGATGCTGGATAACTTCCCTGTGCTGTTCCCAGCAGTGTTGGCTCTGTGTATGTTCCTCAGCAGACCTGTGTGCTGCTGGTAAACCTCTGCTGAGTGACAAGAAATGAGCAGTCTGAGTTTCAGGAAGACACAGTGGTTAATGCAGGAGTAATTCCTTTTTCCTGAATAGTTAAAATTCTTAACTGCTTTCCTTCAGCAGTTCAGTGACTGTTTTTAACCCTGACAGCTTCTGAGTTAGAATCAAGTGTTGTAACCACTGGAACACAGACACTTGTTTGTTACTTACTTTTTCTTTTCTTTTCACCTTTTTGTTTTCTCAGCCTTCCAATATATTTTTCACAATGGATGACATAGTAAAAGTTGGGGATTTTGGACTGGTGACTGCTATGGACCAAGATGAGGAGGAGGAATCAGTTCTGACCCCAATGCCAGCCTATGCCAGGCACACAGGACAAGTAGGGACCAAACTCTACATGAGCCCAGAACAGGTTTGTGCTCTCTTCACCAAAGCTGTATTTGTCAGTGTCCAGAAGAGCCCTGAATTTCTGGGAGCTCTAAGATCAGGTGTGCCTGGAAACCATTGTAATCAAGTCACTTAAATTCTTTCTCATAAAAATAGAGTTTTGAGCTAAATTGGAATTCCAGAATGAATTTTTTTACATATATATGTATATATTTGCTATAAAAAAAATAGTGGCTGATTATTTAGACTGGATGCATTCATTTTTCTTGCTTTTAATGCAGTATAGGAAGGTAATTGTAAAATACTCCACTTAATTGAGGAAGGACTCTCTTGTGCATGAGGTTTAGTAAGGTGAAGCATTTTGCTTTGCAGCACAGAGTAGCTGAGGATCAGGACCTTGCTCCCTGGTGCTCATTGCTGAAGTTTGCCAACATTCCTGTGCATCAGCTTTCAGCTGTGTACAGGGCTGGTGACTTGCACAGGTGGACTTGCAAGGGTGTTGTTTACTTTGTAGTTTATTGCATCCAGTGAGCAGCTTGATTGCCCTGACCCTGATTTTTCCTTTTTAGATCTGTGGCAACACCTATTCGCACAAGGTGGATATCTTTTCTCTGGGACTGATTCTCTTTGAGCTGCTCTACCCCTTCAGCACACAGATGGAGAGAGTCAAGGTATGTGTGGTGTTATCTTCACTTTGAGCACTTGTTTAAAACAGCTGTTTGCTTGGTGAAATATTGGCAAGAGGTTTCTGTCCTGTTTTCCTTGGAGAAAAGCCTTGCAGCTAGGAGCACAACTTCTTTATCAGCTGTGTACAGACCCCCTGAATCTCTGAAAATAAACTGCAGTCTTCCTAATGTGTGAAGTTGAATTGAGGCTTTAATTTCTTAACAAAGCTCCTCTGTTGTCAAGCCAATAAGAGAAACTATTGAACTATAATATCCAAGAACTCAAGCAACAAATACAATTGAAGCAGCTTTTGACTTTATGCCTACCAGCTTGGTTTTCATTCAAGAATTGGAACCATGCTGTGCATTTTGATTATTTCTTCCTTCATTTGCATCTGCAGTGCTTTTCCACCCAGAGCACTTGGTGAAAAATAGCTGTTCCTTTTCCTATAGTGAGTCTTAGCTGTGAGTCTTGTTCAGCTTCAAGCACAGTTTTCCCATAACTGATGACATTCATTGCACCAGATGTGAATTTGGGATGTTTGATGGTGCATTACAGCTCTTGCTGTTAAAATGTGAGATCCATCCTGCTCAGTAACAAGTTCATGGAGAACAGGGGCTGCAGCCAGAAAGGTCTCTCCTCTCTGACAACCAGTGACCTGTGCAGGAAAGAAAGAGTCATTAAACCTTGTAAATACAAGTTAAATATGCCTGGGGGTGTTACATTCTCAGGTGAAGATGGGAATGGGTTTAGCAGAGAGGTAAGAAACAACTTGAATAGCAGCCTGACCAAGTGCTTCATCTGTTGCACTGGCTTGATTAAAATGCTCTGGCAGTATAGTCTAGAGGAGGAATTAGTGTTAATTTGAACCCCTTGCAGTGAAAACAGTTTCAATTTCTCTAAATCAGTTTTACTGAAACAAAATACCTGGGATGGAGCCGTCCTGGATTCTCAGATCTCTTGCAGCAGTGTTTACAGGCTTTGCCCTTTCAGTTTCTCTCCTAAGAACAGAAACAAAGCAAGTAATGAAACCTAAATTTCACCTAATTCAAATGTTTTACTTCAAGACAGTGTTAAAAGAGTGCCCAGGCTTTCCAGGATTTTCACTGTCATTTCACTCTTCTTGCTGAAAAGAAAACCCTGTCCTTTCATTGCCAGGTTCTGGAGTTTGGCTACTTCAGTAGTTATTTCTGACTTGTTACACTGAGGTTTTCATTGGCATCAGCCAAGCATTAGCACTGCTTGCTGAAGCAAAACATGCTCTGCCTGACCAAGTAACCCAGTAAATTCTAGGAATTTGTGGCAACTGGCTGGAAAAATCCCCAGAGGTGGAGTGTGAGAGCTGCCTCTGTCTCAAGCTGCGAGCAGTGAGTCAGTAACAGTGCAATTTACTTCCAAATGACATGCTGGGAAACACATCACTACAGGCAGACTGAACTGACAGAAAAGAAGAAAAGTTTTCTGAAGCATTTTAATGTCATCAAACTCAGTTTTCTTGAACAGGAGCTTGGCTGTTGCCCATCTTATACTTCCAATGGAGTATTAGGGAAATGAATTTTGATTTAACTTTAGAATTCTTATATTTTGTGGTCAAACTTTGTAAAAGGCAATCCTTCCAAAAAACTGAAGTGCTAAATATTGTGCTTCTGGCTGAACATGGCAAAAACACTCTCACTAGATGGAGCCAGTGGCCTTTGTGTGAAAGAAACACAGAAATACCCAAGACAACTGCTTTCCAAACTGATAAATCTTCTCATTCCTCCTAAATGTTAAACAAAGACTGGTGCTTACATTGGTAATGCAGAGACAATAATTTCATGTGTTTTAATACTGGTGTAGGCCATCTTGGGGGTTATGGATGATGCACAGATTTGTTGATTTTGTTCAGCTAAAGTGAGAAAGTGCAAGCTTATGTATAAAAATTAGAGAGATCATTCTTGTAGCACATTTCTTGTTGTAAGCTCAATACCTAGAGAAACAGCAGCTCACCTGTTCAACTAGGTTGTGATTCTTAACCACTAAAGTAACACTTCAAAACAAAGGGTTATTTTTCCAGCAGGCTGATTTGTTTGAATAATTTGCATATTTTTGAAGGACAGAATAACACTGCTGAAGAATTATATTTCGGAAAATTTACATGTAATTCTTCATGTTTTTACAGACTTTAAGTGATGTTAGAAATCTGAAGTTTCCACCATTGTTCACTCAGAAATATGCACAAGAGGTAGGTACAGCTGATGCTATTCATTAATAATAATGCTTTTTCATTAATAATTGTAATTTTTTTCCTTTGCTTTCCTATTGCTTTGCGGGTAAAAATGGAGAAACCAGGTTGCTTTCATGTTACTAAAATGCATTTCTCTATCCCAGTACTTTTCTACATTTCAAAGCTATAACATTACAATAATGGGCACAATGAACTCCTGTCACAGTTTTCCTCCAGGAATACATTTTTACCTGACTTCCCTTTGTCACTTGCAGTCATTCATTTCACATACATCCTGTCATAATTTCCTGCAACAAACCCATATTCCCAAAGAGAAAATGCAGATTTTCAGACAGGTAAAGGAGAGGCTCTGGGCAGCACCATGGCTACATGGAATCCCCTCCAGAACTGGACCTCCCAGGAGGGAAATCACACGAGCAAATTGTGCTGTGTTCTCACTAGCCAGGTCTGTAGAGTGATGTGGTTGCAGGTAAAGAGGAGGTGATGTACAAAACCTCCCCAGTAACAAGCTGAGGTTCTCTCAGGTGTTCAGGGTAGCTTCAGAGCAGTGGCCAAATGACTCCAGCCTTTCCTGCTTTACAGCTGAAGGCTGCCTGGGAGAAGGGACTGTGCTGTGCTCAGCTGGAACAGGGCACTAATTCTGATGAAATCTTAAACAAATATTCAAGCCACTTGTATATTTAAAGGAAAAATTCTCATTTGCCATGAGAAAGATTCAGTTTGGCTAAACATATAAAAATTAATTTAAAAGTTACTTACAAATTATGTGCCATATATTTAATTTTGATTGCAAATAACATGAAGTTTTTTATAACTCTATTAATAATAATCTTGAATCCAGTTTGGATTGCTGAATCATTTTCAATCCGTGACAGTAAAGACACTTTGAGGAATGCACAGTGATACATTTTAAAATATTAGTACACTTCTAACTACTTAGCCAAAGCACTAACACCCAAATACCTCAGCTGAGGGTATTTTCCACTTGTTCTTACAACCACAACTGAAGCCAGAACATGAAATGAGGAAGAGTTATGGATTGGTTCATGTAATATGTGCTGTGTTTTCTTTCAGTACACCATGGTGAAGGACATGCTCTCTCCAAGTCCCACTGAACGACCAGAGGCTGCAGCAATCATAGAAAATCCTGTCTTTGAAGACTTGGAGCTGCCACCCAAACCCGTGCTCAGGCAGAGGTCACGGACAATGAGCTTATCAGGAAATAAACATTCCAGACAACCAAGCAAATAACTATCCTCAGGATCACTTCTTCCACTCAGCAGGTTTCACAGGGATTGTTCAGCAGAAGGATCCTATGATGCAGAATGTTTATCTTGGAAATAGTTTACTTGCTTTTTTTTGCCATGTTTAAGGTATCAGACACATTGGACAGATTTGGGTTCACTTTGACAGCCAAGGAAGCCCAGTAACCAAAACCTTTCACATTCCATTTTCTTTACCTTTGCTCTCCTAAGCGGACGGGTCCAGCTGCTGTGCTTGCCAATGTTGTACTCCATTATCCTTTTCTGGGGGGTTTCTTGGGTTTTTTTGAAGCTTGTAAATGTCAGCTTGCTGGGTGAGTGAGAGATCTGTAACATGTAAATAGAATTAAAATACTGTATTTTTATAGAGCAAATTACAGTCTCTAAGCCTAGTGAGTGTCTATCCGGGTCACTTGCTCTTTGGTGAAATGAAGATGATTTTGAAATGAACTTTGACTCAATTTTTCTCCCTGGTGGGTAAACTGGGAATCTGCACTATTTTTAAAGCAAAAAAGTACCACAGTTGTACATATTGTCACTATCCATAGCCTGTCATTAGAGGAAATCATTTCATATTTCTGCACTACAGTAGATCTTAGGGAATGCATCTTATGTGGATGAAGCTGTAGAGAAGGAAAAAGAGCTTTTTGCCATTAAATGGGGGGTTTTACAGGCAGTGGTTGGAAGAGCCATAGTCAAAATTATGTACAAAATTGTTGTGATTCTGAAAATTTAAACCTAATGAAGTCATACTTGTCGTATGTAATCTTGTAGATTTGTACTTTAAAAAAAAAAATCAACTGGTAGGCATTTGTGTAATCTGCTAATTTAACTGCCTAATGCCATGCTTTTATTTCTCACTGTAAATATGTTAATTTTTATTTATAAAATACAGAATCAATCCATTTGGGTTGGTGGTGTACAGGATGCACTTGCTGTAATTGTTGAGTGCATTGATTATTGTGACTTCTTTCAAGTCTAAATGATTTAATAAACTTTTTTTATTTATAAGACCAAATAGTAGTTGCTTCTGTTGGAAGCCTGCATCCGTGTGTGCTGCAGATGGCAGCCCTGTGCAGTGGGAATAGGATGGGCTCTGCATTCCTGAAACTTCCTTTGCTTTCCTGTCTCACACTGGCCACAGCATGTGTGATGACACAAAACTGAATGTGCTGCTTGGAAGTGAGAGAGGAGCTGGAGAAAGAAGGGAACTGAGCTCTGACCTGGGTGGATTATGGAGAAAATCACTCACCAGAGAGGGGAGAAGGGATAATTCTTATGCTGTTAGAACTGTTCTTGGACAATTTTTCTGTTTTACAGACTTAAATTTGTTAAAGTCTCTGAGATCAGTTTTCTGAAAAGATAGTGGACTCAAATCCTTCTGGAGATTACTGTGGTGTGACACTGTGACCACCAATGAAACCAGCTGACACCCTGCAGCTTTATGATAAGGCACAAGTAGATTACAATGATTGTCTTCCATGTCCTGTTGGATAACTCTCCTAGATACTGGCTTGTCCAGGTGAAACCAGAAAGCTGCAGTGCATATCTAATCAGGAACAGAGCTTGTGTTTAGCTGGGTTAAAGCAGGAGAGTTAAGTGTGCCCTCTTCCCTTGGATGTCCCTGTTTGCATCAGCTACAGCTGCACAGTGAGATGGCCACATGTGGAACATCTGCCTTCCCTGCCAGCACAGTGATTACAGGTGGAGCACAGGAAATTAGGAATAAGGTATTTTTACTTCCAATATATCTGTATGTGAGTGGCTGCCTATTCCAAGGCAGCACTTCAGTACCAGATCTACCATATGTGTTCACACCAGGTGTGTCTGCCTATTCTGGGATGTTACACTTGCCCACCAAAGCATGGACAAGTCTTCTCCTGTGGGGTCCTTGCCCAGCCACAAAAGCATCTGGCCATGCTCAGCTCTGAACTGCCTGGTCAGTCTTTGCTTCTCTAAGCATTGGAGTGCTTTGTCCCTGTCTTTGTTCCTTACTGCTCCAGGGTTTGACAGAGAAAACCTCTTCCCTATTCTGAGGGGTTTTCCTCTGAATGAAACTTTCCTGCCATCTGTTTCATGGAAAAAAACACCCAAGCTGCCATAGCTGGGAACTCAGAGCCCTTCAAAAGGGGCTTTGGCCTGGGGTTCTGCTGTGCTGTGCAGCACTGGGGTCCTGTCCTGTGCTTTTACAGGATCCTGCCTGTCTCTCAGCTCCCTTCCTCCCCCATAGCTCTTGGGAATTAAACCCCATTCCTTGTCCTGTTTTATCAAAAGGACCAGGGTGGCAGCAGCAGGATTCCTGCCCTGTCCACCTTTGTGCCCATGGGATGCTTCCCCCAGAATAAGGTGTAGTTACTTACCCCTTCCATGTCATTGCTGGAGTTGTAGGGTCTGGGACATCTCACCCTCTCCAGGGAGAATCATTTCACAGGAGAACCACTGCTGAAGCCCAGGTCAGGGCTGTTTTTTCACCAGGCTCTTGAGAGAGAACTCCTGACCCTTGTGCTGGTATTTTCAGGTAGTTCAGCTGTTCCAGGCAGGTCCTGCTTCATTTTGCTACCTCTGAAGACAGTCCCCTGCTACCTGTTCAGAGTAACCCTTCACTGAGGCACTTCGGCTTTCCTACAGGGCGCCAGTGCTGTTGGAAGCCCAGACAAGACTTGGGAGTAGTAAAAAATAATAATTTCCATGTATCATTATTTTTTTATATCTCTGTGGCAGATACCACAGTGTACACACAAGTAATAATTCCTATTCACATCCCATCTTTGGATGGTGTCAGCCACTTGTAGCTTTGAAACCACGGTGCTCCTGGTGTTACAGCAAGTCTTTGTCATTTCCAGGGGCCTGCCACATGGAATGTCCCCTTCCAGAATTAACAAGGAAACCCACAGATAATTCACAGAAAGCTCTGAATATCCAGATGTTGCAGAAGCCAGTGAGCTGAACCCCAAGCAACAGCCCAGGCTGCACATTGGTGCCTCTTTAGGAAGTGAGCTCTGCTCCTTGGCCACATCCCTCTTCTAATTCCCATACACAGACTGGCACACGTGGAGTTATTAAAACTGGTCAAATCTGTAATGAAGCATCGAGATGAGAAGCTGTAGTGGCTTGGTGAGAAACACTGTCCCACCTGACACAGATCACCAGGATGTGCACAAATGTAAGGTCACGTTATACCACACTGGTTTGGCTTTTTTACCCAACATGAAGATTGAATTTGTCTTAGGAAATGCTCATTAGAAAAATAATTATCCAAGAATGAATTAGCTCTGTTCCTGTAACAAATTGCCCCTAAAATATCTGAGTTCCTCATTACTAAAACTGTGGAAGGTGAAGAAATGCATCTTTGTTGTATTGTCCCCAGCTGTAACATTCCAGCCCCTTTGTGTTTCCATTGGGATGTGCTCTAGCACTTTCTGTATCACCACCTCCAGTGACTGATCCTGAATCCCTATGACTTGGGTTTGCCCTTCAGGGCACCGCTGGGCACCATCACGCTGTATTCCAGGTCGGGAGCAGTCTTGGAAAACGTGGCTATGGAAACCATGTCTTCCCCAACATCCACCTGAGACCTGCGCCTGCAAACCAGCAGCTTCTTGAGGGCGTGCTGGAAGTCCCTGTTGAGGAAGGCGTAGAGCAGGGGGTTGATGGTGGAGTTGCAGTAGCCCAGCCAGGTGATGATCTTGAAGGTGCCGAGCAGCACGGTGCTGGCGGAGTCGGTGCCTCTGGCCGCCAGCCAGACGTTCAGCACGAAGTAGGGCAGCCAGCAGAGCACAAACACCGAGATGATGATGCTGATGGTCCTGGTGGCCTTGTTCTCCAGCTGCAGCTGCTTCTGCCGCTTGCTGTTGGGGTGGTAGTGGATCTGCAGCGTCTGCGCCATGATGCGCGTGGCCTTGAGGCGGGAGGCGCGGTAGATGAAGAAGTACATGCTGCACATGACCACGAAGGGGAGGAAGAACGCCAGGGCTGAAGCCACGATGGCAAAAACCCAGTTGGTGACAAAGATGCATTCTGTGCCCCCGTCAAAGTCCACGCCAGGGATCTCATTCCAGCCTTGCATGACGGGAAGGAAGGAAATGAGGGAGGAATAGACCCAGACCGTGCAGGTCATCACGATGCATCTGCAGAAGGAAAGAGATGCGGAGGGGAGAGAGGGTCTGAGTAATTCTGAGCTGAGAACATCCAGTAGGATTCAATCCCCATGGTAACCTGTGTGGGATAGCGCTGCTGAGCAGTCCAGCAGGGCGTGGAGAAGGGAAAAAGCTGGAGTGTAGCAAGTCCAGACGTGCATATCTAACAATTGGGTAATTGCTCTGTAGTTGACAGGATTGGGGTCAGCTTAAGGAGTGCTCAAAGCTGGCTGAGAAATGATGAGAAAGCTTTTACACAAGATGTTTGTTAGTATTTTAAACAGCATATAGATTTTTTTGCTTTCAGCTTTAGTATCTGGCCATTATCTCACCCTCTGGGGCCTGATGGGGATAGAGCTAATGGACACACCAGATGACAGAATCTGCAAGGGGGGCCACACAGTCCCCTCCTCTCTTTGTCTGTGATCCACAAATCACACACAGCAAGAGTGATAGTGGGAAAAATATATCTAGAAGAGCCTGAACCCACCCTGTAAAGCACCCCACTTGCTGCAGTGTCCTCTCTGCCCACCCCCAGATGACTTTCCCCACCCTGCAGTCCTCATTTCAGCTTTTCACATGAAACTGGCATGGGAGTTCAGAAACTCTCCCCATTTTCCCTGAATATCACTTCAGAAAAGATGGTGAGTTTAAGAGAGGGAAGACCACTGCTACACGCGTCCTTCTGGGTCTCCTTTCACCTAGTCCTTAGAAGTATTTCAAAGTCCTTCCCTATCTCTGAAATTGTTTAAGGCCAAGGCTTGAGCAACCTGGTCTAGTGGAAAGTGTCCCTGCGCACAGCAGGGGGATGGAACAAGATCATCTTTCAGGTCCCTTCCAACCCAAGCCTTTCTGTGATTGTGATTCTGTGAAATGTCTGAAATGACAGCACAGGGAAAAACCTGTAGGTCCAACTCAGCCCATATCACTGGTTTCTACCCCTTTTGCAACCCTTCCTTAGCTCAAAAAATATTCTCCCAGGAGCACCATCCAACCCCCTGAGCTGCATCCTCCTTGTTCTCTCCTGCACCACACTAGGCGTTTTCTGCAGTTTTAAATGGTGAGAGCTCCTTTTGCCACATCACTCTGCTTCTGGGCAGCACCTACCAACAGCTCCTTCAGCCTCAGATCAACACAGCCCAAGTGACACCCTGCAGGGACCCAAAACGAGGAGCAGCTGCACTCACCTGCCCCGGGACATCCTTCTGGAGTAGTGGTAGGGGGTGACCACGGAGCAGTACCTGTCCAGGCTGATGAAGCACAGCGTGACAATGGATGCGGTGCAGAACATGACATCGAAGGAGATCCAGACCTTGCAGAACAGCTTCCCAAACAGCCACATCCCTGTCACCTCGTAGATGATGCTGGGAGAGGAAACAGGTGGCAATCAGAGCTGGAAGGGCTGTTTGTGGAGGTGTGTTAAGGCCAGGCTGGGTGAGTCTTGGAACTTCAGAGTCCCTGGGAGTTTTGAACTTTCTGTGCTTTCTGGCACTGACCCTCACAAAAACACTGCTTTTGACCTGAGGCCTTGGAGAAGGTTCCCAAATTTGAGTGATGGAGTTGGAATTGCTGGTGTGTAGTTTGAATAGAAGTGTGTGATTTCACATGGTGAAGGGTTTGGAATGTGGGGTTTTAGAATATAGTCACAGGTATAGGACAAGATGGAGGTTCTTGGGCAGTGGCTCTTATTCCTTCTTCTTCTTAGTTTTAGGTGGAACTTTTAAAATTGGTTAGAAGGTGCAGGTCACCACAGTGCAGGTCACAGGTGTTTGGTTATTGGGTAAAAAGTGTAAATAATACAATGTTAGTTTTAATTGGATAGTTAAGCCTTAAAAGACCTTGTAACTAACTAGATACAGCTCCATTTTCTCTCTTCTAGCTTGTTAGCTAGAGGTGCTGAAGAACTCTCTGTATTTTTGATAAGAATTAATAAACAACCAAGTCTGAACAAGAAAATCCATCTCTCGAGTTTTAATTGTGATTCTGAGTGAAGGCAGAAGAAAAAAGAGGCCAGCCACTGCTATGTGATGCCACTAATAAGATGTGCAGCTATCAGGGGATGCTCTGAGCAGCCTGGTCCAGGTGAAGGTGTTCCTGCCCAGGGCTGGAACAAGAGGATCTCTAAGGCTCCTTCCAACCCAAACCATTCTGTGACTGTATGAATGTGCTGAGGTAATGCTGTGTTTCATCCCACAGGCACTAAGGAATGGGCATGCAGCTCAGCAGGGATTCATCCTCAAAACACAACCCAAGAAAGGAGCACCCCACAGCTGAAGCATGACTGAACAGGAGCAAACCTATGCTTCTTGCACAAAGCTCCCCAAATTTACATCTGCACAGCTTTGTTTATCACAGCATTTTCCCAGTGCCTGACACAGCACAGTCTTTTATGATTTCTCCCCGGGTCCTATGGCATGGGACATCTCCAAGAGAAACTCACCTCACATCCAATTGAATGCTTCAAAACTAGAAAGAATTTCCACTCTTGGTTAAAAAAATATAAAACAACGATATCCTAGGAGGAAGCCTATGCAGCTTGTACATTATGTGGCTCATAAATGCCTCAACAAGGTAAACACACCAGCAAAAAGCAGATATAGTACTAAAAATATTTCTAACAAAGTCAAGAGGGGCTTGTGAGAAGTGAGCAGTAAAGGAAGGAGCATATGGCAGCTGTAGGAAGGCTGATGCCTGTTTCTATAGCATTCACTGAGATGCCATTTGCTTCTCCTCTCTTCAGCTTTCTGCAACTCCCAAGGTGCTGCTGCAATCACCATTTTGAGTGGATTTGATGAGTAACTCCCTAGTCCTGCAGAGCTTTAATTATCCTGTAACTTCCCAGCTTGCTGGTTAAATACAGTGAGATCAGAGCTGCTGAGCTGCAGGTGTCCAGCAAGGGAGAAAGATTCAACCTGATGTCAGAAAACAATGCCTGATCTACACCTCACCAGCACCAGCTCCCTAAATTGACTTGTGAAGGCTGTTCAGAGCACAGCACCTGCTGTAGGTGGGTGCAGTGTTGCTGAAGGGTCCCAGCCCTCTGAAGCTCTTTGTTATGTGGGATTCCATGCAAAAATCCAAGCAAATTACAGCAGAGCCTGTCCCTGCACCATGGACAGCATGGAGGATCCCACAGCACACACATGGGAAGGTTTCATGGCTCTTTTACAGAGGGGAAATGAGGCACTGGAATTGGAACACGGGCTCAGAACTGGACTTGGTGCTGTTTTGCCAATCCTCCTTATCCCCAGAGATGCTTCAGAGCCTGTGGTGTGCTCTGGCCTCCCAGAAGGGGATGTGCTGCTCTTGGGTCCCCCTTGCACACAGATCCCAGGTGAGCAGGTGCCCAGTTCTCACCTGCACACCTCTGGTGGGATACACCTGACCTGCAGATGGGGCAATGGGTACCTGACCCCTCTTCTCTGAGGTACAAAGCCTCTGCAGCTTGGAAAGGATGCTGGATAAGAGGGAGTAGTACAAGCCAAGAAAACCACACAATGAAGTCACCCCTGCCTTGCCCTTTTGCTTGCAGAGGGAAAGAATAGCTGGAAATGTTTCCAGCCTGGAAATGACAGACTGGCTGGAGTACTCAATGAGCTGAGCTAAGCTCAGCTGAACCACTCCTGCAAACCAGCCAAGCCAGGAACAAAACAAAAGTCTTACCCTTATGAAATTAAGACACCAAGTGACAAATTTGTTTTTTCCCTTCTGCCACATTTTCCTGAGCCAAACTGCCTCCTAAGATTATTTCTTTTCCTTCCCTTTGGCACATAACAACCTGCCAACTGAGGGGCAAGCTGAAATCTGAAAGAGCAGCATAGATGTGAAGCCAAAGCAGTGGGAAAGTGTGAAACAGCAGCCACTGTGTTGGCAGGGCTGGACAAGGCTGATGAGCCAGCAGGGTCCATTCCCCAGCACGTGGCCCACCAGGAGCTGGAGCTCTTCCCACCAGGACACTCAGGAGAGCACAAACCACCAACCACACTCTGACCTTTGCTCCCCTTTGTAGTTTTTAAGTAAGGCATCACTAAAAGTAAATTCAAAATAGATAGGAGGAAGAATTTTTAAGGTGAGGTTGCCCAGAGAAGCTGTGGCTGCCCCATCCCTGGAAGTGTTCAAAGCCAGGTTGGATGGGGCTCTGACCAAGCTGGTCCATTGCCTGTGTCCCTGCTCAGTGCAGGGCTTGGACTGGATGACCCCCAAAGCTCCCTGCCAACCCAAACCAGTCTATGGTTCTATGATAATTTCAGAACCTGAACTTAAAATTCATCAAGCACAGAATTTAAGCTAGCAGCAATATTTTTTAAAATAAAATCATTGACTGCTTTTTTTCACCTGATGCCATGAACTTTTAACTCAGTTTGCAATTGCTTGTTGGAACAATACTTTGCAGAGCCAAATTCAAAAGAGTGGACAGCCCCATGAGAAATGAGCACAGAACATGAAAAGAGCTCAGCATCCTCATATTGCCCCATGAGCTGAAAATAGGGTGCAGTTCCCTGATTTACACAAACTTATGGCTGCTTTGAAGGACAAGACAGCCAGGATCACAAGCCAGCTGCTCTCTGGTTTTGTTTCACTGTTTTAGCCAGGTGCTGAAGCTCCCATAAATACAAACCTCCTGCAGGGACACCTGCCCTCTGAAGTGCCTCTTCCTCCATGAAATATAGGGAAAGCCTAAATGACTCTGTGTACACTGAATAAATTCCTTACATTCCATACACAGGGCTAGTCCTGGAAGAGGGGTCTCAATGACTGCAGCTCCACCTGCAGAGCTGGAAATCAAGTTCAGACCAGCAGCCAAGGTCCCTGTGTGGCCAACAGGAAAATCACCCTGGGGAAATGTGTCTCCATGAACTATAAGGGGATCCAAACCACAGAACCACCAGCCATGGCCCAGCCCTTTGGAGAGCCCAGCAGGTGAATCCCAGCCCAGGGACACTCCTCACCTGAAGGGCATCACCAGGCAGGCCACCAGGAAATCTGCCGTGGCCAGGGACATGATGAACATGTAGGTGACCGTGCGCAGCCTCCTCTCCACCACGGGGCACAGGAACACCACGGTGTTTCCCAGCAGGGTGGCCAGGTCGATGAGGGTGAGGACCAGCCCAGTCAGCACCTCCTGGAGCCCAACCCCTCCCCTTGCAAAGGAGGAGGCAGCAGAGGAGAAATTAGAGAGCCAGGTTTCGTTCCTGTCCATCAGCATCTTCCCACTGCGGAAATCTGGATGAGATAAAAGGGGAGAACCAGAATTACTGTAATGACGATTTGTAGGTGTGTGAAAGGGAGGATGGAAATGATATTTGCACTTCATTTGCTCCAGGAAAAATCCACACACCCTGCTGTGCCTGTCCCGTGGTTAGCAGGCCATTAGAAGTGTCTGAAATCCTGAGGGTGAGGATAAATGTGCAGCATTGACTGCAGTCCTTCATGGCAATTAAAAGCCCTCCTGTGAATGAAAATGCATCATCAGATGAAGCATGGGACCAGAAAAAAAAAAAATAGAAATGTACTGAGAGCAGAGAGGGGAAAAGAAAACAAATGAAATAAAAAATTAAAGCAGCTGGGCTAAATCCCACTGAAGAGCATGCCAAATCCACATAATGTGGGGGCTGGAACTAGATGATCTTTAAGGTGCTTTTCAACCTAAGCCATTCTGTGGTTCTGTATTCTCATTATCATTTCTGCCACCCCCAGACCAGCTGGGGCTGCTTCCATAACCCCTCTGTTCAGTCCGTGCTGGGCGTCCTGGTGCTTTTTCTGACTGAAGGTTAGAGGTTTTTTATTACCACAGTGGGCAGCTCCAGCCTGCAGGGAGAATGGCCAAGCAGGGCTGCCAGCAGCTACTCAGGGAGCAGAATTGTGGGATCACAGAATAATTTGGGTTGGAAGATCACCAGATTGAGGTGTCTCAGGTGCAGCCCTGACCCAGACTCGTGTTCCCTCTGTGCCCAGATGGGAGGTGATGCTCCCAACCCCTTAACTGGGGATTTTTCCATTGAGGAAATCCACATGCTTGTGTCCACAGCTCAGTCCCCAGACTTTGACCAAGTGGTGTCACAGGTAGGTGGGAAGCTGGGAATGATGCCCTGCAAAATCTCCAGCAATTCAAAGCTCACTGGTGCAGCTGAGGGAACACAAAGCTTGTGGGGGAAAGAGAATTATACAAATATTTCCCTATGACAAATTGTTACGTTTAAATATCATCACTTCTCCAGTGACTGGGATCTGCTTCAAACACACCCTCAGGTCAGTCCCACATCCCCAGGGCATCCTGCTGAGTGCAGTGTGATGATGGGCCTGGACAACTCCCCTACAGCCCAACTTGCCTCATCTCACAGGGGTCAAACTTTGGCTGAGGAGGAGTGTAAGAACAAGGCAGCAAAATGTTCCAAACAGCTCTCTGTCCTTTCTGCAGCCTATGATTAAGATTACCTCTTAAGATGGTTTCAATGATTTCTGAATCATTAAATTGTCCTGCTTCCCCTCTGGCGCAGCAAACTTTTAGCATCCATGGCCTCCTACAGCAACAACTTCCACAGCTCAGCCCTGTGCCCTGCAGTGAAACCCCTTTTTTTGCTTGTTCTGAGCCTGTCACCAGCCAGATTCATTCAGTGCCTCTGGTCCTTGCCTTGGAAGAGCATCACAGAACCCATCCCCATCCACTCCCTCAGTGCCACTGCTGGGCTCTTCAACCTCTGCCCACCCTTCCTGCTCTTCTGAGCCCCTGAGAAGGATTAAAACTCCAAACTATTCCCAAGAGGTAAATGTTCTGTGGATTTTCCTAAGGGCATGATCTCTGTTCTGTCCTGCTCCTCTTCCACCACCATCCCTGACATGATTTGCTGATTTGAGCTTTCCACTGAGCTCTGGCCATCCAAAGGTCTTGTTCCAGAGCTCAGAGTCCACTGCTTTAGATGGGAAAATAGCATGAAATTAGGAAATTAAGTTCTCTCCATCTTTTTGAAACCCCATCACTCCACAGTTGAATTCTTTCCTCCACTGTAATGCTCAATGAATCTCATAAAAACTTCTTTCCACTTCATTAAGTCAGACATTATCCTCCATGCCCTGGTTAAACTTTCTTCTGCCTGTAAATATCACTGTTTCATGATGCACCATTTTCCCAGCTGAAGAATTCTAGAATCCCACATATCCCAACCCCTATCCCTGTGAGAGCATCACTGATCTCTGTAGCTCACCATGCCCTTACCCCTCCTCTGTCACCTCTCAGACAAGTGCTTTTTCACACAGGGAGCTTCCTTCTTAACCCAGGACTATTACATTTCCTTAAAACCCCCCACCATGAGGGACTATATTGAAAACCTTTCAGAATTCCAAGCAGCCTACACCACCAAGGTGTTTCTTTTCCATCTGCTGACTCCTTCCAAGCATTTCTATACAACTGTGAAGCTGGGTTGCATTTTCTGAAAGCAATAGTGACCTTGTCCTTGGATGTAATCGTGTATTCATGCACCTACTCATCCTTCAAAATCCTCAGCTCCTTCCCATGACTTCTCTTTATTTGCTGGATTTAGTGGTTTCATTCCTTTCAAGTTAAAAATAAAAAATGGAAAACAAAATTAAGAGAAGACTCAAGCTGTCTAGGAAAATAAAAATAAAGAAGGAAAGCTCTTCCTCAGTGGAGCTGGGTGTCACTGAGGCCTGAAGCTCTCCTGCTCCTCCAGCACTGAGAACAAGAAGGATTTTGGGACATCATCTCATGCAGCCCCCTGGGCCAGCACTGCTAAAGGTCTGCAGAGTGTCTTAATTATCTCAGTCCTAATGAAAATGTTCCTGGGACAACATTCCACATCCTGGTAACACCCCATAAATATAAAATATAAAAATACAATCTCCAGCTCCCCCATCATTGACAGAAAGGAGGATAATCTGTGTCATTCTTCCTAACAGCTCCATGGAGGATGTCATCAGACTGGATGAGTTCCTGTGGAACAGGTGGATTTCAATGCAGCCACATTTCCTGGCAGAAAGAATTGTTCAGGCTGTTCTCCTCCAGGGTGTTCACACAGACAGCTCAGGGACACAGAGAGTGGCACATGGGAGCCAGGCTCCAGAACCCACCTCTGCAAGGGCCATTCCCTGCTCCTCAGCCATCTCCCAAACCTGCTGGTGTCCTCACACCTCTGGTACCTCTACAAGGTCTGGGAGCTGCCCTTTGACCCCACCTTGAGCTGACCCCTGACCAGTTTAAACACCTGAGTACCACCCAGTGAGCCCCAGGTTGTGCCAGGAGAGCATTCAGGATTAGCATAGTCTGGCATGAACAGCAAAAAATCAGGTTTGATGAAAAATCAATTTTTTTTTAGAAAAATTTTTAAAAGGTTGAATTGTAAAGTTTAAAACACCTGGTCTTCAGATTTTTTAAAAAAATTAATGTCAAACTTTTGTTCATGGGTAGATGAGAATGATAAGTGAGAATTCTGTATTGATTAATTATTTGGGGTTTTTTAGATGCAACATTGAGACAAGAAGGTTTTGAAGTCACACCTTCCTGCAAAGAATGACTGTTCCCACACAGTCATTAAGTTTGTATCAGCATTAGAATGACTCTAATTAAAGCAGATCATTACTCACTCTGCTCTATGAGCACACACCACTCTCAAACTCTGAGCAGAACTAGGACACAGTTATTAGAATTCCTCTTTGCAAGTTCTCTGTGCTCCTCAAGTACCATCTCAGCCACCAGCCTGGGTTGAAAGGTCTTCTCAAATGAAAAACCCACAGCAGGCTCCTTATGCAGGATACATCCAGGAGCATGACCGTGCACAAAAACAGCAGGCAGATGTGCCCACACTCACTAAACACTAGGGAAACACACTTGTCTTTTTTTTATTTTTCTTTTTATCAGCAAAAGGCTGAAAGGAAATAAGGCTGTCTTTATTTGACATCCATTACTCCAGCAATAAAAACAAGGGATGATGGATTATTGAAACTTCAGGTTTGAACCTTGAACTCTAATTCAGGGTACAGACAAAAGGATCCTGCTGTTCCTGATCCCTTTCAAGGCTCCCCAGGCAGAATCCCTGGAAGCTCATCCACAGTCCCTGTCACAGCCAAGGTGGATGTCTGGATCCCTTTTCCTCTGACTGAGAAACCAACCCTTATCCAAATGTGCTAAATTAAGTTAACTAAGAAGTGCTGCTCTCAAACCACCTGGAGAATAGTTAACACAGGAAAACAGGGGATACCATCTTACCCTCTCTGTGGAAATTATTGGGACAAAGCAGGACATGCCATCTTTCCCAGGGATGCACTTCTTCAGCTTAAAATATTGGAACTTCTAAATACTCCTGTGAGCTGCAGCAGCCCATGTGCTTACACTGCTCAGATAGCCCAGAGTCTTTCTACAACATCAGTCTTTCCTGCAAGAGCCCTCTTAAACCAGAGGGATAAATGCCCAGTTGTACCATGAAGTGGGATATTCCCAGATTTCCTGGGGATCTCAGATGCCTTAGGGTTTGCACTATTCTTTTTTGGATATTATAGTTTTACTCCCTTTCAAAAATCTGATGGGTTGGATTCTGCTCTGAGGCTGCCTGAGCAAAGCAACTCCATGTATGTTCCCTTTAATATCCAGTAAGTTGGAACTGATTTATTCAGCAGACAAATCTCAACCTAAAGGTTCACTTCATCAGGCATAGTTTGATGGCAAGGAAGGGGGGAAAAAAACTCTGCAATTTCAAGGCTGACTGCACTTTAAAATCTTAGAGGAATTATGAAAACTGGAAATACGTTACTGGGAATTCATTTTGCCGCCAGACTCTGCTGAATCAGGTATAATCCAGCACGGAACAACACCTGTCCCAGGACCTCACACACCTTTCCCTTCTCCTCCCCATGAGGAAACTGCAGCAGCTCAGTGATTGCTGAACAGGGTGAGCAGTTTGTTGAACTGTGGGTGGTGATGAAGGAGGGGGAGAATGCCCGGGGATGCTTCCACCAGCACAGCATCCGAGGAGGTCCTGCAGAGAGTGAGCCTTGCACTGACCTTCCACCTCTCTCTATGCAACTTTCCAGTTGCAAGGACAGCATTTCCCAGGGCGCGACTTCTTTCCATCCCCAAACCAGCACTGAGCAGCTCCTACAGCCCCTCTGAGAGTGCCGGGGCTGGGAGCACGGTGAGACACAATATCTTACCTTGGGAACTGAAGGCAGGAGCAGCTCGGCAGTGTTCTGAGCCCGGAGCTGCTCTCCCAGCTGCAGGGTACCGGGGGGTACCGGGGGGTACCGGGGGTGCGGATCCCTCCCCTCGGAGATGCTCCCAGCCTGGCTGCCTGCAGCTGATGGGTCCTGCCCCGAAGCAGGAGACGGAATCCACATCCACAGCCGGCACAGCCGGTTGGGATCAGCCCCAGGCAGCTCCTCGCAGCCACAGAAGGTGTCCAGCAGCCGCTGCCTGCTCGGGGAGAGAGGAGAAACCCGAGCGACATCTCAGCGTGAAACTCGAGGTGAAGTTAAACCCGCGCTGCCAGCACTGGGCTCACTGGCGTTAGGAACTGAGCCGGGGAGACAAAACCCAAATCCTGGGAAGGCAAACCCCTCACCCTCTGGGGAACAAAACTCCCAACCCCTGCAGTGCAAAAAACCACAAACCCTGTGGCGCAAAACCATCAAACCCTGTGGCGCAAAACCTTCAGACCCTGGGATGCAAAACTCTCAAATCCTGGGGCGCAAAACCCTCAAATCCTGGGGCGCAAAAACGCACCAAACCCTTGAGTACAAAGACACTACCCGGGGTTCAAATCCACAGCCCCGGGGTGCCAAATCCACCCTTCCTGCGGTCAAAGCCGCCAAACCTCTGGGGACAAAAGCGCCAACCCCCGAGGGCAGCAAAAGCCCAGCCCGGGGTCGGGCAAAGCGCCGAGGATGCTGCGGAGCGCATCTGCATCAGCCCGGGGAGGGACTGCGGGTCCTGCCCGCCGAGAGGGGGAAAAAGAGGGGGACAAACCCCTCCCGAGGGGGAGACAGGGTTTGAAGGGGGTGTCCTTCGGGCAGAGGGTTCAGGACGTGCCTCGGGGGAGTCTGCGATAGAGGGGATCCCACCCGGGGCGGGGAGCAGCAGTGGGAGCCGTGCCCGGGGATGGGGATGGGGATGGGGATGGGGATGGGGATGGGGATGGGGATGGGGATGGGGATGGGGATGGGGATGGGGATGGGGATGGGGATGGGGATGGGGATGGGGATGGGGATTCCTCCGGCAACACTTACCGAGGCAGGCGGAGGAGCCGCCCCCTCTCTCCTCCGCCTCGCTCCAGCCGGGAAACCTTTCCTTCCTTCCTTCTTTCCTTCCTCCCTTCCCTGCGGGATGCAGGGCTCCGCGTGCAGACGATGCTCTCTTTCCTTCTGCTTTCAAACCAGCCCTTCCCACTCCCCTCGGCAGCTACAGGCACACGGCCACCTGGTGCATGAAAACAGCAATAAAAAACAAGAGGCGTTCCGTGGGTTTGGCTCCCCTGCTGCCAAACAGGGGGTTTTGTCCATAAAACGATCCGGAAAATCCCGGCTGGAAGAGGAGGGAGGTTGGTGCGATGTCACCTGCCCAGCCCCTCTGTGCCCTGTCCCCGGGTCTGGGCGGGCTGGCAGGGCTGGGGTGGTGGTGCTGGATTTTGGAAAGCGGGCAGTGGGTTCTTTAGGCGTGTGGGTGGGACAGCCTGGCTGAATGGGTGCCTGGAAAGCAGAAATCCCAATCCCAGCTGCAGCTCAGGGTGTGACCGGCACCTCTCGGGTGCCGCTCAGCCGGCGGGAAATGAGCACGGCAAGAAAAGGGGGAAAAAAAAAAATCTGGTTCTTTGAGTGCTTAGGTGAATGTCACACACAAGTATGTGCATGTGTAACCCTCAGCCACAGCTCCTGTCCTAAAACAACCCCCAAATCACCCGCAAAGGCATCAGCTCTACACACTAAATTGCTGCCATCACCATGTGGGTCTCCTTTCTCCTTTGTTTTCTGAAGATTGTTACAAAGGTTTTGACCCACGGCTTCACCCACCACCAAAAATGACGCTGGAGAATTTTTTCAATGAGTGTGGAGAGGAAATCTCTTGGTCAGGGTCGATGGAAAGCAAAGAAACTGAAATTTACTCTCCCTGAAATAGCTCTGCTCCTGGCTGGCAATTGGCCTCTCAGGTTTCAGGCTTGATTTTGGTATTAACAATCAAATTGTGATGGAAGAGCAGGTTTGGATGGTTTTGTGTCATATCTGTTGCTTTAGAAATAGCAGATTGCCCTTTGAACATAATAAAATCTACTTTAAATTATGGACTTTCCACTCCAGGAAAGGAAGGAAAGGAAGAAGAGAGAAAGACCCAAAGAGACAGAGAGAAGTAAAGAGAGAGATAGAGAAAGAAATAAAGAGAAAAAACAAAAGAGAGAAAGAGAGAAAGAGAATAATTTCCCACAGCCAAACACAACCTCATCCCTGTATTTTCCTTTAATAAGAACAAATAAAGCAGGGAAATTAAGGAATGTGTGAATTTCTGTGAATTTAGATTGATTCCATTACTTTAGTCAACATAAACTTCCATATGTATCTGAAAAAATCAGCCTTGACAACTTTGCTGTAAATATTTTAAATGATTGCATTTAAAGTTGTCTTCTAATTTACATTTAATTTAAAAAAGTTTTAATTAAGTGTGAAATATGAGCAAAATATTTTGTTTCTGATCAAAAAGAACAATTTTCAAACATGAAGAAAAGGTTCACCAGCCTCCTTGCAAGCTGAGCTCTTGAAGCCACTTCATGAGCTTCTTTTTTTTCTGACCTCCATTAATGCCACTGAGCTAAACAGGAGCATCTGACCAGGGAAGATAAGCAAAATTTTATTTAAAAGCTTTTACCAAGCTCTTTTATTTTTCCATTTGCTGACAAGCAAACATCAACAAATAGAATTAAATTATATATATTATATACACATTTTATATCAATTGTATTTTGTACCATATTAATATAGTAAAAGCATAATAAATATATTAAATTGCAGAAATGAAAAAAAAAATGAAGTTTTTAATAATACCTGGTTTATGGTGGGGTTTTTTGTTTTTTTTGGGTTTTTTTGATAGAACTTTGCTGGAACATACTTTTCATAGAATCCAGTCCTCCTGGATCCCAGGCAGGCTATCAGACTCCAGTAATTGAGTTTTTATGGAGTGGAGAGTAATAGCAAAGGCCTGCAGCTCCTCCAAAGCACCAATCTCAAAAGAAATGACAAAGGAGGGAGATAACAGCAAGAAGAGGTGATCTGGACAGAGTGCTGCAAATGCTGTGTCAGGCACTCATATTAATGTCATCTGTGATCAATTCACCTGTCAGCATGTCACAAATCATAAAAAAAAAAAAAAAAAAAAAAAAAAAAAAAAAAAAAAAAAAGAAAAAAGAAAGAAAAAACAATGCAAAATTTAACATTACTGAAAATTCACGTACATTGTCAAGTCCAGATTCCTGGGATGTTGTCTCATGGGTTGCTGGTTTTACATTGTATTTTCAATGATACCTGGAAAGGGAGGAACTAGGCTAAATGGAGTTCATTCAGCTTTCTGATCTTTGCAACAAGGAGGGTAATAGGAAATGTTCATTTCAGAGCATTTTGCATATCAAAAGCAGCTTGATCCTAAAAACCTTGAGAAGCAGTAGAGCTGTTTGTGCAGACTCTGAGGTACAGCTCCTAAAAATGGCAAATGAGGAGGGGCTGGAATACTCAGGAGTGGTTTGAGGCTTCTTTTACACTTGGTAGAGTGTAAAAAACTTGGAAAGCATTGTTAAATCCCTTGGGAAGGAGGGAAGAAGCTCAGACCAATGTGTTTTGTGGTGTCAAGGAGAAGGATACAAGGAAACTTGGTGGGTTTTAAACCTCATGGTTCAGCAGCAGCAGATAACCTCACCATGCACAGAGATTTACAAATTGCACAGAGAATAATGAATGCAAAAGGCCTGTAAATCACATGGCATTGGGCAAGGAGGACCATGGAAGGGCAGTTTTGGTGTTTTCCTTTGCCTCTGGAAGGGGAGCCTGCCCTGACTGCACTGCCTTTTCTCCAGCTCCTCCTTAAGGCAGCAGCACGAGAAGAAGGAAGGAAGGAGCATTTGCTTTCCTGTCTGTCTTGACTTAGCCAGGTGTGAAACTGCACAAACAGCTGTATGGACTGTTAAACAACTCTTTCCTAAGCCTGCTGGCTGACAGGCTTTCTGAGCAGCAGCCTCTGCAGGTGCTTGCTGAGCACTCCTGTGTCAGCCCAGGGCCCAGAGGCAGCTGTGTGTGAGATGTGCTTTTGTCCTGGTTTGGAGGACAGGTGTCTGCCAATAAAGACAGAAGCTTCTCTTTAAAATGGAGAATGTAAACCCCCTCCCTCCAAATTATTATTATCATTTTGAAATTAAGGGGCTCTCAGGCAAAGATATGGGAATTTGGAATAACAGTTCTTTACTAGGGAAATTAAAATAGAAATGCAGTATCACACAGAACAATCCCAACCCTGCCAGAGTCAGAATCCAAGCTGGCACAGTCAGTCAGTCAGGGTGGTGGCACAGTCCCATTCCATGGTGCTGCATCCTCCTGCAGGGGCAGATGTGGTTCAGCTGGAGCAGTGCTCCTGGAGAAGGTGCAGTTTCCTCTGAAGGTGCAGGGATGATGTGGAAGGGTCTGGCTTTCCTCTGGAATCCAGTGGAAAGAAGGTTCCTTGGTGTCCAAAATCTCAATTTTTCTCTGGGTAGGAAAGACTTGGCTCCTGCCCTGGCTGGAGCATCTCCCAGTGGGATGATGGAATTTTATCAGTCATGCCCTGGGACTCAGTGGCCATGAACAGGAGATATCTCCTGGAGGGAGGATGGGCTGTGGGAAGATAAAGATGATTGCCCAGCTGGTTTAAAGATGGCCCATTAGCAGAGAATATGTGCCAGGAGATCAGGGGCACTGCCCCAGCCGGGTCAGCAGATGGGACAGAACACACATTGCTGCCACATCAACCCAACACAGCTCTGTGCCAGGCTGCTCTGGCACTTCATCCCTGTGGCAGTGCTGCAGCCACAGCCCAGGCAGAGCAGCTCCTTGGACTCACCATCCCTGCTGTGCTCCTCTTTTCCAATATCTCATGTGCTGCAGTGTGTGCAGCGCTTCTCGTGTTTGATGAATTCTACCTGATGATTTCTCTCTCCATCTTCCTTCATCAGGCCCCATATATTTATATTTTCTTTTTCAGGTGGGATTTGTGATCTTTGTACTTTGACATAATCACTTCTCAAATGAGGAATTGCTCCTGTGGCAGGCTCAGCTGCTCTGTGCTGCTTCCACTTGTCCCTCAGACCCCAAAAGTGATCTCTCTTCTTTCCAATGGATATGTAGGGGGTATACATTCCTAATTTTTTCCTGTCTGAACAGTGTGCAGTTTATATCCTGGAAATAAATGTACAGGTATTCCCACTAGCTTCCAGCAATGTTTATGCTGATATATTTTAAGCCTGCAAATACCTCCCTGTCTCTCAGTGTGCCTCACCTGAACTGCAGCCTCTGTCACACTGCTGAAAAATCAGGATCCTCCCCACCATCAAGGGCACTGGAGAGACCCAAAACATTCTTGGTGAAATCCATGGGAATTACTGGAGCCTGAGGTAGGTTATTAGATATTCATTATCATCAAGTCAATAATTCAAGGCAGTAAGATTGATATACAGTTATAGAATTATATAAAAAATAAAAGAAAAACAATCCTCAACATTTAAACTGGGTCATGGGAGCTGGTGTTTGTACATACCAGGAATTTTGTATGGATATGCTCAATGGTTCTGGTCTTAAGGGCAGCTGTGGGTCATTGGATCTATCCCATTTAGAGAGGAAGAAGAGTAATCACACTCTAAATATACAAAACCCACACCCTAAAATGCTGTTGGCATCTCCCAGCCAGGTGTGGGTTCAGCCCAGCTTTTCCTGGTGTTGAGGATACAGATGTGACCTGTGGCACAGAGCAGTGCCCAGCTGTGGCAGATCAGGGCCATGCTGAGGGCTGGTCTGCAGGGCACTGCTGAGGAACACCTCTGACTCCTTTGAAGCTGTTGGATGATGAAAATGTGTTCCAAAATCTTTTTTCTGTCATTCTCCATGAGTTTCCCATCTGTGCTGGGCAGAGGGACCCCAGAACTCTGCTGGCAGCCTCTTACTGCAGGGCTGAAGGTACTGAACTGAGTTAATTAGGATGTGAAGTTTTGTGTCCAAATTTTGCTGTCATGGATTTTCCCTTGAGCTAGAGAAGAGCTTGAGGCTCTTAAGCTCTAGAAGCACATTCAGGCATAGAAATGGCCCAGCTCTGCCTTGTGACCAGCAACAGCTCCTGAGTGCTCTCAAATGTTTGAGTTCTTTGCAGCTTCCCTTCAGCCACACTCTGGTGTCAGTCCACACAGGAGTGAGCAATTCCTGCTGAACCTTCATCCTGCCTGGGGAGACCTTGGACATTTCATCCCACAGAGGGAGAATAGATCTGATTCTGCCAGACCCCTCTCCTCTCACATGGCTGATAACCCAACAGAGAGACATCCTATAATTTAGACAGAGCTGTCCAAGGCTGCCAGGGAACTGTCCTTGAGTTCACTTGAAAGCAAGAATGATTTTTACAGCAGGAACAGCTTTCAGGCATCAGGAGACTCCCTGGGAACTCTGGATAGCTTGCACTGGAGTGTGCACACATCTGCTCCACATTCTCATGGAATTGCTTCCTCACACCTCTGAAGTGGCTTGTTTATCTCCCTGTAGCTGTTGGGCAGATGGTTTTTATTTGTGTGGGAGATCCACCCAGGAATTTGATGGCACTTCTAAGCAAAATGTTCTTCTCTGCACAGGGCATGTCCCAGTTATCAGATGGTCAGGGTTTCACTATGGTCACACTCCTTGCCATGTTTGCACCACGGCACTTTCACCTGAGGATTGCCATGTTGTGCAAACAGAAACCCTTTATCCAGAAGGAACCTTGGTGTTTTCAACTTACACTGAAACCCAGTGAGTAACATTCCCCAAAGTACTCTGTAATTAGGGGCTCCTCCATTCCTAAGCATCCAGATTGGGCTGAGCTTGCAGCAGGGTTGTACAGCTGAGCTTGGTGTGTGCTTTGAGTTCTCAAAGAACATTAGAAAATTCAAGCCCAAGAGGTATGAAAACACTCAAGCTGAGTCATCAGAAATGAGTGGACATTTTTTAAGCCTTCACTGCCTGCCAAAAGCTGCACAATGACTCAATGTCTTGGTCTGAAGCAAAACCTTTGGCTCTGTGTGTTATCTATTAGACCGTGTCGGATGTGAGGGATTGAGAAAATTATAAATCTAGTCAGAAATGCCACTGAGAAGACACCAGAGATCTGCTGCAGAGACCACCAAGGGGAGTGACAAAGGCTTTTGTTGCTCTTAGAAGAAAAGACACCATTGATACACAAAACAGTGTCCTGAGAGAGAGGAGAGCACTGAGCACACACAGACAAAACCAATGGAGGAAACAACTCAGGATATCCTACATGCTGTATCAGGGCACAGAATCTATTTGAATAGCTGCCATATTTTAATTGCTTCCAACAATCCTGTTTCTTGGCTCTGTTGTGTATTTCTAGCAACAGTGCTGAAATTATTGTATAACTGAGAAAAAAAAAAAAAAAAAAAAGAAGAGAAACTTATCATCGAAACCACTTGTCAGGCTGAAATAAGTTGCCAGAGAAAATTTTCTTTTTCCTTTTTATTGTTGTCCTGACAAGCTGGACAGGGGCTCTTTTCTCTTGTGCTGCAAAATCTAATTATATACATACATAAAAAAAGAGACAGCACTAACCATTTGTCTCGCATGACTCACCACTCTTTGCAAATGTCATAAATGCTGGCAAGCAAACCACAGTCACAGAACACATTAGTGTCTCACAAGGCTGCCTGGCTTGATTTCAGGCTGGCTAGGATTGGGCTGAGTAATTGGGAGAAGATGGGAGGAAGATTTCACTGGACATCTGGGATTACTGTGTGCTGGAAGCATGGCAGGACACAAACCACTAAAAACAATCCAGTGCCTTCAATGGCAATCCTTGTTGCAGGTTGATATTATTTGTACAGCCCAGAAGAGATAAAGAAACAGAGCCTTTATTTTAAATAAAGGGTTGTGCAACCTGTTATTCATTGATCATTTGGGCCTCCTGTTTTAAAGAAAAAAAAAAAAAGGAGATGCCTCTCTGGAATACATCTTCATGGCCACCCATGGAATCCCTGGAGAGGTTGTGCCAGAAGTTGTCCCAACCCTGGAAGTGCTCAAGACCAGGTAGGATGATGCTCTGAGTAACCTGGTTTAGTGGAAGGTGTCCCTGCCCATGGCTGATCTTTAAGGCCCCTTTCAACCTAAACCATTTTATGGTTTTGTCAGGGCAGAACAGAGCCACAGAGGAGTGCCCTGGGCTGAGCAGAAGATGAGATCATAAGAGTAAATCTCAGTCTCAGAACATCAGACAGGATGGATCTGCAATAGACAGGCTTTAATAAGGAGATAACTTTCTTAGAAAGCAAAGTTACTTCTGAAACCCTGGAGAAACTCATCCTTTCAAAGTGAGACAGGCAGGTTATTTTTGAAACACAGGGTTTCTTTAATGTTCTTCCTTTTAATTTCATGGCATGGAGCTGTCCCAACAAGGGCCAGTCTCATTTCTCCTTTCAGGAAAGGGAATGAAATCCTGAAATCAGAGTTCAAAGTCTAACAAACCCTCTGGAAAGGAGATATGATGAAATAAAATGCAATGAAAGAAAACCTGGAAATTTGGAAATGGGATACCACGAAGAAATGGCCTCAGATGACAAGGATTGCAGGGAAATGGACCAAAACTTGCTAAAATTATCCTAATCAAATCCTGAAATTATGGAAGAAAGGGAAAAATAAAGCCAGTTGAGAGGTTACTAAAAAAATGAAATGGTTATAAAAATAAAGGGAAAATTCTTAAACCAATTGAAAACACCAAAAGTGAATGGGATGACAAGAAGTGCAGGGATATGGACCCAAACTTGCCTGAATAATGCTCAATGAAATGGCAAGAAAACCTTCTTTTCAGGAACAGGAATGAAATCCTGAAATCAGAGGACAAAGTCTAACAGAAGGAAAGCTAACTTCCAGGAGTAATACAGAAGGGGATTTCAGAGCAGGGTGTAAAGTTGTAGGGAATAAAATGCAAAGGAAGTGTTTGAATGTTCTGCTGATTTCTGAACGTGGCTGTCAGACATGAGGGAAGGTCACAGGTGTTTACCCTGATGGCAGCACAAACCTACATGTGATAAGTGAACAATATGGGGCAGTTAAGGATGCTGGAAGGTAACCAGGCAGCAAAGATCTGGGGTTACAGAGTGTTACTGATTTGGGCAGCATGGGAATGCAGGGGACAGTGCTGGCACAGGGACAGTGACTGCTATTGGATGTGCTGATAGAAAATATGCAAATTAAGAATATGGTTTTTCCTCTGTTAGAGAAATATTAGCAGAAAACTTTCCCGTAGAGCCAAGTGGCAAAAGATATTTATGAATTTAAGACTGCAGGAGGAATTTTCATTTAAGTTATAAAAAATCCATGCAAGATGTCTGAAATCCACTGCCTTCAGGCTGGTGGATGCTGAAACTGCTTAAGCTTTGAGCTACTGTTAGAAAAATATAACTGGAAACCCTCCCACTTAGGACCTGCTCAGCTCTTAGCAATGACAGGGAATTTATTGCTGAAATACCTCGAGAAAGGCATAGTAAGAACTGACTGAACACTGTCAGGTCCTGAAAGGCATCTCAGAGGTTTTGTACTTGGAATAAATGATGGTGTGTTTTCCTGTGCTGCCTGTTTGCCAGGGAATTGAGAAGTGCTCAGGGAGAGTCTGTGTGTTACAGCCACGCAGGGCTGGGCTTGTGGCCTCCCCAGGGATGCAGTTTGGGTCCAGCCCAGCCCCACCAGCAGCCATCTGCCAGGTCCTTTCTGGCTGAGTTGTGCTCAGTGTTAGAGCTCAGACTATAGAGATGTAAATTAAATAAATCTGTGCACAGTTCATTGTGGTCCTGCAGTTGGTGGTTTTTACCTGAAATCTGTGACTTACCTCAGCTGCCTTTGTCTTATGCAGTTAACAAATATTTGTGAGGGAGGAAAGAAATGTGCAGAACATGTGGCCTAGAAATTGAATGAAGTAAATCAAACTGTAGAACTTTAGACTGCCCAAAGTCATGTTACTGGGATGTGAATTCAGCAAGTAAAGGTCAAGGTGCTGATTGAAGCTCCTCAGGTTGGAGCAAGTGTGTTATTTTCAAGTACAGTTTATAACCCTGCCTAGGAAAATAGTTAGGGACAAAGCAGTACAGAGGACAGAAATACAGATAATTCCAGGTTAAGAAGTAGGAATTAAATTACAGTTGCCTTTCAGCTGCAAATGAAAGTTCCTTGAAACAGCAGGTGCGCCTCCAATTGGAAATATTGGAATATTAACTAATCACTTGCACAGCCCCTGTGGAAAAGAGGTGTTGCCAAGCAGGTTATCCAATCCCATGTGTATGTCCACTCTTCCTCAAATATTTTTTTGCCAAAATCTGATGTTCAAGAGTGCCTGGGTGGGGGGAGGGGCTGGAGTACCGGTGTTTGCCCACAAGGGGCAGCACTGCCCGGGGAGGAGCTGCAGTTCCTGGTTGTGTCCACAAGGGGACAGCACTGCCCGGGGAGGGGCTGCAGTTCCTGGTTGTGTCCACAAGGGGCAGCACTGCCCGGGGAGGAGCTGCAGTTCCAGTCTGTGTCCACAAGGGGTCAGCACATCTCCAAGGGGGCGGTGGGGCTGCAGTGCAGGGAAACGGACAAAAAGTTGCTGAAATTGCTCCTAATAACATCATGAAATCACGGAAAAAAGGAATAAATAGAGCCTGCTGAGAGGTTGGTACAAAAATGAAATGCTTAGAGAAATAAAGGGAAAATTCTGAAACCAAGTGGAAACACTAGAACTTAATGGGATGACAAGTAGTGCAGGGTAATGGATCAAAACTTGCTAAAATTACTCCAAATCAAATCCTGAAATCAGAGGACAAAGTCTAACAATCCCTCTGGAAAGGAGATATGATTAAGTGCAATGCCATGCTAAAAAAACCAGGAATTTGGAAATGTGGTGACCATGATGAAATGGCCTGAGATGACAAGGAGTGCAGTGAAATGGACCCAAACCTGCTAAAACTATTCCTAATAACATACTGAAATAATGGAAGGAAGGAATAAATAGAGCCTATTGAGAGTTTGGTAAAAAAATGAAATGGCTAAAAAAAAATCCAAGGAAAATTTCAAAACCAAGTGAAAACACTAAAAGTGAATGGGATGATAAGAAGTGCAGGGATATGGACCCAAGCTTGCCCAAATGATCACTGAAATATCAGGATTTCATTCCCTTTCCTGAAAGGAAATTCTTCCTTCAGGAATGAAATCCTGAAATCACAGGACAGAGTCTAACAAACCCACTGGAAATGAGATATGATGAAATAAAATGCGATGGAAAAAAACCACAGAAATTTGGAAATGGGGTGACCATAATGAAATGGTCTTAGATGACAAGGACTGAAGGGAAATGGAACAAAACTTGCTAAAATTACTCTAATAAAATCCTGAAGTGATGGAAGAAAGGAATAAATAGAGCCTGTTGAGAGGTTGCTAAAAAATTAAATGCTTAGAGAAATAAAGGGAAAATTCCAAAACCGAGTGGAAACACTAAAAGTGAATGGGATGAGAAGGAGTGCAGGGACATGGACCAAAACTTGCTAAAATTACTTCTTATAAAACCCTGAAATCATGGAAGAAGGAAAAAAAGTCAGGTGAGTGATTGATAAAAAAGTGAAATGGTTAAAAAATTCATGGGAAAATTCCAAAACCAAGTGAAAACACTAAAAGTGAATGGGATGATAAGAAGTGCAGGGATATGGACCCAGGCTTGTCCAAATGATCACTGAAATATCAGGATTTCATTCGCTTTCCTGAAAGGAAGAATTTCTTTTCAGGAAAGGGAATGAAATCCTGAAATCAGAGGACAAAGTCTAACAAACTCTCTGGAAAGAAGATACGATGAAATAAAATGCAATGGAAAAAACCCCAGGAATTTGGAAATGGAGTGACCACAATGAAATGGTCTTAGATGACAAGGAGTGCAGGGAAATGGACCAAAACTTGCTAAAGTTATTCCTAATAAAATCCTGAAATCATGGAAGAAAGGAGAAGAAAAGCCTGTTGAGAGGTTGCTAAAAAAAATGAACTGGTTAGAAAAATCATGGGAAAATTCCAAAACTGAGTAAAAACACTAAAAGTGAACGAGATGAGATGAAGTGCAAGGAAATGGAGTAAAGGTGCCCAAATAATTCTCATTGAAATCACAAGAACTCATTCCCTTTCCTGAATTTTACAATCCTGTTTGAAAATGCATTCACTTGCTGTTTAATGAAGCAGAGCACTCAGCCCCTTTCACATGCACAGCATTTCCTGGTGTGGCTGGGCCAGGAACAGCTCCTGAGCTGTAAAATATTTGAAATATGTCAAATTAGTGAAGTGAACTGTGTTCCTTCACAGTGCCTGGAACACAGATTTTATCTTGCTGGGTGACATCAGTGAAGCCTGATTTTTGGAGAAGTTTCACAGCATAAAATGACAATTCAGGAAGAAGCACTCGTGTGGACAGGGAGATTTTGGACAGGAACAGAACTGTGCTCTGACTGTTTAAATGTGAGACCATCCCATGTTGTGTTGGGAAATTTTGCTCTTCTCTACAAAAGCTGCTTTTTCCATTTGACAAGTATATCTGTGATTTATTTTTAGCTTTAATTAGGTATTCCTTCAAATCTTATCACTGCCCACCCAGAGCAAGTGGAGTGGCATAAATACAGACATGATGTAGGGGAGCTTGTGCTGAAGAGTACAGCTACAGCAAATTAATAATCTTTTCTTTTACCCAGGCATTTTATCTTGAATCCAGGAGAGGACTTGTTTACTGATGTGATTCATTAGTTGAAGAATAAAATGTTGACTGGCAAGGTTACTATTTCACATTTTATTATGGATTTTCACTTGAGGATCTATTAATTGTTTACAAGACTTGAAGCATGAACCAAACACCTTTTTATTTTGCAGCAAATTGTGGCTGCTCTGTCCCTGGCAGTACACAAGGTTGAATGGAACTTTGTGCAACCTGGTCTAAGGGAAGATGTTTGAGGTTTTTGTAAGAACGTGATTTCCCTTCTCCCATACCCCCCAATCATTTACCTATTAAAATTTTTACATATCAAATCATAATTACAGTTACAAAATACTTTAGAGCTGTATAACAAAACATCACTTGCCACTATACTTTCACTAGGTTAAGCAACCTTCATTTGCATGTAAAAAACATCTGACTGCTTGTCTTTTTAATCTTAATAAAACCTGCAAAATACCTCACAGCTCCATGGGTAAGATGATCAGAGCAGCCAAAGCCCTGCTGTTCCACTGGGAATGGGGGGATAACTGCCCATGGCTGTGCTGAGTGCACTCCTGATCTGAATGTCTATGGAGGGGTTTGCACAAACCAGGATGTGTTAGACCCAGCAGCAGGAGGAGCGTGCTGCTCCTCTGTGATGGGAAATCACTCTGGAAATGCTGCCTTGCTCCAGAGATAACTGAGCCCCAGGGAGATTAAAGAAGTATGTGCTGGAAATTGGGTGTTATTCTCCAAGGATTTTTCTATTGGTGTGATTTGTGAATATTGGTCTTAAAATCTGGATGGCAAGAGAAGAGATGGAATGTGAAAGCAAGGCCAGGGAAGGCAGATGAAAAAATGGGACAGTTTTGGTTCATGCTGGCAGCTCTGCTGGGGATGCCCAGCTGTGCCCAGCTGTGCCCAGCTGTGCCCTCTGCCACCCCACAGGTGCAGCTGCTGGGTCTCAGGAGGAGAGGAGAGGGAAACTCATTTGGTGGGTTATGATAGAGAGGAGGCTGAAGAGAGGAAAATACATCTTGTCTGCTCAGATGATGAACACCTTTGAGCTGGATTACAGAGCTCTTCAGGGGCAGGACAAAAATCCATCTCATCAAAACCTCATCTTTTCCAGGAACAGATATAAAGAAAGTGGGGAAGGGAATGAAAATCCTCAACACTGATGAGGACAACAGAAATTGGGATGGGTGGTGAGAGTATGTGCACATTGCCCTGCCAGACAGCCATGCCCACCCAGCAGATCTCTGTATCATCTCACTGCTTCCTCATATTTGCTTTTTTGCCCCTTTTCCCCTGTTCTCCCCACTCAGTAATTCTTTCCCAGAAATTCACATAAAACAGTGCACAGGTGCTGTCCCTACCCAATAACTTAGGAGCAAAATCCAAAATTTAATTTCTGTTGACAACTGTGTCAGACTGATTCCTAAGAACCACTTAAACCCCCTTTTGCCAATAATAATCTATCTGCTTCCCACTGCCTGCTCTGTAATACTAAAACTCATTTTTGGTTGTTCTGTTTATCATGTCTGGCTTCATACAGTCTGTATTTGTTTATTTGACACTAATTTGTGCTAGATAAATATGACCTATGCCAGATAAATATAGGTTAGATTCAAAGAATTGGTATTCAGGCCATTTACGTTAGCAGCTTGACTGAACCAGTTTCAATCAAGGTAAAGAAATAGAATCTGAATATAGAAAAGGAACCAGGTATAAACAACAAAACAGGTTATAAGCTGCTTTCACTTTTTTCTCTGCTTTTCACGATTTTCTTCTCTTTGTAAAACTATATTTTTCTGACCTTTATGGTGAAGTTGCCACTCACCCCCTTTAGATCTGATGCCATCCATAGGCACAAAGCTGGCATTTCCCAGACCAGGGACATCCACAAGTGCAGGTGAAGGCCAGAGTGACCTCCAGGCTTGCCTAGGGGTGGAACTGTCATGTCTGGGTCTGTGTTGTGTTGGTGTGTCCAGCAATGTGTGTTCTGTCCCATCTGCTGACCCGGCTGGGGCAGTGCCCCTGATCTCCTGGCACACATTATCTGCTAATGGGCCATCTTTAAACCAGCTGGGCAATCATCTTTATCTTCCCACAGCCCATCCTCCCTCCAGCAGATATCTCCTGTTCATGGCCACTGAGTCCCAGGGCATGACTGATAAAATTCCATCATCCCACTGGGAGATGCTCCAGCCAGGGCAGGAGCCAAGCCTTTCCTACCCAGAGAAAAACTGAGATTTTGGACACCAAGGAACCTTCTTTCCACTGGATTCCAGATGAAAAGCCAGACCTTTCCACATCATCCCTGGAGCTTCAGAGGAAACTGCACCTTCTCCAGGAGCACTGCTCCATCTGAACCACATCTGCCCCTGCAGGAGGATGCAGCACCATGGAATGGGACTGTGCCACCACCCTGACTGACTGACTGTGCCAGCTTGGATTCTGACTCTGGCAGGGTTGGGATTGTTCTTTGTAATACTGCATTTTTATTTTAATTTTTCTAGCCAAGAACTGTTATTCCTAATTTCCATATCTTTACCTGAGAGCCCCTTAGTAATTTTAAGGAAGGGTGTTTACATTCTCCATTTCAAAGAGAAGCTTCTGCCTTTATTGGCAGATCCCTGTCCTTCAAACCAGGACAGGGTCTGACTGGGAGCAGTACCTGGAGCAAAGCTTTGCTCTCTGCTTTTGATCACTCAGGCTGTGCAGCTCTCCCCTTCCAAAATCAGGACAGACAGCCCAAAGAAATCACAGCTGGCAGAGGATCTCCAGGAGTCTTTGGGCAGTGAGCTGGAAGTGGCTGCATTTTACAGAAATTCATAGTCAAAAATTAGTGCTCACCTATTAAAACTGTGGCTGAAGTAGAATCCTTTGGTTCTGAAGGCTGAACCCCACATTATCCCAGGAATAAAGTGAGGAAAAAACCTGAAGGCACCACCACAGACAACAAAGAGTTCCAAGCAGCACAACCAGGGTGCTGCCAGTTCCAGGTGCTCCCAGTGATGGGCACGTCCTGGGGAGGGTCTGAGCTCTGCTCCTCTGAGACTGAATTTAAAGCATTTTAATTCTCTGCTACATTAACTCTGAGAGATAAACACCTTCCTGCAGCTTGGGGATGAGTCAGAGAAGGTGATGGGTGATGTGTGAAGGCAGAGACACCTTGCACCATCCCAGGTTGCTCCAAGCACCATCCAACCCGTTCTTGGTCACTCCTGGGGTTGGGGCAGCTACAGCTCTGAAAAAAAGCATTGTCCTAGCAACAGGTCTCTTTGATGGGTCATCAGATTTTATGTAAATCCATCAGACTTTATGAAGATTATTGCAGAAGATTAAGATGCACATGAAGACGCTTTTTACTTTTAATTAAGTTTTTTTACTTTTTTTTAAGCATAGTTCATATTGCTCGTGTTGCACAGAGCATTGATGAAGAGTACCGTATCCATTTTTAATGTCCCTTTTTTAATGGGCACCCAGGGTGTGCCAAAAGGCTGCTCTAATTAGAGCAATTTTTGTGCTTGGGAAATGCTACTCCATTAAATGGAACAAAAAAATACCACACAGAACCCCACCCACTCCCCAAAAAACCCAAACAAAATACAAAAACAGTTGTTGAGGAACAGAAAACAAAAGGGTTTCTGGCAAGAGAAAAGACCCCCCATGCAAGATCAGATTCCTCACCACTGCCCAGCTGAGATTTTGCCTGTTGGTGCTACATGGTGTTCTGTAGAAAGCCTTTATTTTTTGGTAAAAGGAAATCCTGTTTTTCTGGCTTGTGCTGGTCCTGATGGCCCCAAGGGAGCTTTGAATATTCATTACTTTACCAGAGTTCAGAAATACTTAGCACAAACCAATTAAGTTTTTAATTAAATGCATTAGAGGGAGAATCTTGCATATTAAATTCTTTTTTTTTTTTTTTTTTTTGAAGAGACACAGCAATCAGCAGGGTTTGGCATCCCCTGCATTACAACAAGCTGAAGCCCAAGAACATTTTTAACCTTCTCTTTTGAATTGCATGACTCAGAACTGAAGTTCATGGAGCAGAACCTCGCAATTCCATTTCCTTTTCCCACCGTGCTGATTTATGCACTGACCATATTCCCCAGCTTCCTGTGACAGAAATGCTGTCATTTTAAAAACAAGCAGCGTTTCATCTGTGGGCATCATGCTTCTGTGAATTGCAAGGCCAATATCTGCAATTCTGTTAATGTAGGAGCTGCTGCAGTAATTGATCTGTGCCAGCACCCAGCGCCACTTGAATTATAAATTTGTGTTTCAAACAAACTGGTCTAAAATCTACAGTGAGCCTGGAAAAAAAAAAACCAAAACAACAAAAACACTGGAGAGAGCCAATAAGGAAAGATATGATAAAATAATCTGTTACAGAGCCTCCTCTGTGCAAAGTCTTGGGAGGGGATTTAGGTTTGGGGTGTCTAGAAGAAGTGACTGATGATGTTGGTTTAAAAAAAAAAAAAAGAATCTTCAGTTTTCTTATTGTTTTGTGCTTACACAAAGCACACAAAATCCCACACCACTGGGACAGCAGGATACAGAAAACTGCCATTAGTGGGATGAGTCTGAAATCCAGATTTTCATGCTGGTTATTAGAGGTAGGAAAACTTACTTGCAGTCTTCATAAACTTGGTTTCACGTAGGGCTGCTGATGCATTTTGATTGAAAGTGAAAAATGACACTAAAACACAAAAATATTTTTAGTTTGGTTGGAAAACAAATAGTGTACAGTGAAAAGCAACAAGTAAAGATGGGAATATTTCATAAAGATAAATTAATCTCAGTGAAATTGCTTTTCTGTAAGACCAAAACTGTAAGAATAAAAATAAAGACAAAAATTCAGGGCTCATATCTTCTCAAAGGAGAAAAATATCTGTATTTGAACATTTTCTAGACTCCTCAGTTGGAGACACCTGGCAGCACCTCTTCACTGGCTCATGGTGTAACATAAAATAATGAAAATATGTTACTGCAGAGGCAGAAGTGTGTCCCCAGAGGTGGGGATGAGCAGCAGAGCCAATGCCCACCCAAAACACCACTCCAAGGGGCCCTGGAGAGCCTGTGAGCTTCCATCAGAATAGAAAATGTGTTGACTGGCTTTGAGTCTAGGATTAAACAAGCAGCAATTCTCCTGCATAATTTGTGTGTAATTTTACAGTGACAGTGTCACCCTTGGCTGTTCCTTCTGAAGTGGCATCCTTCTCCTATGACTCACCCTCATCCCTGTCAGGGATAAATGTGGAATAAAAAAACTGTGGTGAGAGGCAATCTATATTTTTCATTTCATGCTTCAACACATGAAACAGAGACTGTTTTACCTTTCCAGCTCTGTGTTTAGGGAGAAAATAAAATAAAAAAAAAGGTCTGTTTGCTTTTTAAGTGTTTAGTTTCCTGTTGTTCACCACCCTTTGTTCCTTTAAATGGGGGCCCATTGGTACCTTTTTCAAGTTGGCAAGAACACTGAGAAATAGAAAACTCGATTTTTTTTTTTAAATTGAGAAACAAATGTTTTAATTTTTTAAAATCTGATAGCAGCTAGAAACTTGGTTTTGGTGAACAAATGAACAGAGTTAACTTTTCAGATGCTCTTCCACACCTACCCAAGTGTCATCTCCTTCCAGATATGGCCCTCACCATCAGATCCCAGCATCAGGAGTCAGCCCTGGCTGAGCTACATGGAAAAGGTCATGAACAGAACAAGAAATTTCCTCATGCCTATGAAAACAGGGGGAGCTGCCTGATTTCCCAAGGGAGAGCTGAGCCCAGCATCACCCTGTGCAGATGTTCAGCTGTTTCCTCTTCCCTCTACATCTGGACCACGTTTCCAACATGCCCAATTCTCCCTTTGCATTATGGTGGGGTTGAAGGCACCAAACCCATGCAGATGAGTGCCTAAAAGGCAATAATGGTCCTGGAAAATGGATTATCTGAGCATTTCTGGCCATCTTTCCCAAAGAGCACCTTGCTGCCACACTCAGCAGTTTTCCAGTGCTTTGCAAGCTCCTGGCCCCACCAGTCCCTGGATTGTGGTGGGAACTCAGGGTGAAGAGGAGCAGAAGGTTTGGATCCCCATCCAAGCCTGGTTCCCAGCCTCTGGTCAAGGCCAGGTCCTGTTTGGAAGGTCATCATTCCCAAATGTGAATTATAGATAGAATTAGTCATTCCTGAAGAACAATCAGAATCCTCTTTCTTTGTGAGATATCAGCTCCCTGAAAACCCTTCCTACCAAAACCACAGGGAACACATGGATTTCTGAGCCATAATTTGGATTTGTGACTTAAATCCCTTTATGGCATAGCCAGGGGCCTATAAGTCACAGGGACACTTTGAAAAGAGACCCACATTCAAAAAACACATTTTCAATGATTTAAAAAAAAAAAAGGTTTTGTTTGTTTGGGGTTTTTTTTGCCTGCAGGAATCCTTTAGCAAATACATCTGACAGTGCCTGCCAAGCGTGGTCAACCAGGAATGAACAAACATGAGGGAAAAACTGCTGGAGCCTGCAGGGCTCCTCTAGGCACTCAGGGAGCTGTTCATGAAAACAAGAAAACTGTATAGCAGGACTGACCTACAGATCTCTGATCCCACTCCTCTGTGGCACTTAAGGTCTGCCTGTGTAATTGGCACAACCTTATAAACATATTTTACACGCATTATTAATATTAATACTAATACTAATATTTATATTTATATTTATAATTTATATTTATATTTATATTTATATTTATATTTATATTTATATTTATATTTATATTTATATTTATATTTATATTTATATTTATATTTATATTTATATTTATGTTTATGTTTTTGTTTGGTTGTGGGGTTTTTTTTGTTTTATTCCCAGCCACAGAGGCAATGGCTGAAGCACCCACTGTATCTTGGGAACACCCAGAGGAAGCAAGCCTCTGAGTAGAGTCTGAGTAGAGATGCATCAAACATTCAAACCTTCCTACACTGCTCTGTTGGGTTGATGTGTCCAGCAATGTGTATTCTGTCCCATCTGCTGACCCAGGTGGGGCAGTGCCCCTGATCTCCTGGCACATATTCTCTGCTAATGGGCCATCTTTAAACCAGCTGGGCAATCATCTTTATCTTCCCACAGCCCATCCTCCCTCCAGCAGATATCTCCTGTTCATGGCCACTGAGTCCCAGGGCATGACTGATAAAATTCCATCATCCCACTGGGAGATGCTCCAGCCAGGGCAGGAGCCAAGCCTTTCCTACCCAGAGAAAAACTGAGATTTGGAACACCAGAGCAGCCTTTCCACTGGATTCCAGAGGAAAGCCAGACCCTTCCACATCATCCCTGCACCTTCAGAGGAAACTGCACCTTCTCCAGGAGCACTGCTCCAGCTGAGCCACATCTGCCCCTGCAGGAGGATGCAGCACCATGGAATGGGACTGTGCCACCACCCTGACTGACTGACTGTGCCAGCTTGGATTCTGACTCTGGCAGGGTTTGGGATTGTTCTGTGTAATACTGCATTTCTATTTTAATTTTCCTAGTAAAGAACTGTTATTGTTAATTCCCATATCTTTGCCTGAGAGCCCCTTAATTTCAAAATTATAATAATAATTTGGAGGGAGGGGGTTTACATTCTCCATTTCAAAGAGAAGCTTTTGCCTTTATTGGCAGACACCTGTCCTTCAAACCAGGACATTCTCTCACCTGCCCTGAAGGGTGTTTGTGATGCTCCTAGCAGGAGCCAAAGTCCCCAGTGACACCCCTGACCCTCCTGGTCCTTATACTGCGCCCTGTGAGACTCCACTGGTGACCTGCTGCTGCTCTGACAAATTCCGTTAATTGTGCAACACAATCCTGAGAAGCCAAAACACTTCCAGCAGTGAAACTAACCTGTGTTGGTGACCATCACTGCTCCACACCTGGGAGCAAGCACTTCTGCAGTAAAAAATTGGCCTGAAGGCCAGAAAAACCCTGAGAATAAAGCTGAGCTGCACTGAGTTCCCTGCTCAGCATTAGACAAAACCACTGACACATGGCAGCCTCACAAAATAACCCAAAACCTCTTTCATATTTTATGCTCAATAAATATTAAAGTTTAATATTTTGTGCTCAGTATGGAAAGCTGAAGCTTCATCTTCCCCTTTGCACAATAAATGGACTGACTGAAGAAAGTGCTTTATAACTGCAGAGTGGCAAGTGACCCATAAGAGGTTTCTGCAGTATCCAGGTACTGCATCCCTGGACTTGGAATAGGAGGGAAAATGCAGATTTCATCAGCTGCCAGTGGAGATTTGTGTTCAGCTGGTTAAATCCCTGAGTTTTCCTGACCAGAAAAGTTCTGCCCCTTGTCACAGTGTGCTGTGCTGTGTGGCCAAGGCTGGCAGAGCAATTCCTGCTGAGCTGGAGGTGAAGGGCATGCAGGCACTGCCAGGATGCTGCTGGCATTGATGGATCTCACCACTCCCCATCTGGGAATGCAGCAGTTAAATGTGCTCCATCCCATGCTGTGTCACACATGATCATCCTGCCATCATTTTCTGCTGCCAGAAGAACACCACAATGATGGTGCAGGCTGGAAAAGATGGATGTTAATTATTGTTAAACACCTCTGAATAAAGGCCTGGAGAGCATCATAAGATAACAGAGGTTGGCTCACTCTAAGAGGTACTGTACAGAGAAAGGTGTGCAGCCAGAAGGTGCCAACTATTAAAACCTGAACTCCCAAAGCAGAGCACTTCCAGGAGCTTGCTTGGGTGGTAATCAAGGTTAAAAACTTGAATTAATGAATCATTTGTGATAGGAGAATGGCTGATGGTGACAGGGTTTAGCATGGGATTGATTAGGAGGAGCTGTCCCTTGGGATGCTGTTTTTCCTGGAAACACAGGATTGTGCCTTTAATCAGGCTGAGACACACACATGCACATCTGAAAGAGGTGCAAATAAAAAAATGCTCAAACCCAAACACTGGCCACAAGCCTGGGCAACCAGATCTGGCTGTTATCCACAATAATTGTCACTAATCCTCTACAGCAGCTTTGTCTCCACGAGCCATGGGATAAGCACAAATTCAGCTCCATCCTGAACAGTTCATCCCAGTTCCAGTGCTTCATCTGATTTCCCTGGCCCTCTGATTTACCATCATAGAAGTGCCTTCAGGATTCCTTTCAAACCATTCTCCATGATCTGGTTAGATGTGGAAATAATACATTAAATAAAGATAATTTTAAAAACCCCAAAAAAACCAACACAGAATGAAGCAATCCCCCAAAAAACAGCTTTCAGTACTACCCCCCAGACAAGACCATTTATTATTCATATTGGTCAAAGTTTTGAGGGATGAAAGAGTGAGTTGCTGCCTTCTCTAAGGGGAAAACACCCCAAAAAACAGAGTTTGAATAGGAAAACATCTATTACAGGATGTGCAGTGACTGTGGAAAATGTGAATCCAGGAACAGCTTTGTGAGGGGTGACTCAGACATTGGTCATCCCCAAAAGAGTGGTCAAAACAGGGAGGAATGGAGTGGCAGGAAAGCACCTGCATTGCAGAGCTGCTGTGACTCAGCTGAGTTTCATCTCCAGCCTCAGATTTCTGTCTTGTCGTGCAAGTCCCACACTCAGTAGCATCCCAAATCCATCCAGTCTGTCTTTCCCTGCCAGCTGCAGGCCTGGGAGTTTGGGGCTCACATGCAGGAACTTTTCCTTCCCAGAGGTGTAGTTTTGGGGGAAGAGAGGGTCCCCTTCAATGCAGTTTTTATTCAGGATGCAAAAACTGTTTTGGCCACAAAACTATTTGAAAATTCAGGTGGGTTTCACCAAACACCCCCTGCTAGCATGGTTAGGATTGTGTTGATTAAAGGGACAGGTGACTCTGCCCTGGAAAAGGTGGATAATCCAATTGAGTCTAAAATTAATGGAAAAGGAGGGTTACAATTTTCTAAAAGCCCAAGTATTGTCTTTTCTCCACTTCCTCTGATTTTCAATCTTCTTCAAAAGACAGAAATGTGCCAGTGAAAGGAAAAGGCCTGACTCCTGTTCAAAGACTATTCCCACACTTCTTTTAACCTAGAGAACTTGCTCCTGAAACCAGAGAACACCCCAACCTTGCCCTCACCTGGCACCTCACACCTCCCTCCCAGCCAGGCTGGGCTGGTTCCCACACCCTGCTGTCCTTCCCCTCTGCCTGGGCATCTCCAGGCTGCTCCTCATCCCACTGCACCAATGGTCTCCCTGCCTCACCAGGGTGACCTCCAGGGGGGACTGGAGTTAAACACCTTCCAAGGATTGCAGAAATGTTGCTTGGATGCTTTCCCTGCAAACACAATACTGGGATCAGAAAGAATTGTATGAAAAACCAAGGAATTGGAGCTGGCATTTTTCCTTCTGGTTTGCACAGCTCCATTTAGAATAAAAAAAAAAAAAAAGCCCATTTATTTTGTATTGGGCAAACAGGAAAATGGTACAAAGCAACACTGGGTACCAACCACTTCTTTTATGTGCACTGGCTGGATTTCAAGGCAGAAGTGGGCAGGCAAAGGCTCAGAGAGCATCTAATTCCCCAAGCACATCAGCTGCTGCTCCACTCTTCTCTTGCTTTGCACCACTTCTTGATTTCTTTGCTAGTCTTGAAGCAATTTTTCCCACCTCTCAAGATTCCTACTTCTCCAAAAGTGGGATGTGAAAAGGTTTGGGGCTCTGTTTTGAGCCAGTGCCCCAATTTTTGAGGGTTGTTGTGCCATCTTTACTGCCCTGTCACACCTGGCACAGCAGTCTGGGCAGCAGCATCACATGAACAAGCCTAACTCAGCCCCAGCACCTTACAAAGCCAGGGTAAGGCACAGTCTAAATCTGCAGGCTGGTATTTGTGGCAGCAAGACTGGATTTCTTGATTTTATTGCAGGAAGCTGTGACCACTGCTGGAAACAGTGCAGGGGAGGCAATGGGAAAGGGAGCACTTGCAGCTGAGGGACTGCAAAGAGTCACATCAGGGGTCTCCTCACTCAGATTTTTATTACATTTACTTCTAATTTTTTTTCCCCTTATTTATTTTTTATGAAATCTGAGCCTCTTGAAATAAGTGGAAAATTTTCCAGGGGATCCAATAGCCTTTGGATACAGTTTTCAGGGTGTGTGAAGCCAGCACCACAGTGAGAAATGCAATGGGATTTCTCCTGCAGTGCAGTATAGCTGATCTGGCACATCAGGTAAGGTATCTTATTGTGACAGCTGAACTGAAGAGGATAGAGGTGGTTGTAAAGGTGTCCCATCAATCACAGACTGCTTATGAGGCAGTTTAATTGAAATAAAACACTGAAGTGCTTGTTTTCATTTTTTGTGATTATTTATGTCTTTCACATGAACATTCCTTGGATAAATACAGTGACATCTCACAGTGTGGACAGTGGTGGAAAGCAGGAGCAGTGGGCAGGGGCTGGAAGACCCTCACATGTTGATTAGAGCAGGAGCTTCCTGATGGGACTGTTTGCCCTGCTGACCTGATTAATTAATTGTCTCATTATCAGCAACCCACCTGGGAGCCATCAAACATCACCCATGAGAATATTTTCCCTTGGTATCCATCCCATAGAGAAATAAAACTTACTTATTTTTCATATTTCTCTGGCATTATCATTTTCTTGCTGAGCAACACATACAGCTGGGTGTTTCCAGCTGGCCATGGAAGGATGAGAACTCTATTTGCAAGTATTACTGCATGATCCATTAACAATTTTTTTTTAAGGAAATTTTTTTTATATAGGTTTAATTTGATGTAAGAGTGGCTCCTCCTAAGGGGGTTGGATACCAACACCGTTCACAGGGAAAGTAGCAATGTTCAGGTCAACAGAGGCCACACGATCCAGAACACCTGAGATGTGTCCACTGCACCAAGAATGACCTGCAAGATAAAGGAAAGGCTCAGGCCATCCAAAAGACAGGGTTTTTTTAAGGTCCAGTGATCAAGGAGATGAAGAGGAAAGTAAGACATGTTGGGTCAGCATGACCCTGGGTCAAAAACATTTTGTTTTGAACTCATGAAAGGAGAACTGAAAAATATGGGCAAAATCAAAATGTATTACAGAATATGTTGCTTGTAATTTAGAAATAAAGTAGTATCAGTGGAAAATTCTAACAGTTTTACCAGCATGGTTTATATTTGATGGAGACAAATCCATTGAGCAGCTTTTAAGCTGATCACAGAATCACAGAATGAGTTAGAAGGGACCCACAAGGATCATCCAGCCCAGCTCCTGGCCCTGCCCCATCCCCAGAGTCCCAGCCTGTCCCAGAGCATTGTCCAAACCCTCCTGGAGCTCTGTCCCTGTGCTGTGACACTGCCCTGGGGAGCCTGGGCAGTGCCAGACACCCTCTGGGGGAAGAACCTTTTCCTGATATCCAAGCTGAACCTGCCCTGGCACAGCTCCAGGCCATTCCCTCAGTCCTACAGCTGTTTCCTTCCAGGAGGAGATCTGAGGCAAAGCACTTGGAACCCACCTCTGAGCTGAGCAAAGGCCAGGCAGGTGCATGCAGAGGACCTGTCATTATCATGTAGTCATTTATAGAGCAATCATTTATAGCTGCAAACTCACTTTTATCTTACAGCAGCATCAGATGGACCTGTACACCATCAATGGAGTCATCACATCTCAGCAATACACCTCCTTTCATTTTCTCTTGGATGATTCATGTAACTCTTTAAACAAACCAAAGAAATCCTCTTCACCTAAGCAAGGTCCAATAAAGGCAGTGAAGAACTTTTTAATGTTTATGAACTTTTATGAAGGTTATGTCCCACCTTCAAGCCCAGCTGACTGTAACACTAACAGCACCTGAGCTGCCACAGAAACAGCATGGAAACAGGCATGAGGCCAGCTGAGTCTGGTTGGAAAGCAAAAATCTGATTCTAGGGAAATTGGGAGGAGTGGCTGGCACTTGTTTTTGTTCTGGACCGCCAAGCCATCACAATAAACCTTTCCTACTTCTCACTGTTTGCCTCCATCTCTTTTGAACTCCACCATTTGCCCAAGAAAGTGCCATTGGAACTATACCTCTCAAAAAGAGCTGTTTGACCACAATCCCTTGATAAAAATCAGTTTGGCAAAACATGTTAATTGGCAAGTTCTTTGCTTATAATTCCTGCTCAGGTTGGTGGTTGAGCCAAGGGCAGGGATGACCTGGCTGCAGCAGATGGTGGATTTGCTTCATTAACTCTTGCTCTGTTAGCATTAAGCATATGCTAAATGATTTATTGCACAATTGTGAGTTGGGTGGTGGCCATGGGAAGAGTTTTGTCCAAAACAAGTTGATTGCTCAGTGATGGGGCTGAGGACCAGCCCTTGAATGTCCCTGCAGCCTCCAAAAATGTGGTGGCATTATTTAGCAGAGCTGTTTGCAGAGCAGAGAAGGTGTACAAGCATTTACTGCAGTTGCTTCTCTTTTATAAATGTCACATCATACCACTGAAACCCCAACCACCAATATTTTGTTCTGCTGGGCTAAATTAATCCTCTAATTACATCTGTAAAAACACCTCCGAAAATTTGTGCCTGTTACAACACAAATCACCAGTTCTTCCCAAGCATGCTCTTCCAAGGAAGCTGCTGTGGGATTTCTGCCTGTTCCCATGCAAGGTGCAGGCAGCATCAAACACATTTGAGGGCTCAGTCATTCCTTGGTGAAGCAGATGCTCTGTAGTGGTGGCCAGAATGACCACAGACATATTTTAGCCTGTCTTTCAGCACTGTGAAATTCATCTAGCCATTCAATGAGGATGTTTTGCAACTCTGATGTACAATGAGATAATTTGTGGAGAGTTCTGGAAAGACTCAAATTAGAAAAAAGTCATCAATGGATTAACCCATGTTAATTTTGTATTAGTTTTTGCATAAAAATGCATGAAGCAAATTTAGAGTTCAGTCAGTGCTTCCATGGTGGGAAAGAGAAAAGACAAAATTAAAGATGGAAAAAGCTATTTCAAAATTCAAGATGAACCCAGAGCACCCTTTTCCCTCAACAGACATCTCCATTATGAATCCCAAGGAAGAAAATTCCTTTTAGCAGGACTGGGCAGAGAGTGGGATCCTGATTAGAATCAGGATTCTAATGACTGAACAGCCAAAGGAGCTCAGACCAAGTGTTCCACCTCCAGAATGAGAATTTCTCCTTCTACCCAGGAGGTGGCACTAAGGCAAAAAGCATCACTTCAGCCTTACTAAAAACCTGTTTTTTCTGAAGTTGTATGCTGCGGAGGAAAGCTGCAAATTTTACATTCACTGGGTTGTACTTCTTGTGATGGGACCAATGGAGTGTCCTGAGGGGGAACATGTTTCTGACTGTCCTTCCCATGGCTCCAGTGAATTCCCACCAGATCAGAGCAGCCTCCATCCAGGGATGTTCCTCTGTTCTGGACAGGGAAGCACCAAATACTCTGGAGAAACATGCCCATGGCTCCACCACAGCAATAAAGAGCCATTAGGATCCTGGAAAACATCTCCTGATCTCTACCAGCCACTCCCTGACTCATGCCAGCCTTGTTTCTCTGTGCTGTTTCAGGGATTTTCTCTTGGACTTTGCTACTACAGTAAAACCCGTTTGCATCCCTTTTTGAACCCTGTTGAGCTCATGGCTGGTGTCATCTTGGTGTTGCAGAAAAAGGACTGGAAATGGATGGTGTTGAGGTAAAGCCAGTATTATCTAGAGATTCTCACCTCTTTTTGACCCCAGTGCTCTTCAGTGTGTCACTCACATGAACAGGATCTATCCACTGAAAAGCCAGAGGATTGTTGGACACAATATGAAAATGAAAATTGAAAACCTGATTCTGTGTCTGCTCCCTTGTGCCATCTGGATATATTTGCACACAGTCTGAATGTCCCCTGCATGCAGCAGTGACTCCTGGGGAGGTGTGAGAGTCTTTTGGTGTGTTTGAACTGCCTTGGGACCATCACAATTTCAATTCCCAGGGGGTTGGGAAGGGGAAAAAGCACTAACAGTAGTCCCTGACACGACACACAGACCTGTATTTGGAAGGGGCAATGAGGAATAGAGAAACAAAGGTTTGAAAGGAAAATTTGGGAAGAAAAAGGACAGGAGGTGGGGATGCAGCAGGCTGGATCCTGGGTGGGGGCTGAACTGTGAGTGCAGGTTTCAAAAGCTGCATCTCTAAGCCTGGTCTCCAAATCTGGGAAGTACCTGAGCAAGGATGCTGCCAGAAAAAACAGTAAAGACATTTATCCCCAACACCAGCAGCTCCCTTCCTTTTCCCTGGCACAAACTTAAGGATCCCTTTAGCAAACCCAGCACCCATCTGCCTGATTGAATACCCTCATTAGTGGTCCTGACAGGGTGTAGCACAAATCCAAGATTCTTATCCAGGCATGTTTTTCCACTGTGGTTGTGATTAGAATTTAGCAATGTGCTTTTTCCTAGTGATATTACCTTGTATATGTGCTCTGAGAACTCACCTAGACACCAAGACACAGCAGAGCAATGAGGAAATCAGTTTGGGGAGCCCAACTCCAGCATGGGGAGATAGGGAAATTATGCTTTTTCCATAAGAGAAAATTATCAGTAATGTCACAGGGTTAATTTTAAGTGGTGAAAAAACACACATTTCTCTTGAGAACATCTCAATTCTCATGGTCTTGTTTTCCTCAAAGAAGTCAAACTCTGTCTCCTCTCTGATGTATTTTTCCCTATTTTTTAAGTTAAAAGTGGTGTCACTGTTTCTGCCCTCCAAAATTTCCACTAGTCTCCTACATTCAGCTACAGTGGGAATCCCAAATGTTGCATGAGCTGTGGTCAGCAATGCCCCACACCAGAGCAGCTTTGAGAGACACTGGCCCATCCTAATTCCCTGTATCATCCTCTTGGAGCTTGGCCCTGCCAGACATCATTCTGCTAAATGCTGCAGAGCTCAGGTGATGAACTCCTTGGGGCAGGGACCAGCATGCTGCTGTCAGCAACAGGTCTGGGGATAGCTGATATCACTGTAAAATAAGTTATTTGTTCTCATTTTTGATATTTAACTGTTGAAGATGTTTTGCTTATCCCTCAATGCTGCAAGGACATCCTTTGAAAGGAATACCTTTTAGGACTCAGGGAGAGGTTTCTCTACACCACCTACTCTGGGATAATTTTGGCAACAATTTAGAAGACCCATTCAGATCACAAAAGCCACAGGAGAAGGACTATCAGCCCTTTCCAGGTCTGGATTCAGCAGCTCTCCATTGCCATCTTCAGGCTGGGACCAGCCTTGATCCTTCCAGAAACAGAAAACTCAATTCCCATTTACCCTGCATTAGCTGAAATTGAAAACCTGGAGCAAGTTATTAAATGTAAAGGAGGGGAAGGAGCTCAGCAAGGCTGGTACTCAGCTGCCCTGGATCACATGGATATTTCCCTCCCTGTAAGTGCACCAGGTTTTAGAGAGTAAATTAACACCAACAATGCTGTTTAACACACTCTACTTCTTGCTGAGGGTCACAGTTTTATCATTAAGTTTTCCTTAGAGTATGTAAATGCCCCAGTGATTTTAGCTCTGTAATCTCCACTGTTCCCCCAAAATCTCCTGGGAGATTTTAATCATAATTTGCACTTAAAGAGGTCTTTGCCAAACATTTCACATCAGACAGACAAAATGCTGAGTTTGGTAGAGATGAGATTCCCAAGGCTTTATTGTCTCAGATGAACAATATCAAACAGGCAGCTTGGAGGGCCTAAGAGCTGTAATCATAGAACAACATAGGTGACATATCCTAAAAGAAATCAGAAAAATGTGGAGTAATGTGGGTGACCTGGAGCCCAGATGAGGCTCCTCAGACCCAGCATTGTCACACAGTGAACATCCCCATGCCACTCCCCCACCCTGCCAGTCTCCAGACAGTGTCTGACCATCCTCACAGTAAAAAATATTTTCCTAATTAGATCTGGTTGGAAAATCCCTTTCTAGGAGCCCAGAAATCACAAAATCATAGAATGGTTTTGGTTGGAAGGGACCTGTGAAGGTCCTGCCCAACCCTCCTGCCCTGAGCTGGGACAAATGCTTCTATTCATTCCAGCAGCCAAACTCTCAGGTCTCATGGTAGTTTGTACCAGCCCACAACTGTTTATACTTTTTCCCTGAAATCCCATCTCCCAAAAAGGATGATCCTGGTGCTCACCACAGCCATTTCAGCAGCATTCAGTGAGCAGACTCTCTCCAGCGTGGTGTCCATCGTGCATCCTTCCCAAAGGGCAGCCACTGGCCAGAGATGGGGGAGGACCAGTCCAGTCTCTTCAGGAACATGCTGTAGCTGTCTGCATACTCAGTAACCCAGCGGCTCCTGCACAGAGCACAGAGAAGGGGATGAGGAGAGCACCTCCACCCTGTGCTCCATGCACCAGGACCTGCTTCCCCTTCTGCAGAGCTCAGCCACCCAGCCAGGAATCTGCACAGAGCAAACAAAAGCACGTTCAGATGGGATGGGGCACAGGGGGAGCAGCCTGTCTCCATCAGGAACACAGCAGATGCTGCCATCAGGATTGATCCCCCACCTGGACCAACCATTACACAGGCACAGTCTCCATCCCACACATAACTCCAGGATCACAGATTAAAATCTGCAATGCAGAGCTGAAATATGTGTGTTAGGGGAAGGTGGGGGCCATGAGGCAGCGGGGAGGAATCACCTATCCAGAGAGAAATGAGGGCTCAGGAGCAGTTTATGCCTGTTTGGTTCATAGTGTGCAGATGAGTCACGTTGCAAACAGCCCCTGCCCTGTTTGATTGGAGAGAGCCCTTTCCCAGGGGAAGCCTGGGCATGGAATGATGAGACATGCCTCCTGCCCCAGCCCCATGGGGATCCTCTTTCCACAGGGATGAGGCTGTCCAGAAGCTGTTTCCCCACTCCTATCAACCCCACTGCAAAACTTTTCAAGAAAAAAAGCTGATCAGACTTTGGGAGTGAATTTGTCCCCAAGGGAATCTCTTTGGGCTCATTGCATAACATGGACAAGGAGAAATACACTTGAGAAACACCTTCCAGTTCCAAGCAGCTCCAAAGCCTCCCTGACCCAGTCCTACCCTGTGCCCCACTCCCAGCAGCCACCCTCTCCTCCCCATCCCACTTCTCCCTTACTCATTGAAGCGGTTTTCCTCAGGGAAAACAGGAGAAGGCCTTATCTCCTCCGTGTAGAGCCCACTGGGGATTCTTTTCTGGCGCTGGTAATCTTGTTTGTAGACACTTTTCCACTCAAGGTCAGGGGAGTCTAGTGAAAGAGGGTCCAAATAATTGAAAGATTTTTTGTTTTTTTTATCTCTGTCTCCTATATTGCACAGTCTGAGTGTTCCCCTTCCCCTGAGCTCCACCAGCTGTTTGTGCCTCCAGCACTCCTGTGGGAGTTACCACGATGAAGGGATTAACCAAGGCAAAATGCAGGAATTGCTTCCCTGGTGTAGATAAGGTCACTCAGATGAGATTATTCAGCCCTTATTTTCCATAGCCTGTGTGAGGGAAGCCACACAAAGCAGACCTGGGAATTATATCTTGTGATCTTCCAGTCTGGATACTCACTTGTCACCTGGTGTAAGTTTTCCCATACTGTTGGTTTTCTTTTCCATCCTGCCACTCAACAGAGACTAAACCAAGGAAGAGATTCATGGCTCACTTAACCCCTAATTGAAGACCATCACATCTGCTGTAATATCTTCCCCAAAAATCCCTGTGGGAGCTGGTTTGAAGAGGTACCATCTCCCATCTGACTCCCCAGAGATGTCTTATCTGTGTGTAACAGCTTGGTGTGTGTCCTTCTGATCAAGCAGATCTAACTGGGGATAAACATGAAGGGAGGACACACAAAATAGAGCTGCCCATTGTAGATAGATTTTCTGGGTATTTTAAAAACATGACACATTCCTGTAATGAGTAACTGGTAGAGTATTTCAGTTGTTTTCACTGAGGCTGAGGCTACAGGTGTCTCACATGCATGGCCTTGTCAGGCTGTTAATGGCACTCAGCAGCAGCTCCTGTCTTATGACATTATTTCTAGGGAAACCACATCAAGCAGAGCAGTAGTCCATGGAATGAGCTGTCTGGAAATTGGGTTGAAAGAAACACCATTTACAACACTCCAGCCTCTTCTAGATGATAACTGTTTTTCTCTGCCCTGCTTCTCCCCACTGATGGGCAGATGGTTACAGGGGATGTGTGGACCCTTCCTGTGTCACTCACATTCACTCCCTCCTCCTCAGTTTCTTCTGGAATTATATTAAAAACAAAACCAGGCTGAAAGCCTCCAGTCATTCTCATGGGGCAGCTGCCACTGCTTCCATTCACTGACCTTGAATTAAAACAGATGATCTCAGGTTGTGGTCCTTGTTTTGTTCAGCATTGTACAACCTTTCATGGTACAAATCCTGAGCATACTGCTGGTAGGTGAGCAAGTCTGAAGTTGGCAGTTCCCTCAGTGACAACACCCCTGAGACATGGGAGGAGAAGAAGGTGAATTAGTCAGGAATCACCATCAATTACTCACCCAAATCCTATCCTTTGGATAAGCTGGAGTGCCAGCTGGCAAATTTCAGGGCAGACCCAGTCACTTCAGCAGAGCTTTGCTGAGGTGTATCAGCTTTGGTGGTCCATGACACAAGCAGGGGAAGGATTTATGTTGGTGCAAAGCAGGTGGAAGGAGCCTGCTGTCTCCACATTGCCCTGCAGTGCCAAAAGGAGACCCTCTGCAGCAGGTCTGTGTGTGAGGAGAAAAACTGCACTGCTGGGATACACAGGGGCAGAGCAGGAAGGGAAAATCCCACAGGACTTTTGTCATTAGCATAAGGCTGTTTCAGATGAGCTTGACAAGGTGATTTTTGCAACCCTCAGATGTAAGTGGAGTCCACATGGAGACACGTCTGTCTGAGCTGCTTGTCCAGAGTCTCCTTCTATTGAGGGGAGGGACAAACCCTGCCAGGGCTTACTCCACCTCGTTGTCAGGTGGCATTAAGCTACAGGAGAAGGCTGTGTCTCTGTTCCCCTCTGATCATGAAAGGATCCAGACACAGTCATCCCACCCTGGGAGAGATCAGCTCAGGGAACAGAGAGGACATCCCTGGCCATGTTTGCTGTTTGCTTCTGGAGCACTGCTGAGCAATGGCACCCTCCTCACTCTCAAGCAGCAGCTCAGAGAAAAATCCCCATTGCTTTAGGATGGTTGAGCATGGCTAAGTGATATTTGGTGAGCAATCCTTTTGTGTTCCTGACTTCCATGAGCATCTTAATCCATGCAGGCAGATGTTAAATGGTGTGGCTGAGGGCTGGCTGCCATCCCCCTTGCTGCATTCGTTGTCAGTCAGGTACCCTTAGCAGAAGGCATTTGAACCACCCAAACCCCTCACACCCAACCAGAGCCCTTTTCCCTCCCTGCACTTCTGCAACATGGGGCTGTCTGCATCTCCCTCTATCCCAAGAGCTGTGAAGATAAAACCCTTGCTAGAAGTGGCTCTTCATGCACCAAGATGTTTCTAAGACCCCAGCTCCCTCCACCTGTGGTCTGAGCTGGCCTGGGAGCTGCATATTCGTGGTGACAGTGCTGTGACCATGTGTGAGCCCTCTCCAGGCTCAGCCCAGCACCATCAGGCTGCTGCCATCCACGTGTGTCCAGCCAGCACAGAGCAGGGGCTGGGCTGGCAAAGCCTCCTGCAGACAGCCCCAGCCCCAGCAGGGCCAGCATCAGGGGTTACCCTCAGTTTCAGGTGTCAGAGCAGCAGCTGGCAGGGGCGGGCAGCAGGACAGGTCGTGCATTGGCTCAGCCAGGATCTCCAGTTTCCCTGCCCGTCTCCGTGGCAGGCCAGAGGGCCAGAGCCCTGGCAGGTAGCACCTGGGCAGCTGTGCCACAGGAGGGTACGAAGGTTTCTGCAGAAAAAAGCCCCTGTGAATGGAGAGGCTGCAGTTGGGGAGGGCAGCTGCTAAAGCATCATCAAACAGCCACCCACAGCAAAGCCTGGGCTTGGCTGGGGTCAGCATCCCTGGGGATGCAGCAGCCACAGAGCAGCTCTCTGGCTGTTACTGAAGCACAGGAACCATCACAGCTTCCTCTGTCTGCCCTCTCACAGCCTGGGACTCTGCAGGGCCCTGGGTGGGCAGGGGGAGGGAGGGAGCTGTGGCCAAACAGTGGGAGAGGGAATGGCTCCAGGGTTCATGCCAGGGAAAGAGGATTCTGCTGTGACTGCTGCCCCCAGCCCCTCCAGCTGCACACTGCAGCTCCAGATGCTTTTTAGGGCCTCAGAAAGGGATTCTCCTGCTGGGAGCTCCTCCAGACTGCTGGGCCAGCAAGGACCATCCTCTTGGTTTGTCTGCTGTTGGTTTGGATCTCTAAGTTTCTGTTTGTCCCTCAAATTCCAGGGCTCCCAGGGCAACCCCCTAACATTTTTCCTTTGCCAGGCTGACAGCAAGGCTGGTGGAGGCTGCAGAACTACAGGAATTTCCAGTGTCTGGGGGCTTCCCCCTCTGAGGATGATCAGAGCTTCCCCTGAGGCATCTGAGAGGGACAAGAGCTTCCAGGAGACCCTGGTGGTGATGGTTTGCCAGCCAGTGCTTTCTTTCTTAACCCTCCTTAACCCAAGGAGTTCCTCTTCCCCTTGGGAGTGGGTTAGTGCCCAAAATTTCATAGATGAAAACATCACAGTTGGCTTGCCCTCTTAAACAAGAGCAAATCCTATCAAGGCCAAGAGGGAAACCTGGGCCTCCTGAGTACCTCATCACCACTCTACCCAGTGGGACAGCTTTCTTTGGCAGGCTTTGGGAATTAATAAAGAGCCAAAGGGAGCTGCAGCCCAAGAGAATCAGACACAGCTTCCTTCCTTCCTATCCCCCAAGCTACACCAGCATCCCCACAGGAAGCGTGCAGCCTTCCAAAAGTAAAATTTAAATTATATAAATAAAGGAAAAGGACAAAAGAAAAAGAAACTGAGATGCACTGCTCAGAAACTGTTCTCCAGCAGGCAGGGGTTAAACCCTGCCCTGCCAGCCAGGCTCCTGGAAGCAGAGCAGCCACCTAAGGCTGGGGCTGCCTGGGAAGCCCTGGAGAACAGCAGGAAAGCAGAGCAGGAGCTCTGAGGAGAGGAGAGGAGAGGAGAGGAGAGGAGAGGAGAGGAGAGGAGAGGAGAGGAGAGGAGAGGAGAGGAGAGGAGAGGAGAGGAGAGGAGAGGAGAGGAGAGGAGAGGAGAGGAGAGGAGAGGAGAGGAGAGGAGAGGAGAGGAGAGGAGAGGAGAGGAGAGGAGAGGAGAGGAGAGGAGAGGAGAGGAGAGGAGAGGAGAGGAGAGGAGAGGATGCCTCTCTCTTCATCCGTGCGGGGATGGCAGCGCTGTCTCCAGGCAGCCCCTCTGCTCTGCCTGGCACCCTCACACAATCATTTCTCTGTTGTTGCTCTCCCCTTTTCCTCCCCGGCCCCAGCTTTTCCCCTCTCCCGTGAGCGAGCGAGCCCCAGGCACTCCGAACATGCCCCCTCCACCTCTCCGCAGTGGCCCAGCGCAAACCGCAGCTGTCCCCACCGCGCTGCCACAAGCAATTAAACCAGGGCAGGCGGAGCGAGGCAAATCAGATTAAATAGCTCAGGGGGTCGCTCGCACTGCAAGGAGATTAGGAAAAAAAAAAAAAAAAGAAAAGAAAAAAAACCAACAACCCCAGCTTCCCCACAGAAGTCTTCCCAAGCCCGTGTCAGGGCACGGAGCCATCTCCATCCCGAACGCAGTCCCGGGATGGGTCCGATCCTGATCGCCCACCAGCCCCTCGGCGAGCCAGCGGGGGCCAAGGCTCGGGCACGGCTTCAGCAAGCACTTGTTAGTGCCCTGACTTAATGAGCGTAATTAGCATCGCTCCCCACCAGCAGCCTCACGGGGCTTGCAGCAGGAGGGATGGGGGCACAAGCTGGGGGCGTCCGGGCGAGCTGGGAGCTGCTGGTGGCGACCAGGCAGGGCAGCAGAACCCACCCCTGTGCCCCATCCCCGTCCCCAGGGGGCCAGGGGAGCTGGGTGGGGATGGGGATGGGGATGGGGATGTGATGGGATGTGATGGGATGGGATGGGATGGGATGGGATGGGATGGGATGGGATGGGATGGGATGGGATGGGATGGGATGGGATGGGATGGGATGTGATGGGATGGGATGGGATGGGATGGGATGGGATGGGATGGGATGGGATGGGATGGGATGGGATGGGATGGGATGGGATGGGATGGGATGGGATGGGATGGGATGGGATGGGATGGGATGGGATGGGATGGGATGGGATGGGATGGGAGGCAGGAGAAGAGCGCGGTACCGGTACGTGCGCCTGGATGGGGGAGTGGTAATCTTCGTGCCAGCCGAAATCCTTCCGATACGTGCTCTTGTAATGGTCCAGGGCGGGGGGCAGCTGCGAGGGACAGGAGGCAAACACAGGAGCCACTAAGCCTCGGGGGAATCCTTCAAATACACATACCCAAAATTCTCCCTCGCAGCTCAGGAGAGATGAGCTGCCCCTCTGGGCCACCTGGGCCAGTCCAGCAGGGCGATTCCTTGCTCCATTAAGCCCCAAGCAGGGTGGCTGAGAAGGTCCTACACTCTTTTGGCAATGGTTTCTTGGGCTCCTCTTGTCCCAGGATTTCTCTTGCAACAAACACCTTCCTCCTGCTTTCCTAAAACCTCCTCTGAGTGCCCAAATGGCCCCAGGCAGAGCACTAATACAGAGCTGCCGAAACACTTTGATCAGTTGCTGAGGTCCTGTGTCACTCAGGTTAAATCAGCACATGCTTCCATCTTCTATTTCAGTAACATTTGCTATGTGCTTATCACATATTTAAAGAGCTGCCTAATGTCAATATTCATTCTGCAAAGCCATTGGAGAAACTATGGAGGAAAACTCTGCCAGAGGATATAAAGTCAGTGACACCTGCACTAACACCAGAAATCTCTGCAGTGCAAATTCCTGGAGGCAGGGGGAGGATTTTAGGCAGAGAGCACCATCTGTGTGTTCTGTCCCTCAGCATGCCCCAGGAGCACTGGTGGAGCCAGGAAAGCTGCTGAGATGAGCCTTCAGGCTGGCTCCAGAGCTACTTCTGTGCTGAAGCACTAAATGGGATAACTCATCAGTGCATGGCAAGGGCTGGGGGAGGTGAGCTCTGATTGCAGGTGTTATTGTGATCTCCACAGTTGCACAAACATCCACCACACAGGGGTGGCTTGGCAGAGCTGCACTGCCATGTCCCTGTGGTTTGAGACACTGCAGCAGCACACAGCACATTAGGGAGGGCTTTGTGTGCCTTGGACAAGGATATATTTTATATTTTATATTCTCAGTCTTTTTTTTCCCTAACATTTCACTTTTTTCCCCCCCTCTGGGCTTCCCAGAGCAGTGTCTGCCTTTTTCCAGGATGAAGAATTCCACAGTCATCAGTTCCTATTATCTTCTCAGATCAGCAGACCCAGCCAAACCCACTACTGAAACACCAGTGAGGGTGAGAGCCCTGTGTGTACTTCACCTTCCATGGCTTTGCATCCCTCATTATCTCCATGGTGAGCCAGCAACCTGGACCAGAAAAATCACTCAGTTAAAAACCAGCAACCCAGGTCTTCTCCTCCACACCACCTCAAGGGATAAGGGAACTGGAGACCTGAAGCTGGCTACTGGCAGGAGGAAGGGTATTCAGATGAGGCTAAAATACTCAAATTGGCAGAGTATGACTGATTTCAGCCAGCTTCAACAAAGTAAAATAAACCCAAGCAGAACGTACACAGATGGACACGTCAGGGGATGCAGCCTGTTGGAACACAGGAAGGATGAGATGGAGACATCCCAGCATCAGCAACCCCCAAGTCACCCAGAGGGTGAACAGGTGTGACCCCTCCTAGGGTCAGGGAACATCAGTGCTGGGATCCAACAATGCCTGTGTGGTCACTGTGTTTCCAGGGTTAAGGGAAAACTCCATTGTGACACCACTGAACTTCAGAACCCTGGAGGCCTTGGTGGAGAAGGGGAGCCTGAGGGGTTTTTGGTGTTTCTTGGAGGCAAAGGCACCCAACAATCATGCTGGGGTGCTGTTACCCATGTTTTCAGCTGCAGCCAGCCATGCTGTGGACACACAGCCAGGAGAGGGACACAGCCTGCCCTTTGTGAGCTCTTGAAGATCTCTCCCACCTCCCCCCCTCCAAATCCTCTTAAAGAGGTGAGTAAAAGGTGGGGAAACTGAGGAGAAAAGGACATTGCTCTGTGGGTGTGCTGAGCAGAGGAAAACAGCATCCTTAGCTCCCTGCATGGAAGGATGGGGAGCACTGCAGAATTAGGGCAGGCAGGCATCCCCACTTGGACTCAGGGGGTGGCACTGAACTGTCCCCTTCAGATGCTGCCATTCTCTTCCTCTGATAAGGCAGCAGGGGATGCTCAAATGAAGTAATCTGACCCATGAATAGAGAGGAACACCACACCAGATACACAGAGCAGAATTTAGTCTTTAACAATCATCAGCCTTTGACCAGGTTTAGATGCATTCCACCAAAAAACTAATCTTGCCTAATTTTGGATGTACACAAGGAGGATATCTCCCTCTGAACTCATCCTTCCTGAATTCCTGGCTCATTTAGGACAATTCATGTGACCAATGCAGGCACATAGTTGAGGCTGAAATAAATCCAGAAACCCAGGTTTGGTGAGCTGAATCTCATCTTAGAGTCTAATTTCTGTAGCTGCACATGAGCCTGGTGCAGCCATTGGTTCAGAAATGAGATTCTCTGCCACTACAGTGATGCAAATAGTAGTGAAAGCTGGTGGTGAGGCAGGAAGAAGAGATCTCAGCTCCAGGAGGAGAGCCAGTCACAGACCTGTGCTCACAGGCACCATTGGAATGAGCTGAATTCCACCAGTTATTTCTCTCTGCACATTGTTACTACCAGTGTGCAACTAGAACCAAAGGAAGCTCTGGCAAGGGTTGTGTGCTGCTGACAGCTCTGCACTGCTGTCAGGAAAGAGGAGAAGCCTTTTTTCCTCACTGCATTTTATGCAAATTAATATTAGAATAAATAATGCAACAAGGAAAGAAACTATTTCCAGAAATGTGAAACTCTCATGTTCTCTTGTGCTTATATTAAAGGGATTACACTCCATTTCCTTCTTAATACAGCTAATGCTCTATGGGAAGCCCTCAGGCCAGGGATTAAAGCACTTATTCAATTAATTAGGAACAAACTTCTGCCTTAAAGTCAAACACACAAATATCAGTAAGCCCTTGAGACTGTCTTCCTTCCAGGGTAGAGAAAATGGATCCTATTTCTGATGTTGATGAAACCAAGCCTGCAATCTAGAATTACCAAAAATAATAAAAATTAAGAAGAATCACTTTTAAAATATCACTATTCTGTAACACAACAGAGTAAAAAAAAGGATAGTCACATCATCTTGAATTCAGCATTGGAAGCCCCATAGTGAGAAGCAAAATCAGGTCCTCCAAGGATAATATAAATGAGATACAATTTTAGGATGTAACATTGGTAACCAGCTCCAAGCTGCAGGCACAGCAGTGTTTCAGAATATTTGAAGTTAGGGATGAAATCCTGGCTCTGGTAAACACAAAAAAGGAAAATGCTTATTCAGTAGGATCTGAATTTAACCTAAGGTGTCTGATTCATTACTGAGATAGGAGACAATTTTCAAAGCCTGGCTCCAAATCCTAATCTTTCTTGATGATAGCTTGATCCTTCCGTCTTCTCGCAGGCACAGCTCACATGAAATTAAAAGGCATTTTGCCAGAATAGTTTATGCAGGAGCAGCCCACTATTGCTGTTCAGTTTCCCATTTCTTCCTCCCAAATATCAAAAGATGGGGCTGATAGTTGCCAGCATAATCCCAATTAGAAGTGGGTAGGAACCAAACTCTCAGCCTTCACTTTGCCTCCAAGAGAATTTATTTGTTAATGCAGATATGGAGAAAGCTGTGCCCTGCATGGCTGCTCTCTGTGTAGGTGTCTACACATCCCTGAGACAGAAGATAGTGCTGAAGAGACCAAACATCTGCAGGAGGAAATTACTCTTAAATAATTGGTTTATTTTCACAATACTCCAGAGAAACAATGGCTCAGATTCCCAGAACCAGGAGCTTGAACCACTCAACTGAATGGCAGTGCCCCTGTTTCTCAGGACAGTGACAACTCCAGATATCCAGGAAGGTATTCAGAAGGTGCTGGTGCCTTTGGCCTCTCCACATTGTGCTACATGCATGCACAAAAGCAAAGTAAACATCAGCCAGCATCAGAAAGTTAAAGGCAGACATTTATGGGTTTGAGTAGCACCTTGGGAAAATTTGCCAGTGGGCCCAAATGTGTGATAACTGAGCTCAGATCCTTTAAAATCACATAGGAAGAGTTTAAGTTAGAGTCAAGGATCCCAACTATAATGTAAAACAATGAGATTTGTGTGAGATCCTGTGCAGATCCTTCCTGGCATCCTGCTGATCATTCCCCCATGCTCAGAGCACCAATGTACCTCTGGAAAGTGGATCCTGTAGTCTCAGTAAGACTGCAGTTGCATATAGGATATGATACAGAGAGAGATTTCACCTCAGTTTGGCCCTAACTTACCATTTTTGCTGTCTTTTTCCACCTGTGAAACACAAGAGTTCTCTCTAGTCTGTTCTGCCCTTGTGCTAGGAACCATCTCAGCTATTAACAATTCCATGCACAAAAACATGGCCAAGGAGGACACACCTCCCTGTCAACCTGACAAGTGCTCCTTGAGCCAGGAATAAGATTCATTGCCCCCATGAGGATGTTGAAAGAGGGAAGTGATGGGTGAGCAGGACCCCCAGTGTGTGGAAGAGGCAGGGTGTAATCTGGGGATCTCCATTCAGGTCATCACCACCAGGACACAAAGTGCAGAGAGGGGACTCTTCTTCAAGGGATGAGTGTTGACAGCCTGTTCTGTCAGCAGGAGGTCAGGCACCCATTTGGGTGCAAAAACATGAACTTTCATGGCAGTGCAGCAGTCCAGCGTGGGCACATTTCCTATGGAGTTATTTATTTCATCCTTCTCTCCTGCTTGCTTGATAAATTGGTGGGGCATTCATGACTTCTTGTGAGCAGAAACAAGCAGCATCCTTCAGCCTAAATCTGAGGCCCCTGTTGCTCTTTTCCAGCCACCTAAAGCACTTACAGAACTGAGTCCTCAAAGCCAAACTCCCTGTTGCACAGACACTCCTCTGTGCAGAAGACAAGGGCAGCTGATGCTCCAAATCTTCGGGCAATTCTGCTGTAGCCTGCTAAAACAACCAGTTGTTTGTCTCTGATAATCCCCCCAAAATCATCCATCAGCAGAGGATGGTTGAAATCTCATCACTGCCTATGTGATGTGTCCTGTGATATAAATCATGGCATATTTATGCACCTGTGTAAGGCAAATACATATGGGTATTGTTGGAGAGCCTAAATCTGCTCCCTAATGCCGTTGTTTAAACAGCCCTTTAACCACATCACTTTTCTCCTCGTTAGGTTAAGTTGCTGGAGGTGAAAAAGTCCTTCCAAAATGGTTTTCACTCACTCACTCAGTCCAAAGTAAACATGCCTCTGGGACCATTATGTGTATCAGGTATCCGAGGCTTTGTTAAGAGCTTGCCTGTTAGGTAAATTCTGCTTCTCTTTCTCCTTGGAAGAAGCAGGTTAAAATTAGAGACAGGCTCACACGAGTAAAGCATTACAGAAAAGCATTAAAAGAGCAGCATTACAGAGAAATGGAAAAACAGACAAAATTCAGAGCAGCACACACAAGTGACCCAGGTCTGGGGAGTCTCTTGATCCAATGTAACTCGGGTAACAATATGACACTGGTTTGACTTAAGCCTGTCACTTGTGATCACATTTATCACAGATCTCATGGTGTGGGCATTTTCACCAGCAGTCAGCAGTCACGCTATGGGGCTGAGCCCAGACTAACATGTACCAGCCTTTGCTAACAAGACAAAAGAGGAATTGTTCATCTTTAGCACATCCTGAAAACCCTCCAGCTGTGTGCCCACTGGCCTGGAGGAGCTCCTGGGCTTTCCATGAGTGTCACTACACCCACATCTGCTTCTTAAAGGCAAGTCTGGCTTTTAAGGGTAATGCCCACTCTGAATCTGCTCATCCACACTTGACTGCAGTGAAGAAGAGCTTTTCCATTGACTGCTCCAAGATTTAGGCTGGCTGTGCCACTGGGAGATTCTTAGAGCTGTTCATCTGATCTAAACTTGTCGGGGAGAATAAAGAAAGCACCTGCTTCCAGTGACAGGAAAAGTAAAGTGAGATCAAACAGAAGCAGGAGGAGAGAATTTAAGCAATGCAAGAGGTGGCTGCATGTCACTTCAGAAGTCACTTTTTGTCTTTGATCTGTGCTTAGGAAGTTGGCACCTCCTGGATCAGATGACCAGTGCAGAAGTGTGCCACCAAAGTCATCTCACCTTGAAGTCTCAAGTGTTTGCTTTCCCCAGGGATCCTCCTTCTACTTCCTCCACTCTGTAAATCATCTGCCCTAAGATTTCCTTCAGAAAAACCAAAAAACAAAACACAGGTTAGGAGCAGGGAGCAGGACTTGTGTGCTCCCCTAATGCCAGGATCATTCACTGTGATGAAGCTGAGCCTTCTCTTTTAAAACTGTATTATACATGCAAAGGTAGATTCCCTAGAGATCAGGGACTTATTATAAAGGCTGCTATGCAAATAAATAAAAGCCCTGTCCCTGAGAAGCTTACAGACTGAACACATGAGACTCATCAAGACTTTGACTGGAAGGATTCTAAAGATGAAGCACTTTGAGACAAAGCAAGCTACAGATCACACAGAAAATCTGTGGCAAAACTGTGAATAAATCCCACTGCTGAATCCTCATTCTGCTCTTAACTGCCCCTTGGAGCATTGCCTGGGTTTTGCTAACAAAGCATTTGTTTTAGCAGCACACTTTGGGGAAATAAAACACTGTGCCATTTTCACATGGCAAGAACATGCAGCATCCTTCTGAAGGCCAAGATTCATATCAGGTGTGAATGCAGATATTCACTAACCCTGGGCATGCAACAAAACAAACCCTCTGCATTCAGTTTGTTGATGCCTTCAGTGAGTGTTAACAAGTGAAAAAATCACGGGGAAGACAGAGCCTGGTCTCAGGTTACCCCATAAATTGGCTAAGGCTGCAGAGGGGATTACAGTCCCAGAGCCATCCTGAGCACGGAGATGTCATTACGGCAAAATCAAAGGTGACCGTGGGGCTTGGCAGGTAACTGTCAACAGCCACGGGAAAGAGCCAGCCTGGGAAGGAGCTCCACGCCAGGATGAAATTCAGCCACCTTTATTTTCATTTCAGGTGAGGGGTCAAGCAGAAAAGCTATCCCCAGCGGCCTTTATTTACAGTTTTCAAGGGAGTGGCTGATGAAGCATTTAGAGGAAGAAGGATGAACCTGCTCTCCCCTCACTCAGCCTGATGACAGACAGGGGATGCTGTAATGGCACAGGAGCTGGGAAGGAGCCTTTTATGAATGAAATGGTGCTAATGAAGCTGCTCACAAAACTCCCAGTGACTCGAATAGAGCCAGGATTTCATCTGTATTATTTGCAGGGAGCCCAAGGAAATTATCTTCCCACCAGGACACTCTGTGTAGCACAGGAGCTTGCTCCCAGCATTGCTAACAACACAGAGCTCCATAAGCAGATTTCAAGGCATTTTAAAAACTTTTTCCTTTCACGTTTTTTCTCTCCATCCTCCCTAGGCAACCAACCTCAATTCCTAGAAAACTGCTATATTATACGTCTTCCTTCTAGACATTTTGAAAATTTGCTATAAAAACCTTGCAAGGTTTTTGTATTTTTCTGGATCTCTTGCTGCTGAATGAATAGAGAAGCTATAAATGGTTTTGTGTTGTCAAGTCAGAGTAGCTACATCCATGCTTGAAAAAAAAGCAGTGACTGTTCTGTGTTCTGAGCTCACATCCACACAGTCCAGCCAGCACTCCCAGTAACAGACTGGTCCCATAGAAACTGTCCACTGGAGAAGTTTGTAGCCATGCCTGGGGATGGAAGAGTGCTGTAAATCCCAAAATATGCCTTGTCCCTGCTAATAACTGGACAACATGGACTACAGCAGGTCACTGCCTGGGCCATGGCACAGTCCTGCTCAATGCAGCAGTAGAAACACAGCCACTGAGTATGTCCTGGGCATCCAGTGCTCTCCTGTGCTGCTGCCAGGTAAGTGGAAGATGACTTGCAAGGGTCCTCACAGCTTTCAGGTGACTAGCACGGGGAGGAGGGGCTGATGGCATCACACTAAAACCCCACAAGGCACAACTCCAGTTCCTCCATGGTCTCTGGGCTGCAGCCAGGCCCAGAAATCCCCACCCAGACAATGAAACAGACAACAAAGGGAGAAATTTCTCCTTTTCCACTCAGGCACTGAAAGCCTTCCTTCACCCTCCCTCCTCTTTAAAGACCTAAACTCAACCAGCAGCCAGTTTTGCAAGGGTTAACCAGCATGAAATGAATGTGGAGAGACAGTCAGGGACTGTAATCACTTATTATTTTCAGGTAATATGCTTTATCTCCAACTAATCTCCTCATCTGGAGAAACACTCAGTGCAGACAAGAGTCACTGAGGTTATCTCTGATGATGGGGCTCCACGGGCTGCTGGCTGCGAGGGACCCAGGAGAGGCCAAGGAGAGGACTTCAATTATGGCCTGAACTATGCTCTGCTAGCTGAAAGGCCATTGTTTAATCTACTAGAAATCATCTATTTTAGCAGATAAAGGGATTACTCGAGTTTTCTTTTCCCCAAGAACAGCATGTTATTCCAACTACTAATGGAACATTCGGTATTTAATTAAAGAAAAAGCACGGGGAGAAGCAACACAGGCATCAACATCACTTCTGGGGAAATTCAAATTGATTGTCACCCTTTGATGCTGCTCAATCACCTCTATCTCACTTACCCTTCCTACAACCCAGATTAAATCATCTGGTTCTCTCCATCCTGAACATTTTTTTTCCCCTAAGGGATCCCATCCAAAACTTTGGGACTATGTGATGTGAATTCACCACTCTGCAGGAATCTCCTGACTTGTAAAAAGCCAGACTACACTCTCCTTGTTGAGAGGAGAGTGTGGAAATTTGATTTTGCCTCTTGCACACGCTTGGTGTCGGCTGCTGTGTGTCAGGGCTCTGTCTGCCTGGCTCTTTAGAGTGACCTGGGGACACAGGTCCCACGTTTGGACACTCTAAGTGGCTTCACAGCTTGTGGATGAACTGGAAGTGCTGCATGCATTAATCTGCTCTTTGTCCCTTTTCCTTCCCAGGTCCCTTGTCTTTGCCATCTCCATTTTCAGAGATGTTTCTCCCTTATTTTTTGTCCCACAGACTAATGACCATAGAGGGCAGTTACAAGTCATTCTCAAGTGCTCCTCTGTGCTCAGCAAGTATGGGTTCCTTTTTTTTATGTTTTCCACCCCTTCCATCCACAGACTGTGGGCCCAAAGGGTCTGTGGGGGAATATTGAGGCAGGTGCAAGTGCAGGGCATAAGGGTCCACATCCCTGTAGAGAAAATTGTAAACAACAAACAATTCAAATGAAAAGCAGTATACTAATTTCTGTTAACATCTGAATCTTAATCCTCTCCCCTTGACAAAAATAAAGAGCAGGGTATGGTCACAGAGATCATCCATCCATGCAGCAGTCAGAGCTTCCTCACAGAGGTGACTTCTTGCACATCTTTCTGCTGACTGTCCCAGTCCTGCCACACTCCCAAAATCAGTGCCACTTCACTGCAAACACTAGCTGTCATTTTTGTTTCATCTTCCCCACCATTCATTTCTTTGCACACAAAGCAAGGACAGGGACCAACTGATCAGCCAGTTTTTCACTTTCATAATTTTCCTGTTTTTTCATGGCTGCTCCAGTCCATCTACATCCACAAGTGCCAACTACATCCTCCCTGAGATCTCAGTGAGGGATCTGCTGCTGCCCTGTGTGGTACAATGTCTCAGGCAAATGGGGCTGCCCATCTTGTCCACCCAGCTGCTGCCTGTCCCTGTAGCTCCCATCCTTTCTCCCTTTCCTTTTCTAGTGCTGGCTCATGCCAGTGTTTGATCTGCATCATCCATCACGGGACACAGCAACCTGACTGCACATCTGATGAACCAGCCCCACCACTGCAGATGTGATCATCCTCAGGGTTTTGATCTTCTGCCTTTGCCCAAAGTCTTTGGTGACTGGAACTCCATCCTTCTCTTTCTACAGGCAGCTCCAGAAGTTGCTGTGAGTTATCAAGTCACCCTGTCTGCCACCAGTCATTGTGCTGAACCAGTTGTTCAGCTTGTTCTTGACCAGCACTGCTGACCTCACCTCCTCATAATGTTCTTCAGCAGCTTCTTACACATATCATATAGCCCTGGGGCACTCCAACACCTATTGCAACACACCAGGTCAAATGACTTTTTGAAATTGTGCAATTGAAGAGATGAAGTGCTTCTTGATCTCTCTGAACTTGCCAGGGATCAGCTTCTTGCACTGGTTTTGCTGTAGTGTCCCTCTTGCTTTGTGGAAATGAATCTACTTTCTGACTTGACAGCAAAAAGCACAGTGAGGAATTTGCTTGGGAACCAGGAAACACAACATTTGGAAGGTCTCTTGTGGGAACTCACCTACTAGGAACCCTTTTCTGTGTTTAAGGAATCTTTTCTTTCCTGATAACATACAGGTGCCTGGTTGGGACAGTGACCCATGCCACAGCCACATCAATCCATTCTCAGCCCCTCAGAATTCTTCCATCTCCTGACCTTTAACAGAATTACTAAATGGTTAAATAGAATTATAGAATGGTTTGGGTTGGAAAAAACCCTAAAGATGATCCAGTTTCAACACCCCTAGCACGGGCAAGGACATTTTCTATTAGACCTGATGGTTCTCAGTCCCATTCAACCTGGATTTGAACACTTCCAGGGATGAGGCAGATTCTCCAGTCAACCTGTGCCAGAGCCTCACCACCCTCACAGAGGATTTCTTCCTAATATCCAATCCAAACCTGCCTTTTGTCAGTTTAAAGCAATTCCCCCTTGTCCTGTCATGCCATGCCCTTGTAAAAAGTCCCTCCCCAGCTTTCTTGTAGGCTCCCTTCAGGTACTGAAAGGCTGCAATAAGGTCACCTCAGAGCCTTTTTTCTCCAGGCTGAACAATTCCAATTCTCTCAGTCTTCTTTGCACCTTTGCTAGCAACATCTTCTTGTCAGTCTGCTTCTGTAGCATTATAATCTCCCAAACACTGAGAATCTCTAAATCTTTTGATGGGTTATCTTTAAAAACTCTGGTAATATTTCCCCCATCCTTTCAGCCTGTCCTTCTCTGAAAGCAGGGAAATCTCTCATTAATGAAGAAAACCCCAGGGGAAACCCAGGTCTTGCTCTTCCTTTCTTTGTTAATTTTGGTCTTCCCAAATGCCAACCAGAGCTTTTCAGCTCTGTTGACTGTTTTGTTTTTGCACCTGCACTTCTTTTTGCTTATATTGAGTCTGTAGAGCCTCATGATAAACCTGCCATTTCTGTCCTGGTTGGGATTGCCTTTGGCAGTGTGTGACATGTGCCAGTCACTCACAAATGTCAGTCACAGGGCTCATGAGGGCTTCACTCCCAAGGTCAGGTTTAGCCAAGCCTTGACTGGCAGCAAAATCACCTGAAATTCCTCAAAGAAATCAAGGAAGTTCTTCATTGCCATCAGTCACTGGAGCCCATGGAGCTGTGAGCACCAGGGAACCTGGTCCACAGCCCTGAACAGAAAGGCTGATTGCTGTAAGGTGACAAATGTTGAGTTTACCAGGTTTGGTTTTTTATGAGTGTGATTCCTGCTGATGCCTCTCATGTATTTTGCATCACTGCCTTAAAACAAGGTTTTTCCATGCAGTGTCACTCCCTTGTCTGTCCACCTGATCTTCAAAGGCACACAGGATTATGCTGGAACATTAACAGATTTCAGACTCCTGTTTCTGCTGACCACAGCTTCCATTAGCAGCAATCCTTTGGCTGGACCACTTCCCCTCATCAGACACTGACCAAGTTGGAGACACCAGATAGCCAAGAAGAATGAACAGACTTCAAGAAGTTTCTTTACAGTGGCCTTTACAGTGTCACTGTGGTCAGCTATCTCTGTGTGACCAGCTGAATTGAGCCCCTTCTCTCTGTCCTGCTTCAGTTCTGGCCCCTGATTCTTGCTCTGACTTTGTCCTTTGTCCTCCAGCTCTTGCACAGATGTTTGTAGACTACAAACAAGTCACCCATAATATTCCCCTCCTGTAAGTAATTACAGAGAGTTCCTTGAGAAGCCTCAAGGCATAGCTGCACATTGTGTGGTGGTATCTGGTCACAAAGTCACAGTTTTAGTTTAAATTTCACAGGGTAATTGTATTTAACTGGATAATATATCACTTCATCCCAGTTATTTTACTCTGGTACTCATGATTTGATAGGTGACATCACAACTTCATACAGCATCAATATGGAGCTATTGTAATTTCTTATTCGTGTGCCTCATTCACCCCAAAAGCACAAGGAACAGCTGATTGTTCTCAAGAACCATAATAACCTTTTAAAAACTATTAATTTTGATACAGACTCCATCATCTCTTCAATATCACCTTTTTTCCTAAATGTTTCCTTTTGCTTTTCCACATCAAAAGACACCTGCCCACTTGTCCCTGTTCCCAGGCAGAGATAGCTCTGTGTCAGTGAACTGTTCTCTTCCTTATTGGACACTCCATAGCCTCAATTTTAAACTCCTTCACAGTTGGTAAACAATAATCCTTTATTTTCCCCCTAAATCAATGACAAACAGAATCATGAACCAATTTCCACCAAATTTCCCTGACAAGAGACTCAAGGATTCATTTTTCATAGTGAAATTCTGAGATCTTGGTTTAACCAGTTGGATCCACTTAATTTGCACCATGGTGATTTTATACCAGTTTGCAAAATCCACCTCCAAGATAGAACTAATCAAACACTTTCAGAAATCAGTTACATCAAGAGCTGCTCTCTTGCTGGAGAACAACAGCAAATTTATTTGACAAGTTCTATTTTCTATCTACACACACTCATTGGCATCAGTTTTACTGCCTCCCTTTAAGAAGAAAATTAATCATTAATTAAGAGATGCACCCATACATTTCTTGCCTTCAACAGTGAAGGGCTAAAAGTCCAAGCATCACTAAATCATTTGCCCAAAGTTTTTAAACAATGAGCCAGTATCAGCTTTCTTAGTGCTCTAAAATCCTCCCAGTGTCCCAAAATGAAAAGCCAGCAGTAATGGCCCACACAATGTGTTCCTGCTTCAGAGAGTTCTGAAATCCTTGGCTGTGAATTTCCAGGACTGGCTGATCATAATATATTTCATTTATGTGGTTGCTATTTAGCATAATCTCTAGTTGTTAATGGAGCCCAAAATGCTCTTTGGCACCACCTGAAACTCACACACTATCTGATTTTTTCTGTCCCAGACAAATATGGAAAAGAAATACTAATTTAATACTCCTCCATTTCCTTGTGGTGGTGCTGATGGCAGCCACTGCCTTTATCTACTAATGGTTTTGGTTATTTTTACCTTAGCTGACCATAAATTTATGTTTTTCTGTTTCTGTTCCAGAGTGGAGGTGGCTTATTCAGATGAATTAGGACCAGAAGATTTTGGCCTTTACCTTACCCTGAAGGAGTGATCACTACAGAATAACCAGCCCAGAGCAGCAAGCTCTACTTCAAATATTCCATTACACACAAAAAATCCATTTAAAAAGCACAGAGATGCTTTATTTCAGCCCAGGTCAATTTATTGTTTTAGGCAGGAGGGAAGAAGCCCCTTGCTTGACATTCCTCCCAGAAAAGACACAACCCAATAGCATCAAGTCAGGCACACATCATTGCCAAGTGGACACTTTTATTGTTGCCAAAAAAAAATTTAAAAAAAGAAAAAAAAAACCCCAAAAAAACCCCCCAAAAAAAACCCCAAAAAAAAAAAAACCCAAAAAACCCAAAAAACAAAACGAGGAAGGATTAAATTCATGTGATCAGAGAAGGATTTTAAAATACTTTTTATGAATCTTAAGCCCAAGGAGAGGCTGGAGGAATGCAGGGTGCTGAGAACTTCTGCAAATGTGTTTCCAAACCCCTGGAGCATGTGCTTAATCCAGCCACAAACAGGTGACTTCCTTCTGTCTCCCACCAGGTTCCTTTTCCCCAAAAAACACAAAAGTCAGGCTCCTTTCCCAGTTTTGGTGAAATCACTTTTGATACACAGAGTTACTGAAGCCTGGCCACATCCCTCAGTCCCTTCAAAACTTTGAAATTCCCACTTGCAACTGTCTCACTCCCAAGGTGTCAATTTAATCCCACTTTTATTAGGAGCACAGCTCCGGGTAGTTTACAGGGGTTACAAACAATGAAGCTTTCACAAAACTTGGGCTAATCAGCCACTAACAAGCTCTCACTCAGGAAGGGGCTAGGCAGGCCCAGCCTAAAGCTAACCTGAGGGGATGAGAAAAAAAAGGGGGAAAAAAGGATTGGGAAGAGGGTGTTCTTCTCAAACGGGATTAGTGTCCCAGCCAGCCACAGAAACACTTGTGAGAGCACAGCAGCCAAAAAAAAAACAGTGAGAAGTGGACAGAGAGCAGACACTGCTCCTCTCAGCCAGGGGGTTTGCTCCCAGCAGCCCAAAGTGCTGCAGAAACTACAGCTTGTGATGAACTATGATTTACTCCTTGCTTTGTGGCCAGGTCCAGGGGCTCTATGAGGCTCAGCAGCATAGAACTGCATTGAGAAAATATTAATATAAACAATCTAAAATGTTAACCCTTAGTTTGCAGCCTGCAGAGTTTAACAGAGACTGTGAACTCAAAACCAAACCAAGCCTGTTGTTGGTAGCCTGAACATCCTGGGTTGAGGGCACCTCCCCAGGAAATATCACAGCCTGAAAAATCAAGAAATTATTTGAAAACCTCTGATCTTGTTTTGCAAGCTGGCAAAATTAGATGGCCAGAACTCTAGTCCAGTAGATGAATAGATACAGAGAGGAAGGAATAGACACCATTCTCCTTAGGTAAAGGATAAAAATTACGTTTACCTATGTACACATACACAGAACACTCTTCCCAAATTCACAGCAGTAAAATATCTATTGGACACCATCAGATATTCCCTGTTAGCCCTTTGCAGGATAGATCAGGGGTTGAGTGGAAAAAAAAGATGTTCTTACAGCATATTAATAGGGAGGAATAGGGAAGAATATGCTTGGCTCTAAGGAAGGGAGGAATACTAGATCTTAAATTCTTAATTTGAGCTGCTCTTAGTCAATTTCTTATTGTTCTTGAGGGTGGAGACACTGCAGTACTTCAAGAGAAAAGATAATTTTTTCATCTTGCCTCTGAGGATGAAGAACTCATTCCAAATTTCACTGATTGCTCTGGAGAAAGACATAAAAGAATTTTTACTGAGCAGATTTTATGTGGACTATGGAGTTTCCACCTTGTTCCTTGCCAGCCCGGAGAAAATGCAAGACTGTAAATGCAGCCAAAACAAAGAAATACAAACCTGCAGATATCTGGAGCCATTGAAGGGATCCTGGTTTCTCTATCCTCCTGGTAAAACCAATAGAAGCCAATATGGGCTGTTGTCTTCTGTTCCCCCAAAACACACCCTGTGCCTAGAGCTCAGCATCCTTGGGAAACAGAGATGCAGGTGGGTGCAGGTATCTGTTCCCACTGCTGGGCTGGGTGCTCAGCACTGAAGCACTTTCAGGTTTCGTGTTCAGCTGCACACACAGCTGAGATCCACACCAGGGAAGTGGAGCCTGTACCTACATGCTCAGAGGAGCAGGGCTCAGAGGCACAGCCAGTGTCCTCCTGCAGGGGTAAAAGTGCTTGCTGTGTGCACAGCCCTAAGCCAACACTGGGGACAGCACCAGGCAAGGATGGGGAGGATCTTGCTCTCCTGCAGCACTTGGGAAGCCGTGAAACACTTTCCAAGGCAGCTGGGTGGAGAGGTTTGCATTTAACCCCAGCTCAGCCCAACTGGAGGTGCCACAGGCTCCTCTACCCAGCTCACCTCACTGCCCACTCACAGATCCAACAAAGCTGCTGAAACCCTGCCCCAAATCTGCTCCCACTGATGCACAGTAGCCTTGGACTCTTACCTTGAAACTGATTTCAGTTTTGTGTTTTGTCATCTCCTGCCACCTCCCCGGTGCGTTTCTCCAAGGCAAATGTCTCCCAGAGCTCTCTGGAAAAAAGCAGCATTTAGAAAGCAGAGGTAGAGAAAGCAGAGTGCTGGATCTCCTCATGCTCCCCTCATGCCTTGGCAGAAGGGAGCAGCAACAGGTCTGTACTGAGAGCTGCTGATGTTTCAAGGCAACACTGCACGCTGCTTGCAGGATAAATGCATTAAGAAAATTAAATGTTTTTACAGCCGTCATACCATCAAAGCTTTATTTTCTCCACTCTTTAAATTAAGTGTTGGTTTGCATATCCATGCCATTCCAGCTATGTAATAACCTCTCTAAAGCTATTTTTGTTTCACATTCCTTACTATTTGGTAAAGCAAGCTGGAGTTTTCTGAGGACACGCATTTTTATTAGAGCTAATTCAGCATTATTTTCTAACCCGTTTCCTTTGTTGGAGGCAGAGGAATCAGCTAAGGGAGCTCGAAGGCAGCACCCTATGCCTGTGAGGGAAACTCGCCATAGCCAGGCTGTTCCTCTAGATGGCTCTGCCTTTGCCCAAAAACATCAAATCCCTCGAGCAAAAACCTCAATTTCGAGCGATACGGCGATACCACCGACTGCTCCTCTCCCTCCTGCAACGATCGAGGGGTTTTTGGCCAAACGGATAAACACAGATTTGTCGTAATTTTAGAGAATAATATTTTCGGTTTAGCTCTTCAGATTCAGAGGGAAATGCTTTCCAAAAGTCTACCTGTTTCATGTTGTTTAAATATCCTTTCTAGATGGGATTTTCCCATAAACTGCTTGGTTTGGATGCCCGTTGTCCCGTCAGACTTCAAACCGGCATTTTCCAGCGCGACCCTGCTCTAAAAAAGATGAGGAGCTGTTATAAATCTTAAAGAGAAGGAAGCTGAAAAGGGAAAAGGCGTCTTGTGAAACGTAATGAAAACTTTTCTCCTGCTGTTCTGCGTATCCAATACACACCGAAAGCTCCCTCTCCTAAGGGATGCAAAATAAAATCAGCAACAGCAACAGTGACAGCAACAAAATAACATCAGAAAAAGAAAAAACCACACACGCACACGCACAAAAACCCAAGGAAAAAAACCCCAAAACTCAACCAAACCCCGCAAACGCCTCTCTTTATGATTAAAGCAGAAAACCCCAAATCCTAATTATTTAATCCAATCACTTTTAAGTTATTCTCTGTCTCAAGAAACGTTTGTTCACTTGTTTCAAAACGAAATACAAAGTTGAAAATCCTTCGGTTATAATACCCCTGCTCAAATCACGCAGGGGATGAAAATTTGGGCTTGGAGTCAGTTCGGGAAAGCTTCACTGGTTTACATGTACTTTTATAACAACTTTATGGAAGACATAAAATGCGAAGAATTTTCCCAAAAGTCACAAAGACTTTTCCTCTCCTCCCCAGATTCTGCTGTCAGACCAAGAGACCCGGCATTGCAGAGAGGACTTCGTGTATACACCAGAAAAGGGCTTTTTCTGGCATTTTTACCAGCAGAAAACTGAATAAAAATTCCATTTAAGAACGGGGCATGAAATGTACATCTCATGTACCTGGTATTTAGACAAAGTCTCTAAACTGTCCCGCACCACTGACCGTATTTTTGTTGTTACACGTGTGCTTTGCCCCGGACCAGAAGATTTGCCGGAGCTGGCCCCTGTGTAGATCCCGGGTGTTGGGATCGTTGTGAGCACCGGGAGCTTTTTCTCTGCAAAAGGATGCGCTTTCTGTCAGGCTGCCCCGGAGCACTAAGGCGAAAATAACTTTTATTTACTAGATTTCGTCCCGCGCCTTCCAGCCCGTTCTGCCTGCCGTACGAGCAATGCTGTTTGTTTGTTTGATTATTTGTTTGTTTGTTTAATTTCGGGCGAGTCCTTATCCAAAGCAATTCCTTATCCAAAGCTAATGGACTGCGATCTCAGCTCTGGTTGTTGGGACACGGACCGCAAAACTACGCGTCAAGAACAGAGTTTAAGCGAATTCCTCCCTTGGCGCTCCCGTCGGGGGAACCGCAGCGATGCTCATCCCCCTCCGACCTCAGCGCCGGGGCCGAAGGGATCGGTGGCGATCGCATCCGTGGGAAAGCAGCACGGCATCACCGGGGCAGCGCGGACAGCTCCGGGGAGGGGGCAGCGCTGCGGAGGCGACCGGGAGAGACCCCCAGGTCGGGGAGAGGGGGGGGACGGGCACAGCTCGGAGGGTGGGTCCGATGGGGGATGCTGCCCCCGCGCTGCCGGGAGCCAAATCCCTGGCGCCTCCCGCAGCTCCCCCGCCGGTCCCTCCCCCATCGCCGCTCCCGGGGCCCGGCCTTGCCCCCCTCCGCCTCCCCGGCCGCCGCCGAGCCGCGCTACTGGCTGCTCGCTGCGCGCCGAGCCGCCCGCCCAGCCCCGGCCCCGGCCGCGGGCGGGGAGTCCGGGCGCACGGCTGCGCCTATAAGGGAGCCGCGCCGCAGCCCCCCGGGAGATTTTGGTCTAGGGCCACCGGGGCCGCGGGGCGGGGGGTGTCGCCGGGAGAGCACGGGAGCGGGGGGGAGCGCCGGCCGCCCTGCATGGCCAGGGATTATGAGCGCCGGTGAGTTGCAGCAGGCGCAGCCCAGAGCCTCGGCGCCGGCGGCCGCCCCCGCGCCCCCGCAGCCCCGCAGCGCGCAGGAAGCCCCCGACATGGCCGTGTACTGCAGCGAGAACTTCAGCGTCTACCCCCAGCCCAGCCTGCACCCGCCCGGCGCCGCCGCCGCCGCCGCCGCGGCCGCCGCCGCCGCTGCCGCCGCCGCCGCCTCCTCGGGGCAGCGGGCGGGCGGCTACGCGCTGGGGGACTACGGGGCTCCCGCCAACGCCGGCTACCTGTGGGGCATGAACAGCCCCGCTCCCTACCTGCAGGGCCCGCCCGGCGCCGCCGCCGCCGCCGCGCCCTTCCTGCCGCCCGCCTCGTACGGCTGCTCGCGGGGCGGGCAGCTCGTGGGCTCGCCCCCGGCCCCCGGCTCGCCGTCGGCGGGCGGCGCGGAGCTGAGCTGGCTCAGCCTGGCCAGCCAGGAGGAGCTGCTGAAGCTGGTGCGGCCGCCCTACTCGTACTCGGCGCTGATCGCCATGGCCATCCAGAGCGCGCCCGAGAGGAAGCTCACCCTCAGCCACATCTACCAGTACGTGGCCGAGAACTTCCCCTTCTACAAGCGCAGCAAGGCCGGGTGGCAGAACAGCATCCGCCACAACCTCAGCCTCAATGACTGCTTCCGCAAGGTGCCCCGCGACGAGGACGACCCCGGTGAGGTGCCGCGCCGGGCGGGAGGGATGGCTGGGCGGGGGGACACCGGCACCGCCGGGAGAGGGACGGCAGCGTCCCCTGTCCCCTGCTAGTCGGGCTCTGACACCGCGCTCCCGTCCCGTCGGGGCCAGGCAGGGATGAGACCGCGCTCCCCGTCCCCTGACCCGGGCGCTGTGATGTGCCCGTCCCCGTTCGCCCCAGCCCGTCCCGGCGCTGCCCCGCGGCAGGTGTAGGCTGCCTGCCCAGCCCTCGCCCCGTCCCCAGCAGCCCGGGAGCGCCGGTTGTGCAAGGTCCGGCTCCTTGGGCCCGTGATTCACGGCTCCCCTGCCTGCCCGCCGCTGTCCGGGCCGGCCCCGGGGCACAGCCGGTGCCGGCAGTGGGCGGGGGCGCGCCCGGACAGCGCCGGTCCGGCCCGGCGGGGCTGGGAGTGCCGGGCTGGAGCCGCTCGGGACCGTGAGGGGTCACTGCCCCCGTCCCGGCCGCGGGCAGGAGGCGAGTGGGGACAGCTGATGCCACCTCAGCATCTCGCACCGAGGCTTGTGCGAGGGGCAGCTTGCCTGCAGCCCCCGCAGCTCGGTGCTGCTGGCTTGTCATGGAGTGCCTGAGTGTGCCAGCCCCTCTCCATCAGCGTGTCTGTGAGCCACGGCCTGGGCACTGCCTTGCCACCCACTGCTGAGATGGCTGCTAGTGCCCCAGCTCCTGTGAGGCAACCAGAGCAAGGAGAGCCCCTCTTCACATTCTCTTTAGCTAGAGGTGCTGATCTGATTATGCTCTGGGATGGGGAGGTTCTCCTCTTCTATGTGGCCTTAAGGTTCCCTTGGGCATTGGAGGGATAGAGGTGGAAATGTCTTGGGGACAGGTTTTAGATCCATGTACTGGACAGGGAGGAGGAACAGGTGCAGGAGAGATGTGGGTTCTGTGCCAGATGGGCAAGACATGGATGATGCTTACCTGCCAGCACTGGGGCTTGCTGTCACAGAAGCTGACTTTCTCTCTTGTGTCTCCTGTTTTCCACCAGGGAAGGGAAACTACTGGACCTTGGATCCCAACTGTGAGAAGATGTTTGACAACGGGAACTTCCGTCGCAAACGCAAGCGGCGCTCTGAGCCCAACGCCCCCGCGGCCGCCTCCGCCGCCTCCTCCCTGGGGGGCCTGAAGGCCGAGGAAGAGCGACCCATCCCAGCCACAGGCAAACCGTGTGGAAACAGCCCACCCCCAGAGCTGGACCCCTCACCCTCTGCCAGGGACCATCCCAAAAGCTCCTCTCCCTCCAGCATCATTTCATCCACGCCCAGCTGCCTCAGCACCTTCTTCAGCGGCATGAGCTCCCTGAGCGGCGGGGGCAGCCGGCTGACGGGGGGTCTCAGCAGCGACCTGCACCACAGGAACTTCTCTGCTGGACAGCTGAGCAGTGGCACTTTCACCCCTTCCAGCAGCTCTTCTCAGGAGGTGCCTTCCCCAGACCAGCTGCAGCGGGTGGCGGGACCTTCCCCTGCCTACTACAGCTCCTTCCACCCCAGCAGCGGCAGCCAGGGAGCCCAGTACAACCACTACTACAACTTCACAGTCAACAGCCTCATCTACACACGGGATGGGACAGAGGTGTAGGGTGCTGGGGCAGCGCTGCAAAGGGAATGGGAGTTGGACCGTGCGCTTTTGCAAACAGCATTTCAACGTGGACACTTCCCAGGAGTTCTTCCAGGGCTACTGATCTTCTCTTTCTGAATAAGAACACCCCTTGAGCACCAGCAGAAGGCAGATGCAAAGTTTTTTCCCCATCCAGGAAAACGTTAGGTGGTGTAGATTGTTTGCCATCTAAGTTCTGCAAGCGTGAACTGAATTGTTTTCAGAGGTTTCTAATCCTGAATGTAGAACAAGAGGTTAAAAAATCATAGCCATAAAGTGGTATTGGCAAGAGCCAAGCTTAGACATGCAGTGAGTCTTAGAAGAGAACAGGAAAAAGAAAATGAAGAGATTTCTTATGAAGTGCCTTGTACAATGTGTTAAACTCTTCTACCAGCCATTGCCTCTGTAAGCCCTTGCTTGTGCCCTGATCCTGCAATATGCAATGCATGGGGGAATATCCTGTATAAACACCCACCCAAAACCTCCTCAAACACATGGAGGGTCTTCCTGTGTCTGGCATATTGTACAGCAGGGCCATGTCTTGTAAAACAATCTTCTTTCCCTGAGCTTAGTACCAAAGATAACTCTAGCCACGCAGCTTTAGCACAAGAATAAACACTGGGGTATTTTTATACATATTTGTACGTAATGTAACTCTTCTGTACATACGTTTCTATGTGGTTTTATATTTGTAAATTATGCTCTGGAGCTGTACTTATTTATAATGTGTTTTAAACTTTGTTAAAGTTTATTTTACTTTGTTCCCCCCTTTTTGTTGTTTTATTTGTTTCGAATTTTTTGTTGGTTTTGTTTTTGTTTTTAGTGTATTACTGAAACTTTTCAGGCTGAACAGCTGTTGGGAATAAAATATTAACAATTGTTAGATATTGGCCTGCTTGTTCATCAGTATGTTTGAAGTATTTTACAACTGTGGGAGGCAGGGTTCTTTTTCATTTAGTTTGAGATAAAAGGTGTAGAAATTTATGAAAAATTTCATCTGCGCAGTAGGGCAGAAAAAAACGTGCTTTGCTCCCCTAAGAGACACATCTGAGCTGGTGTGCAGTTTCTTGGAGTCACTGTGCAGTGTGGGCACTCTTTCGTTTTTGTTTGTTTGTTTTTCTCAAGGGTCTGAATCACAACTGTCCTTTTTCAGCCCGATTTGGTAAAAAAAAATAAAAACTTGCAGCAGTAAAAGTGGCGGGACTGGTTCCAGCACGGTGCCAGCTAGCAGGAGCCTCAGTCCCTTTTGCAAATCTATTTCTCTATTGGGATTGCACCTGCTTACACTGCCGGCCAGTGAGAGGTGGGAGCAGTCGGCCGGAGGGCCAGGCAGTTTTTCTGGGAATCCTTCCTGATTTCCTGCTGCTGGGAAAGGGGAATCCATCACCCATAACCCATGATGCTGAACAATCAGCCCCTCATTCCTGCCGTTTTCTCGAGCTGTTTGCTGGGGGCTGTGTGCAGTCAGAGCATAAATGTAAGTGTCTTCATGAGGAATGTAGCATCCACAACGAAGTTAAGCATGAAATTGCAGCTGTTTAGCATATAGGCATCTGCCGTGATTTAAGGCCATCCCTGCAGGCTATTCAGAAACAAAAGTGTTGGCAGCGCCTCCGCACTGGCTACCTGCAGAACATACAGGGCAGTGATGCAAGACAAACCGCTGGCCCGATCCAAAATATAATGAAGGCATGACGAAACATCAGATGACTTCCATGTGCTCGGGATCGGGAGCAAGGACTTGCCCCGGCACTGGCCGGCCGCCCTTTGTGCAATCGCTGGGACCAGAGGGCGGGTGGCAACTCCCACCTCTCCCCCTCCCCCGCGCCCCTTCCCAGCACCGATACCATCTTCCTGGCTCTAGGGGTAATTCCTCCCGATTTTAATTCCATCTCAGGTGATGCAGTGGCAGCGATAATGGGAGGGAAAGGGCAGACTAACACTTGGAGAAGGACAAGGTAGTCAGTCTTGTCCTGCTTCAATCCCACCAGGTGTGGAATGGCTTTATTTGGAGTTTGGACTGCTGAGTTTGATCTAAGAGCAGTTGAGGGATTCCCAACACCTCTGAAAGATAAAGATCCAGTCCCTAAGTAAGCCAGGAACTGCATACTTGTGTATCTAAGTGGCCATTGTCCCCCTTCTCCACACTGCCAGCCTGCTCTCAGACCTTAGCAAACCTTGAGCCCAAGCAGGACACTCGTGTGTGTCCAGCTCATGCTCTTCCACTCAGTTTTTTTTAAATTTACCTTCTTCCTTCAGCAGTATCTCTAGGCATTATCCATAAATGTTCGAGGATGCAGAACCAATGGCAAATTCACGTTGCCACTTCAGCTGTATGTTTCTACACAGCACCCATAAACTTTTGCTCCTGAGAATCCCAAATCTGACAAATTTGTATTGCAGAGTGGTCTGCACATGGCAGCACATCCTCAGCAATATCCCATTGCTCAACAGGGTTTCTGCCACTTCAGTTGGCAGGGGCATAGCCAGAACCTTCCAGAGCAGAAGCAGATTAGTTCTCCAGCCCTGGTATTGAGGAATAGTGGTGGCTCAAAGGAGGCTTTGGCTGGTCTACTGTCCCCAGTGCACCTGTCCAGCCACAAGCACCAAACCCCGATTCTGCCAGGGCAAGCATATCCTTAGCTGAAACGTTCCAGCTCTTTCTAGAGAGAAGCTACCCGCGATGTGCTCAAGGGACATTTGAGAGGAGATTTCAGCAGATAGGCACCCAGTCTGCAGAGGAGTCAGGGAATGAGCTAATGGCAGCCGTTTAGATTTCCTTTTGCCATTAAAAGAGACTTTTAAAGCAAATCTTGGGAGCGGGAGGGCAAGAGGATTGAGTTTAATGAAAGGCACTTAAAAGCAGCAGGGCTTTTGTCATGGGTTTAGGGATTTACTGAGACTCCCCGATTGAAGGAGGGGGAAGACAAAGGCAATTAGCCCGCTGTCCCACCCTGAGAGTCCCCACTGCCCTATAAATGCCAAGGCCATGCCTGGATTGGGCAGTTCTCCATGACAATGAGCCTCTCCCCAGCCCGGCTCAGGCCCAGAAGCCCGGGGCATTGCCCACTCCCAGGCAAGTCTGCCGAGAATTGTCCTTCCTTAGGAGAACGGCTCAAACCTCAGGCTTTCATCCTCTCTGCTCTGACAGCTGTGGGGATCACCCCGTAAATTTTATCCTTCACAGAACTCCTGGCTTTAGGGGAGCAGTGATTTCACTCCCATTAGCTGCTAGCCCACGGATCCCAGCTGCTGGTCACTAAAATTAAGCATCACATGAAGCCTCATCCTTGCTTGTTTTCTCCACTCTTTTTAGGCATCCAGAGAGATGCATCCCCAGCTGTGGTACCCGCTGTGAAACCACGTTTGTGCTGATGACTGCAAATACAGCTGGTACTTCTGCAACAGTCCAAGCACACACCGCTCCTAAAAAAGGCATTCCCGCTGGAAAAGGAGCGCAGTGCAGAGGCATTTCGAGAGATGCCTGGGATCGGTAGCACAGATGTTGCTGGCTCCTATGTGTGGCAGCTCTCCAGCGCGGGGTCGTTCAGCTCTGCTCGGCGCTGGCCTTATCGCCCTGCCAGGGCTGCAGGTCTGCACTTGAGCTGCTCCGCACTACAAAGGCTCTGCCAGCACAGCTGGATCGGCCCCGGCCCCTAGAGGAGACCCGGCTCCACCAACAAAGGGAACGCTGTGCCAGGGGAGCCGAGCCCCCCGCCCCAGCAGCGGCTGCTGGGGGGGATTCCGGAGGCAGAGCGGAGCCTCCGCGCTGGTTTCATCGCCCGCCAACTCCTCCACAAGCGGGGCTTCAATTACTGCCACTGGCCGTGGGCTGTGGTTTGCTTCTCCTCTGAAGGTGGAGCCTTTGATTTGCCCTGTCGCTCACCGAGTCCGTGGAATTCGGCCGCAGTGTGCTGTGCCTGTGCAGAAGGCTTTATTTTTTTTTTTTTTTTTTTTTTTTTTAATGCTAATTTTTCCTAAAATTTTTTAGAAATAATTCAAATGGTACAACAGTGTTCTAGGAAACAAGTATCCCTGCCCTTGCCATCTCTGTATTTCTAGAAATGAAAAAAAAAAAAAAAAAAAAGACTTCATCAGGCTTCTTGAGATAAAGCCCTACATACCCTGCAGCTCTCACCTGACTGTGAGTGTGATGTACCAAAATTCTGCCCAGCTGAAAAGTGGGAGCTGGTCCTGTCAGTCTTGTTCTGATAGCACACAAAATAGGAGAGACAAAGACTCATGTTGTAGCTTGACCAAAGAGAGCCAAGATGAGAATCAGGCCTGGCTGATAGTCCATGGGTGGCTGACACCACAGCTAGAAAGAACTGTGCCAGATGGAGACTGCAATCATTGGGAAATTGTTGTTTCTCTTCAGTATTTGGGGAGTAAAAAGACTAATTTTATTGCCCTGTTAGACAATCCCTTCAAAATTAATTTTTGTTTCTATTTTTTCTGATTGCTGTAAGAAGGAAAACATGGATTTGCCTTTTCTTTTTTGTCCTGTTTGGCAGAAATATCCATCAAGTTGAATTTCAGCCCCTGTTCCCCTCCCTCAACATTTTCTATTAAAAAGAAGGTTGATGGAATGTTTTTGACCAAATTACTGAATGCAATATTCACCTGGGTAAGGTGACGAGAATTTGCCCCTCAAGGAATAACTGAAGTGTAATGTAAAACATCAAAGGTGTGATTTTTTTTTTTTTTTACCTTATACCTGAGCTATCTCTGAATCATATCAAATAATCTTCTCGTTTCATAACACCATACAATGCAGGCTAAAAGTGTATGTGATCTGCTTTGTGTGCTGCTGAATGGATGATTAAACTGTCTAACCTGAGGGATAGTCATCCAGGGCCTGCCCCAAACACAGTGAAGTCAGGGGAAAGACTCCCACTGACTTCAGAGGGCTTTGAGCAGAGCCATAATCAGCCAGGCTCTCACACACTTCAGGTGGTGTCTGTGAGACTGCCTGGGGACATGTAAAAGGAGCTACAGATTGCACATTTGTGAAATTAGAGTTGTAGGCACTTGGCAGCCCCAGGAGAGCAGAAGCTTGGAATTGTCTCCCTGTCCATCCCAGCTCCTCAGATCACTTCCCCTTTCCTGCTATCCCTTGTGTGTGGGATTTATTGACAAAGAAAAGCTCTCACCACACAGCCCATCCACGTGTGCCATAGACAAATCAGGTCAGGACTGGTGGGTAACCTGCCTTCAGACCTTTGAAGGGTGCTGATTTTATATCTCATTAAAGTAAACAGCAGAGCTGAGTTGAGCTGGGCCATTTCCCTCCCAGGTCAGTTCCAGAATAGAAGAGTGGCAGAACCCCCACCACACCCCAGCACTTCAGGTTCTCCACAAAGGGAGACACAGGGGCTGTGCCTCAGCTCCAAAAGAGTGGAGGGAGTCAGAGTGAACATGGATCAGAGCCAAGCTTGGGCTTCCTTCAGCAGAGTGAATGATACTCAAACGGGGATAAATTACATTTCCTGTGTGTGGAAATGACATTTACACTCATGTAAGTGTTCTTTTGGTCTAGGCAATGGACATCTAATGAAGCTGTCAGACAACAGGTTCAAAGCAGACCAGAGGAGGAGGAGGTGCCTTACAGGTGATGGAGATACCCTGGGATCTCCTCTCCTTGATTCAGGAGATTGAGTATCACCCTAAAAAAAAAAAAAAAACACAACAAAAAACTGGCTAAGGTAAGGCAGGTAAATTGCTCTCTGCAGCTGCCTAAAGAGCTGATTTAGGCCAAGCTTTTAGATTCCCCCAGGGCAGTAATTCATGGATATCTGCAGGTATGGGACATCTGTCATGTGGGGTTGTGTATCTGGTTACAAACAGTACTGTGATCACCAAAGATGGATGTTTCAAAGCAAGACACAGCCCTAATCCACAGTTGAGCATCCTCTGTCATGGGAGGGGAGAGCTCCTGTTAGGGAATTTCTTTGAGGTGGAATAGGAAGTTCTTTTTTACTCTACTTATTTTATTCCTATTCATACATTGCTGCAGTCTGTTCAAGCACCTTCCAGCAATGCAACATGATCAGTGTATTCTCTCTTGCCTGCTGCTAGGACTGCTCATGAAGTGTAAAGCTCTTGGATTTAGTGACTTGCTGAGCCACTTAGAGGCTCACAAACCACTGGGATGGGAAGGGATTCATCCAAGGGTGGTAAGGGAGCTGGCAGAAGAGCTCACCAAGCTCCTCTCCATCATTAATTATCAGCCCTGACTAACTGGGGAGGTCCCAGCTGGAGGTGCCAATGTGACACCAATCCAGCAGAAGGGCTGGAAGGAGGATCCAGGGAAGTACAGGCCTGCCAGCCTGACCTTAATGCCCAGCAAGGTGATGGAACAGATCATCTTGAATGTGATCACACAGCACATACAGGACAGGCAAAGCAAAGGTTTTGGAAAGACAGGTCCTGCCTGACCAACCTGATCTCCTTTTATGACCAGGTGACCTGCCTGTGGATGAGGGGAAGGCTGTGGATGTGTCTACCTGGACTTGGACAAAGCCTTTGACACAATCTCCATGGCACATTCCTGGGAAACCTGGCAGCCCAGGGCTTGGTTGGGTGCCCAGGGAGGTGGCACAGTCACTGTCCCTGGAGGTGTTTAGGGGAAGATTGCATGTGGCACTCAGTGCCATGGTCTGGTTGACATGGTGGTGTTCACTTATAGGATGGACTCGATGATCTCAGGGTCTTTTCCAACCTAATTCTGTGACTTTCCAGCCTGTTTCTGTGATTCTGGTTTCAGGGAAATAATGTTTCTTATTTATCCAGTCTGCTGTCCTATTCTTCTAGAACAAGCTGTTTGGGAAGGGCAGCCTGGCTGGAAATGGCAGGAGGTGAGAGCTGAGATTTGCAGCTCCACTGTCCCCAGCACTTGGGGCAGCAATTTTGAAACTGAACTCAAATCATAATTTGGTAAATAGCATCAAAACCATCAGGTGTCTCAGTTGGACAACCTTTGCTGGGCAGCAGGAGAGCTGCACTCCTGAGACAGCTGTGCTGAGATGCCCTGACCTTGCTGAAGCTTCATTAGGACCCTTCTTTGGACCAGAAATCATCTGCAAGTTCAGGGAAACAGATTTATATCCTGGTTAGGAAAATGTGAATTTGTGGCTTTCACAAGCAAAGTGAAAATAAACCACAATATCTTCAGATACAGTTCTCAGCTCTTGAGAACCAGGGGGGGAATTTGTCCCTGCTGGCATGTAAACCCATGTGAGCTGGTGGGGAGCAGCTGGGTTCTGTAGCTCAGGCAGTGTGGGACTAAACATGGGCAGAGTTTGTCAAAAGATAATAAGAGCTGTCAGGCATTGGTAAAGAAAAAATTAATGTCTTCTCCTCTCCAACATTTGCCCCTTATCCTTGGCAGCATGGTGGGGAAACAGACCTAACAAGAAACCAAGGAGACCCTTCAAGGAATCAGGGAATGTGTTTATTGTAATGGAACAAGGAACAGTATCTATTTTCACCATCCCAGGCAGGGAATATGTGAGCAGTGGGAAAACCACAGCAATGAGCATGTCATGAATGTTAAGGTCACTTAGCATAACTCTGAATGCTGTTTTATTCCAGACAGCAGCTGCTTGTCACAGTGTGAAACCTCATTCTCTACCCTGAAAGGTGACAATCTGAAGAGACAAGTATGACTGAGGAAGTGTTACAGGCCCTGTTTTACTGCAAGGGGTCAAGGAACATCATGGGAAAGTGATTTGTTAAAGGTCACACAGTGCTGTGGCAGAGTTAGGTGTCAAATCCACGCTTTGCACTGCCTCCATCACTGCACTGTCCCTGCTGAGTCAGCCTGAAACACTCTGGCACGGCTCCAAACTCTTCCTTCCTTCATGCTGTTACAGGAAAGCAATGAATCCCAACATTTCTTGCCTAAATCTTGTCTGTAGTAGCTTTACACAGAGGCATGGGTGCTGCTGGGGAAATCCAGGAAATCCTGCAGCATTTAATCTTCCTGCCTCCAAGCCCCACAAGTGACCTGCACATCCAGACACTGGTTCTCTCCCAAGGGATTCTTGTAGGATATAAGATCTGATCTTAAATGCAGGGCAGCTGGAAATATGCTAAACCTGCCATAAATAATACCAGCAGCTGAGAACTGCAGTGACCAGAAACTTGTGATCCCTTCCATTACAAATCTGGCCACGTTTTGCTGTGAGAACATTTCATTTGCACACCACAATGTTAGAAGCAAGGGTTAAAATTCCTTATGAGCTGAATCCTGCTCTGGAGATCTGATAATCTAATTACAGCAGTTCAGGTCCCTTCTCTACCCCCAGTGCAAACCTCTTTGCATCCAGGGGTGATACCAATCTGATTCCACCCAGTTTGAGCTCTCTCCAAGCAGCAGCCTTGCTTGCACTTGTGCAGCTCCATGAAGACACTGCAATGCTCTAAGAGCATCCATTCTTCCTGGTCCTGAGGTGGAAGGATATTTTACCCCAGCTTTTGGTGGATAGATGAGCTCCTGGACTCTGGTGAAATGTGCTGGATGCAGGAATGCTGCATTCCTCATTGCCACTAGCAATCTGCTTCACTAGAAGTCAAAGGATGCCCAGGGTTTCTGTGAGGAGGGTGCTGGAAGCAGAGGAAGGATGATTTCTGAATGATCTCTTTTCCTGGCCAAGTCACCATGACTGGAACCTCAGCTGCTAGGAGGTGTTGGCTCAATAAATCTAGGAAAATATTTCAATTTGCAGCAGAAGAGCTGCCCCAGCTCCCTTATATCAGACATCCAGGTGTGTCTCTCTCCCTGGGCTCTCCTTTCTGTGCACAGCCTATTTCTCCTGCTGCTGACAGGACCTGGCCACCTCACTCACATACAGACCCCACCTGCAGACACCTGTGACCCAGTGTCTTACCTGCCAGCTGCATCCTGCCCTCCCTCCCTGCCCTCCCACGTGCCTGGCTCTCAGATCCTTACTAAAATTCCCCAGCTTTTCTAACAGTGGGATTGGTTTCACCAGCTTCAGGTGTTTCCAGCACAGAATGTCAGATGTCTACATTTGAGCTAATCACCCTTTGAACTGATAGAGAAATTGGGGTGGTGCACTTTTTCTTTTTTATTTTTTTAGGTTTCCTTTAGGAATGGATTAACTTGTCCCTAGATCCCTACTGCAAATGGAAAGATTTGCTGTAGGTGGGTCAGTTCCCTCTCCACAGTCAAATAAGTATGATTAAAGTACTCAAGGGCATAAAGGGCAGGGAAATAGTTGTACTTCACCAGGCCTGGCCTTCAGAGCTTACAAGGTGGGAGCTGTGGAGGGAAGGAGGGGTTAAACAGGATAAGACAAACTCATCAGGAGCCATTCATTCCTTCCACTGCCCATGGAAGAGGTCCTTTTTTTCTTTTGCTCTGACACCTACAGGAGCCACTGTGTTTCTCCAATTGTTGAAGGAATGAGGCCAAGTCCCTCTTCTGATGCAAATTCCTTTGGATGCATCCTGCCATTCACAGTATGGACAACTTCATTTTCTCTGAAAGCAGCACAGGGAGCCACGCTGGGCCCAGGGTGGCTGAGTGACACCAGGAATGGAATTCAATGGCTCTGATTGTGAAATGCTGCCCAAGCAGTGAAGAGGAGCAGCCCACATGGACCCTCCTAAACCGGGAGTTGCTCCAGTTGTCTCTCACTGGAAGGATGCAGGCAAATCTGCCCAGTGCAGGTTTTCCACTGGCATTGCTGCTTGGAGTCTGCCAACACCAGCCCAAAGAAGTGAAAATCTCCCTCTTCCTTGCCAGGTGCCAGTGGGGGAACTCTGTGTCTTCCTCCACTCTCCTCAAGGATTTCAATCTTCAAGAAGACCCTCCCAGACTATCCTTTCACATTATGTTTTCAAAACCTGGGGTAGAAAAATCAGGACTGGGCATACCAAATCACATTTGGACTTAAAACCCTTCTGAGTTTAAAAAGTTTTTCCAAATATTAATTGTATTTCTAATCCTAATACCTGTATTGAAATGTGTTAACTTCAAAATCTTTGTTATTCTTAATATTCTTACATTGAAATGTACTGTATTCTTTAGTATTCTTCATTATTGTATGTATTGTATTGATGTATTAATGTACAGTATTCTTCAATATTCTTACATTGAGATGTACTGTATGTGTTAATTCCAAATTATTTTCTTTTGCCATAATCTTTTTCAACTTTTCCTGCTCAGGCAATAAATCCAATTAGATCCATGCATATTAGTAGAGAGTCAAATTTAATTTTCAGCCCAGATATATTTTTCCTTATTTTTCTTTCCTTTATTTTTATATTTAAATTTTTTCCTTTTCTACTTTCTTTGCTTTTTTGGTAGTTTTTCTTTTTTTCTTCTCCATATTCCTTCCCTTCCCTCTCTAATCCCTTACAGAAGTTACACAGTACCTGGACTCTGCTCCTCTGCACGTTCCCCTTTCTTGTGTAGGCTGAAAGTGCTGGAGGTAGGGGTGTGGCAGTGATGTTTGATCTTATTTCACATTAAAACTCTCCCATCCAGGGCTGATCCCCCCACGCACTCCCTCACCTCGAAGAGCATCCTCCTCTGTCAGTGCTCTGCGGGAACCAGCAGGCAGGGGAAGGTAATGCCTGCCTGAGTGGGGCTGGCAGGATCCTGGAGCAGGCTGCCATCCCCACAGGGCATGAAATCTGTAGCCTCCTCCGAAATAAAGGTGAAAGTGATGGCACTGCCTGTAGACAGTTCATGCCTCAAAGCATATTCTGGTTACAGCTGGGGATGAAACCTCACCAGAGCCAGGATTTTGCCTGTGAAGAAATACACAGGATACTCCCTCTGAGGAGCGTGTGTTGTCTCTATTCCTAGGAGGGCAGGATTAGGCACCAAAGAGCACCTTAATCTGCAGCCTTTTGTCTTCCCAAATGCAAATGAATGGGAGTTATGCAGTGACTGATTATATAAAGCAGAGAGGCACTTGCTGTGTGTTAGGGACTAACAAAGATGACTCAGGTGTGGAGAGCCTGCACTCCCTGAGCTGGCAGGCAGGCTGCAGGATTGTCACTGATGCACTCACTGGGATCTAAGCAAATCCTTCCTCTGAGTCACTGCACTGTTACAAACACTGAAGAGTTTCCTCACAAAGTGTTTTGAATGTCACTAGATGGAAACAGTGCTTCAGACCATTTTTCTGCTGCCCATCTCTGTGCCTGGTCATTTATTAACTCAGTTTTCATCTCCAGGAGCACACAGGGACACCCAGTCCAGCCAGGCAAGCTGCCCTGCTGCAGAAATCCCCAGGGAAAGCACAACCTCTCTCAGTCAGGTCTCCCAGAGGAATTCTGGGCACTTATCTCATGATGGAGGAGCCAGCAGGTCAAAGGAAGAAAGGCTGGGAGCAGCAAACCTTGGAATGCTCTTTACATGACATGTCTGTGCTGGGGACAGATGATGGAATCACAGAATGGTTTGGGTTGAAAGGGACCTTAAAGATCCCCCAGTTCCAGCCCCTGCCATAGACAGGGATACCTCCCACCAGACCAGGTTGAGCAGGGCCCCATCCAGCCTGGCCTGGAACACTTCCAGGGATGGGACAGCCACAGCTTCCATGGGCAACCCATTCCATGTGTGTCTCACCACACTCACAGTAAAGAATTTCAAATTTAAGTGGATGAGAAAATCCTCTGCCTGTGGAGAGTCACTTAATGGGCAGTATCCATAGCAGGGAAAGCAGGAATGTCATGTCTGTTCTCAAGGCATGAAGAGGTCACCCAGCCCCATCTGACCACAGGAGTGTAGCTGGAGCAGCCAGTCCTAGGCCTGGTCCCTGTAGTGCCTTCAAGCTTTCCTCTGAACAGCAGGAAAAAGTGGAGGCCTCCTCTGTGGTATTTCATGGGCTGTTCACTGGCCAGTGGAGGAACCAAATTTTGGCTCCTGTGGCCACAGGTACCACCATCAGCCCTGGTGAACACCCAGAGACCAGTGCTTCTTCAGTCCCTCTTTCACCAGCAGGTTACACTGGGGTACTTGAACATGGAAAAGACATGGACAGCTGTGAGAAAAAAATCATCTAACACCTTCTAAAAATATCAGGGAGTGAGACACTCAGACAATGATTCAGTGTAATAGCATGGCAGACAAGCCAGAAACATGACCAATACCTAGAGGTGTGAAGAGTCAAAGACAGGGATGGAATACAGAGGATTGTGCTAGTTGCTATGAAATTAAATACAATTAGCTGAAGTAGAGTGGTTGCTCCCCAGCTCCTCCATTTCTGCTATTTGTGGTAATTTTAATGACAATATTTGCTGGAGGCACAAAATGGCCCACTGGGAGAACACTGAAGGTTTCCAAGGAAGAGTGGTTTGTGTACCTGCTCCTACCTCTCTGAATCATTTGGCATTTGACATCACCTCAGTGACAAACAGCCTGCTGTGTATCTCCAGCTTTCTGAAGGTCTGTGGCTGTTTTACCCTGCTCTGCTGCACCCATTCTGAGCACAGGAGTCCTTTCTCCAGTAAACTGGGATGTCTGGTGAAGCCTGGTGATGTGCTTTATGATCATCAATCCATTTGTCTCACCAGGTGCTTTATCAGGGCAGTTCAGACTATGGGGAAGGACAATATTTCCCCTCTACATTAAAGTCCTTATTGTGGAAGCAAGACTTGCATTGAAATTACTGGCAGGGTGATGTCTTCATCAACTGGAGTGGCTCCAGCACCTTCCTGAGTTGAGGGGCCCAGAGCTGGACACAGTTCTCAGAGTTTGGCCTCACCAGTGCCCAGTACAGGGGGACTATCACTGCTCTGCTCCTGCTGACCACACTACTGCTGGCACAGGCCAGGGGCCATTGGCCTGATTGGCCACTGTTGACCAGCCCAGGTCCTTTTCCACTGGGACACTTTCCAGCCTCTCAGCCCTTGGCCTGGAGCTCTGCAGGAGCTTGGTGGCCAAAGTGCAGACCCAGCACCTGGCCTTGTTAAACCTCATACCATTGGACTTGGTTCATCCATCCATCCATCCATCCATCCATCCATCCATCCATCCATCCATCCATCCATCCATCCATCCATCATTCATCCAGCCTGTCCAGATCCCTGCAGACCCCTCCAGCAGATGGACACTCACTCAGCTTGGTGTCTTCTCCAGACTGACTGAGGGTACCTCCCTCTCCTCACCCAGATCATCAATAGAGATCAAGCAGAGCTGGCCCCAGAGCTGTTCCCCTGGAGAACACCAGCTGTGACACTCCCCAGCTGGATGTGGTTCCATCCCCACTCCCCAGGCTCCCTGGCCTGGCCATCCAGCTAGTTTTCACCCAGCAAACTGTGCATCCATCCAAGCCATGAGCAGCCAGTTTCTCCAGGAGAACACATTGGAAAGGGCTGTCAAAAGCTTTCCTAAAGTCCAGGTAGACAACATTCACAGCCTTTCTTCTTCTGCTTAGCATATCACCTTGTCAGAGAAGGACATCAGGTTATTCAAGCAGGACCTGCCTTTCACAAGACTGCCAGAGGAGTCACTGCTACCTCTAGACTCTATCTCAATTTAACTGAAATCCATCTTGGACATTTCTTTTTGGTGGGTTACCTCGACAGTGACTCTGTCCTATTCATATCAGGCATAGTCCTAATTGTGGAATATCTCAGCTGTGGGTCATGGCAAGGTGGCAGTGCAGTGCCATCAGCACCCCAAATGTCCTGTGGCTGGATGACACCTGGCCACTGTCAGTTCCCACAAGGACATGTGACATAACCTGGACGTAACCTGAACATGCGCCACGGTGGCTGGGTACCCACATCTTCCCCTGCTCCCATGTCCTGCCACCATAAACACAGATAATCCCCAGCTCATGCTCAATCAGTCCTTCTGAAACCACTTCACGGGCTTGAATTTAAGCTCTGCTTTATGACCGAGGGAGCACAATCCTTGCAAAACCCCAGTAATCATAATACGTGGAGGCAGAATTGATACATGTGGGCTTTTTCTATCACTCAATTAAATGGTTAGTTTATGCAACATGCCGTCTTTTTGAATCAAAGCTGGGTCACTGTTAGGCTGAGGTAACATTAATTATTTTTCCGCTTGTCGGATCCCATGAAAAGGATGTGAAAATGGCCTGTTTATGAAAGAGTGCGGGCAAAGGCTGTGAGCTGATTATGTCAAACATATTCAAAGCTTCCTCTGCAAAAGGGATTGTGATCAACAAAGCATAGCCCACACCTGCACCCATTTCACAATGAAAGTTGTTAGGACCATGAAGCTACTGGGGGAAAAGAGAGGTTGCATTAACCCTTTTGGGGAGAGGAATCCTCTGCTGTGGGATTCACACACTTGCACAAAGTTGCTTTTTTCAATCCCTCGAGGGAATCCCAAGAACATTACTCCAGGAGCAGAACCAGTCTTTCTCACCTAAGTTTTTCTATGCATTGGCTTTTCTAAGCTGGATGGAACTGTCAGATTGATGAATTTCCTCCTGCTCTTTGCTGAGCTCCAAGGGAAGTTGCAGAAAAGAGCTGTCTGTGCTGAAAGAGCAGGAAAGCAGTGCAATCTCAGCCCCCAGTCCCAAAAGTTCTGTTCAGGGCAATCCTGGCACCCTCAGGGCAAGTGCTTATCACAAGTATCACATTTCTGAAGTCAGACCACCTCCTTAATAAAAAATGAATCTGCCTGGAAGGCAGGAAGAGAGAGAGGTGTGCTCTCAGGGAAAGCTGAACTGCATCCCAACTGCAGGCTAGTTACCATATCCCTTTTTTTTTTTATCTACCCCATTTTATTGCAGCACTGTTAGTTATACTACTGCTGGATAAGATGGTCTGAACTCAGCACTGAGCCTGGCTGGAGTAGGAGGTTGGACCAGAGTTGTCCTGTGGTCCCCACAAACCCACAGGTGATTCTGTGATGGGCAGAGCTGTGTCCTCATGGATTCTCATGGGGCAACCTTACATGTGCTGCTCTGTGGGGACATGGGACAGAGCAGAGTGCCAGCATCTCTCTCCACATGCTTAGTATCCGCTCTCCCTTTTCTCATTTGGGTGGCAATGCTGAAGAAAACAGATTTAGAGCAAGTGTGGCCTCCCTGACCACCTGTGGTGAACCCTGGCCGGGTCACAGTGCAAGCTCAAAAGGCAAAGTGGGTGCATTCACCTGGCATTTTCCTGCAACATCCCAGGAATTGTGCAGGAAAGAGCTCAACATTCAGAATCCTGATATTTGGCCAGAAATACCTTTCCTTATTTTTTGGGTTTTGTTTTGTTTTTTGTTTTTTTGGTTTTTTTTTTTTTTTGGTGGGTTTTTTGTGGGTTTTTTGTTTTTGTTTTTGTTTTTTTTTTGGAGCTCCAAAAGGTCACAGTCCCACCTGTGTGGGAATTTTCACTCCTCCTGTTGGCTGGCAGAGATGAGCCCTCCAGGAGAAGATGAGCTCTGTGACACAATCCTCTGAAGCCATCTGAAGTCAACCATGGCACACAAGATCCACCCCAGGATAAGGATGGTACTAAAAATTCAAGTTTCTCTTCATCCCTCCTGTGGTTCAGCAGATTTTCCTGGCTCTGTCCCCTAAATCCTTTCTGGCCCCTGTGCCAACTCAGTATTGTCTTATGGCAAGACCTGGGACAATCCTTTAATTCAGCAAAACTTCTACTGATTAATGTAAGAATTCTGCCTTAATAAGGATGCCATAGACTAATTGCATTTGTTCTAATTAATGCTCCTGAGGGGAGATCTAGAAATGCCCTGCTAAGCATCACATAATATAAAACCAGATTAAGGAAAATCTCCACCTGACTCTTATCAAGTTTGAAGTTTTGCCTGATTCATTGCATGATGGCAAAGAAAATATTCCTCTTGTAGGTATTAAGAGACTTCCAGAACGATTTTCCCATGTATGCTCATGTAAAATAATGTTGAAATAACTCTACCCTGATTATGGAGCAAAAGTAATTACACAATAAACCTCTAAAACTTGCATATTTTCACAGCTTCAGGTCATGTTTTGAAGTCTTTAAAGTTGAAATGCTATAAAAAGCATTGACTAAATGCTTTTTTGGTTGGGATCTAGCCTTATGTCTGGGTCATAACTGGTAACTGGAAATTAGTAAGAAAGCAAGAAAGAGGTGTCAGTGACTTAGGTAAAAGGTGAGGAGGTAATTTTTTCCTTATCAAGTATTCTCAAAGATACTTTAACCTTGTTTAGAAACAAACAATCAAACAAAACCTCCAAATACATAATCTAGCAATCCTCATAATTAGCATGGAGCAAGGAAAAGTGAGTTTGGTAAACAAAAACTCAGCTAAGAAACTATTCTTGATTAATACGAACAGCGGTTGCTGGAATAATTGTTTTATTTAAAAATCCTTTTTTTTCTTTTGATATTTTAAATCCCTTCCCTCGGGAGTTTTAAATAGCTCCAAATATTTAAAAGGATAAGAGGGTGAGAGCACTTTAGTTTAACAAATGCTATGAGCTCTTATGTGAGCACAATAAAGTTGTTATAAATGATGGAGAATAGTCACTATTTGATTGTAATTATGTAGCAATACACTAGATCTCTCAATAGTATTTGTGAGGGTCATTACACAAATCAGACTATGGCTTTCTGCACAATAGTTGGTTCAATCATGAATACACCTCTTCAGAAACAAGAATTTCCCACTTGCAGGATATTCTCTGGATTCAATTATTTATTCCTAAAACTTTAATGAAAAGCTAAAATATTATCATTTTCCTGGAAATTATACCCTGCAAAATGTTATAAATTGAAAGTGTCAGCATGTGGACATATTTGCAATACATTTTTTCCAAAATCTCAGTGTTTTAATGCACTAAATGGTATTGTAAGCCAAAATGCTCGATTTTGATTTTTTCCCCTTAGGAAAAAAAAAAAAAAAACAAAAACCCCACTTTTAAATGTCTTTTTTAAACTAATAACTGCTCATCACAATTTTGTGGTGAGGAAACAGCAAGATAAGACCAAACCAGCTTTTAAAAGGACTAAAATATTTGTGGAAAAATGTAAACACGAACCCTGTCTGAAGAAAAGTTTCTGTTTCCAGGATGTGGCATTTCCAAGCAATGCCCTCCTCTGGCTGAGAGCAGCTGCTAATGCCCAGCTGGAGCTTGGCAGCCTCTGCAGCTTCTGTGCCTGCAAGTTCTCCTGCAGGTGGGACTTTGCCAGCTCCAGGCACTGTGAAATTGTGCTGCTGCTCTGTGGGCTGCTGTGGACACCAGTGCAGCATGGCCAGCAAGGCTTCTGGAGCAGCCCCTGCTGCACACACTCATCTTTTCCTCAAAATTGTTTCTGCTCCTGGAGTACCAGCCAAGGTGCAGCATGCTCAGGGGCCAAATAGGCGACACTGATCTGGTGTCTGCCCAGCCCCTTGCTCCATCTGAGCCAGCCCCAGGCTCCTCTTCTCATCAGGGGAGAGAAACTGGATTTCTCACAGGCTCTTTAATTCACTATCTGCATCTGACTGATGGAACAAGTGCTGCTTGGCAGCTCAGGAGCAGACATCTTCCATACAGACATCTGCAATTAGGTGAGGTGAGTCCTGGCTATCTATCCACAGCTGATTTGGCTATTCCTGTTCCCTTGGAAAACCACTGGAACGGCTGACAACCAGTCCAGGGGCAGAACTCCTCAGGCACTGCCCATGACATTTACCCACTGTGTCATCTGCAATATCAGCACCATGAGCTGCCTTTCCTCAACCTCTTTCTTTCAGTGTGGAAGTGAGGTGAGGACTCAAACCCTGTAACAGCACAGATACAGGAACTGCAGTATGTATGTAACTACAGGTAAATTCTATAGGGGTCCCTAATAGACCTTTCTATGGTTTTGGCATGTGTGCCCTGAATTATTCACCCCCATGTTCACATCACAGCCTTGTGGAACAGCAGGGACCCCTCACAGCCTGGCCCTGAAGGTCCAGCATCACTCCACAGGGAATGTCCACAATCCCTGTACTTAGCCTGGGAATAGGAAACTGGCATTCTGACACAAGGGCAAAGCAGGAATGGGGTGCTATTGTCATCTTGGATTGTTCAGCAGCCAAGATAACACCAACATATCAGAAGGGAGGAGAGGATGGAGATTATCTGTAAACTCTCTCCTCACTGGTGGTGGTTTTTCATGACATGCGGTTTGTTTTGTTTGTTTTTTCTTCATTGGAACTGAGTTCCAAACAGGAAGTGAATGGAATTAAAAGCTATTTGCTTATTTTTGGATTTTAACCTGGAGGTGTATCTTCTCCAACTCTTTTTATTTCTCCTTTTCCCACATCTTTCTCCAGCATCTCCAGTGGCAGATGCAGTTTCTTCTCAAAGGAAATGCCAGCAGGACATTAAATGACTTTCCCTCTCCTCCAAGGGCTTGACTCATAATTACACATGGAAAGATACACAAGAGATTATAAGAGGAGTAGCAGGCAGCCAAAACCAAACTGATTTATGCATAGTGTGTGACATATGGCAACATGAGACAAGATCTCTGGCTTATGGAACTCTGGCAATACACAAGGTGCATCCTGTGGCAATGTCTTGTGTTTACAGAGTTCCCAATTCTGCTATTCTGTACTAGTTTCTTTTCCACTCCATCTTCAGGCCTCCAGTGAGAGCATCCCAAACTTCCTTGGCCAGTTCTGACTCAGACACTGCTTAGACACATGCATGGGTGAGAACCACACAGCTTCAAGGGATAAAGCATCTCAGGGAACATTTTTATCCCATTTTCACAGACTGCAAATGCAGGTAGTGATAGCCCATTTATCTACCTCAGAAGGGAGGGTGAGGGCAAGTTAGTGTTTAAAGCACCATGTAGTTGTTGGTTATTTTTTCTATTGCCATGAAAATCCAGAACGTAAGAGCAGGCAGTCTGGCTCAGACCACAGCTCTGCTGGCCCAGCCATGTCTCCAATGGGATCAAGAGCAGGAGTTTGGGAAAGGGTTATCAGGATAAATCAAGACCCTTGTCTTTACCTTTATGTAGCCTTCACTTGTTTCACTCTAAGCTGAAATAATAGCAAAGGATTGGCCATTGCTTTAATTTCCTTTCCTTTCCTTATCCCTCTTTCCCTGGAAATGAGTCACCATTGAGACAGGGAAGTCAGGAGGTGTCTGCTGTCAATGGGAAAAGCAGCTCTCAGTCAAAGGCAGCAGGGCAAACCTGCTTCCTGCAACCAGGAAGGGAGTGGAAATTTCCATGGGCTGGTGCTTGTGGATCCCACCAGTCTTGCCTGCAAGCCCTCTACCTTTGATTCCAAGGTCTCCTCACAATGGACTTTTTAATGCATCATTCTGCCTTTGATGACTACTGCCAGATTATTTTTCTTATCTGACTTAGGAAAGATCTGACAGGATCAGTTAGCTAGCTCCAGGGTAGGTTCTTTGAAAAGCAATGATTTAACAGGGCTTTCTTTTACCTCCTCTTGGGGTTCTCCAAACTTTCTGGTCTATCCAGCTCTGACACACAGCACTGCCCTCAGCGATGCCTGGACAGGCTCGGTGGAGGTGCTGGCACAGCCTGACCCACGGCTGTAATTTCTCCCTGAGTGGATCCATCAGGATGTGGAGAGCATCTCCAAACAGCCCCAGGACAAGAGAAAGCCTTTTTGGGCAGCATGGAGGTGCTTGGAGTTAGCAAGGGGGTAAGCATTGAGTTATCTGCACTAAAAGTGGCAGCCAGGAAGCTCTGGCTGAGCATTCCTCTCCCCTTTTGGCCTCTGCACAGCCCTTGGAGAGGGTGGAGGAGAAATGATCCCCATTTAGCTGGAACTGGATGCCAACAAACCCTCAATGCTCAGCTGCCTTTGGCTGGTGCAGGTTTGCTGGGATGGAGGGGAGACCAGCAGCCACCCCAGGCAGCTGGGACCCTCACAGGAGAACTGGGGGGACACAAGGTCTCAGCAAGCAGCAGGCAGCTGTGTCTCCTCCATGGGAAAGGCCTCGTGGAGCTGCATGGTGAGAGGTGGAGCTGGATGGAGGAGCTGTGCTGGGACCCGTGGCACTGTCAGGCACAGAGTGGCTCACGGAGGGGTCGCATGCTTGAGCAGAGCTGAGCAATTCACAGTCAGAGCTATCAAAGCAATGACCCAGCTCCTTTAACACGCTGTCTGAAATCGTGTGCAGAAACTAGAGCACTAAATTTTAATGCTCCATTGTATCGTTACAGACAGGCCAACAATGATGTTTTACATCTACATGTCACCTTCCACACCAGAGAATCCCATTGGGAAGGTCTGGAGAGAGTTCAGGGAGCTCTGGGGACTAATGGCATTATGTAAAATGTCCATACAGGCACACTCAGCTCAGTGAAGTATAATCCTGCTCTCCTACCAAAGCTGGAAAATTTTTAATGGGGGAAGATAATAATTTCACACACTGTGGAGACACAGAGGATTCTAGATTTACCAAATTTGCTGCCTGTGCCTAAGCTAATGCTCTCACTGAGACATCCCATCACCATCCAAACCAGTGGGAGGAGGTGGACAAGATCATTGCTCATCTGCAAGAAGGTGGAGAGACACTCCAGGGTTAGGGTGACTGGAAAGCCCTTCACGGAAAAAAGAAGGGAGCCCAGGAAGGAGAGAGGAAAAGAAGCTGTGGGGAGAGGAGGGGCTGTGGGAACAGCACAGGGCTTGCAGCAGTGGGGCTGCCTGTCTGCTGGGACATTTGCCATTTGTCCAGATTGGAGCTGGTGATACAGCAATGCTCTTTCTCTCTTCATTTTTCGTTATTCAGACAGATAGAGCGTTTCTTTGGTTGCCATACAGAATTAATTTCAGATCTGATGCCAGAGGATATTCGATATGAGATCTAAACAGCTCTGTGTGTAAATTCATAATGCTGTCTGTGCCGGAACACGTTGCAAGGCTTTGAATCCTGCTCTGTGTCAGTGCCATCAGATACACCTTAATGCAATGAGGTGTGACACACCCAGCTAAAGAAAAGATGTGACACCCTTGCTGTAAAGCTAACAGAAAACTCGCCAAAAGGGAACAAAATCCCATTTGGCAAAGCCTCAATCAGCTCAGGGGAAATTCAGCAATGAGAGTAAATGCTCCCAGTGCCCAGCACAGAGGGTGGGGAGAGAATTCTCAGAGCAGAGAGGAAAAGGAGGTGTTGGCAGCAAGGTACTTTAGATAACATTGCTCCTGATCTTGCCTGAGATTCACCCCCTGCTCCAAGGCTGGGAATAGCTCTCCTGGATTCACCTGTTTGGATAAAGAGCCTCCTGCCTCTGGCTCTGCACTGCCTCCCTTCCTGCCCAGGGAATTGCACTACAATCCCCACTCTTTAAAATGTCTCATACAATCTATTTGGGAAAGCTTGCAGATGGTGTACAGAGGCAATATGTGCAGCCTCACACCTGGTGCAGATATAGCAGAGCTGGATTCCACATCTGTGGCAATCACCACATTCTCTGCCACTTCAGACAGTGGAACCCTAAGGTGTTTCAAAATGTGCGCACCCATCTAAATTTCTTCTCATGCAGGTGTCTCTGTGTGTTTGGCTGTTGCTGGAGGGAAAAATCTGTACATTAAATATGGAAATCTACTCATGCAGAAATTAGGGTGTTCAGAACTGCCTTGATCCAGATCACCTCAGTTTTCTTGCCCTCCTTTTCCAAGCACACTGTCATCTGGCTGTCCATCCCACAATGGGATGTAGCACAACCCAGCAAAAGCCTTGTGCTGTGCAGATGGAGCAGGGTGCCTTTAGCAGAATCTTCATTAGACAGCAAGATGGGAGTTGTGCATTAAAAGGTAATTGCTTAGCATGGTTTCCTGTAATTTTCATTTTAAAGCGTGCAAAAAATAGACTAGATACCTTTGGTGTATTTTTTATTCATACTCATCATCTTCCAAGTGATAATTCAGTATGCAGAACATGAAAAACTAGAAAAGAGACTCTGAAACCTGCTCAGAGAATGTGAGCCCACAGCCAACATTCTGCAGTAGTGTGATGATCTTCATACAGGTCCAGCACTCTACATCATTCACTTCCAGGGGGAAGCCTGTGCTCAGTTTTCACATCTGGCCCTACAAAATGAATTCAAATGGTTGTGATGGTGTCAGATTTTAACAACTTGCAGCATCCAACATTTTTTTAAGTGAACCACAGAATTATTTAATCCATCAAGTTGGGGAATAGGATTTCTGACATCTGTTTTCACTTTTAGATGTGCAGGATATTTGTCTTGCCATCAGTATGGACTTCTCCATTCAGGCTGAGCATCATTCCTGTCACTTTATCCCTTAGACCTCTTGTAGGAGAGATCCTGCAAAGTGACAGCTGGCATTGATCTGGCACTGAGAGGGATGACCACAGTAAAAATGAGGTTGTGATGAATGGTATGAGTGTCACTGGGAGTGACCCAACTGTTTGACACCTTTTACTGCAAAAGCAGCTCTCCAAGCCCCACAGCTGCCTTTCTGACCTGCAGACACTTCTTTTTATCAGGCAAATGACGGTTTGACCCTGTTTTTCTGATGGTTCACCATTATGGGAGCTTTCACACCCAGAGCAATTTTGTGGTCAAAGCACTGGGCTAATAAGCAGAAAATTAAGTTAAGTTGTGGCTTTGGAATAGATACCTACATGCCCATGAGCCAGCTCCCCGTCTAGAAAATGAACATATTCATACCTTCTTACACTATTGATTGTCTTCTGTGCTTACCCCAGAAGATCTCTGTCAAGATGGTCTTTGGTTGTAATTGAGAGGAGAACTCTGAATTTGGTCAGCCCCTGTGCCACTTCTTTCCCTCTTCACCAGCCCTCACAGCACAGCAGGTAAATTCCTCTACAACTGATGACAAAAATTAAATATTCCCTAAGACAAGATCCGACGCCCGTCAGCATTTTAGTTTTGATTTTGGTTTTGGGAGGTGACTGCCCACACCTGCTGTTGCTGTTGTGACCCAGAGCTTCTGACCAGCCCAGAAATATACTTCTGTTTTATTTGTTGATTAAAATATATTGGATTGCTAAAAATGAAAATATGTGTTCAGTGCTGGGCACAAGGAATGGACAAAGGGGCAGCCATGGTGATGATCTAGAGTGTGAAAGACCCTACATATAAAAGAGGGAGTTTTTTCTGTACAAGACAGGAACTCATGTATACTCATGCACACAAAAGGCAGTCAATGTCTCACCTTAAGAAACAAAAACTTCTTTTCCTCAAAACTTCTCTGAGACAGTAAATGGACTCTACCTATAATTTTATTAAACACTCTAGACACCATTTCACATGCAACTTGCCATATGTTGAGTTACTCTGCCCATCCTGTTCCTCACAACATTGTTAATGATTCAGTACAAAATGTACATGCATAGCACAATGAAAATGGACAGGGAAGGCAAAGGAGAATCTAAATGCAGGTGACAATTAATTTGGATGGAGAGCCATTATGATCACTCTTCAATGACCTGCAGACACCACACTCTATTCAATAACTGATTATTCCCCTCTTCAGCTGATCTGTCCTGATTTGAAGGACAGGTGTCTGCCAATAAAGGCAGAAGCTTCTCTTTGAAATGGAGAATGTAAACCCACTTCCTCCAAATTATTATTATAATTTTGAAATTAAGGGGCTCTGAGGCAAAGATATGGGAATCAACAATAACAGCTCTTCACTAGGAAAATTAAAATAGAAATACAGTATTGCAAAGAACAATCCCAAACACTGCCAGAGTCAGAATCCAAGCTGGCACAGTCAGTCAGTCAGGGTGGTGGCACAGTCCCATTCAATGGTGCTGCATCCTCCTGCAGTGGCAGATGTGGTTCAGCTGCAGCAGTGCTCCTGGAGAAGGTGCAGTTTCCTCTGAAGGTGCAGGGATGATGTGGAAGGGTCTGGCTTTCCTCTGGAATCCAGTGGAAAGGCTGCTCTGCTGTTCCAAATCTCAGTTTTTCTCTGGGTAGGAAAGGCTTGGCTCCTGCCCTGGCTGGAGCATCTCCCAGTGGGATGATGGAATTTTATCAGTCATGCCCTGGGACTCAGTGGCCATGAACAGGAGATATCTCCTGGAGGGAGGATGGGCTGTGGGAAGATAAAGATGATTGCCCAGCTGGTTTAAAGATGGCCCATTAGCAGAGAATATGTGCCAGGAGATCAGGGGCACTGCCCCACCTGGGTCAGCGGATGGGACAGAACACACATTGCTGGCACATCAACCCAACACATGATCCCACTTCAGGTCCCCTGCAGCTTTTTGCAGCTTTTACAAATAACAGAGTAGTAAATCACAACTCTAGGATTTGGATTCTGAAGACACTCACGTGCCTTTCCTGTCTGCTCTGATTACAAGTCTGTATTCAAGCACAGAGGAATAAGCAGCTGATACTAAAAAAATATCTGTATCAGTCATAACCTACAAGGAAAGACAAAACAAAATGGGATTGCTTAACATAAGGAGGAGAGGATAGAGTGGAAATGAGATATTTGCCTTTAAATATATAAAAATCTGCAGTAGAAAAGAAGGGAATGGTCTGTTCTCCGTGTCTATGAAGCATCACAAACAGTGATGGAATCTGAATTCATTGTAACCATTAGGAAATATTTCCAGCAGCAAGTCAGGATGAAGTGAGGTGGTTTTGCTGAGCAGACTGGGATGCCTGCAGTACTGGACACACTCAGAAAATCTATCCAGTTTACAGAACAGGTTTGTCATCTGGAGATAGAGTTTTTAAAGTCCATTGCAGACCAGTTATAAAGCCAAAAACTGATGCATTGGTTAGATACATGGGTTTCTGATATCTCTGTACTCTCTTCCTCTATAATTTTAGAATTGAAGGTGGAAGAATTAATGCCCCTGGATTGACAAATGTAATCAGACGAGGGCAAAAATAAGAACAGTAATACATGAGCATCACAGTTTGCCAGACCAGGATATAAAAGTCAAAATTCATAAATCATTATAGAAAGTTACTGAATCTAAACAGGAGACAAAGTCCTTCATTTAGTCCTTATCTCATCAAACTGGTGAGCAAGAATGTAATCATGCAGTTCAGCATGTGTGTGCACTTGGTGTGTATTCAAACATGAATATATGTGTGTTTGTGCACTCTAATTTTCAGACTTATTTTACTGATGGTAATAGTATAATAGTGAAGGCAGAGTGGAATCCCTGTTTTCCAAAAAAATATTTATTCTCATTCAAAAGCAAAAGTTTATTTAACCATCCTTATGTTGATGAAGGTTCTATTCAGAACAGATATGTTAACACATTATAGTAGCAAAGTTCATCCTTGAAATTTTAACTACACACATTTTCAATTGTGACCATGTTAAGATTAGAGATAAAATGCTATTTCTTCTGATTTATGAGATAATGGCAAATGTAATCAATCAATTTACTTGTCTACATTCTCTACAGTTCTGATCACACAAAATTAAAACTTCATGACCTATTTAGGTGTGATGTAGCATTCATGGTGAACTGCTTATTTTTGAAACCTGGCATAGTCAGGGAGCGTGGAAAAAAAAAATCACAGGTCTTTAGAAGCTGTGAGCATTAAAATGTCACAGGCTGCTGAGTGACAGCCACAACACACACTTGAGGATAATTTTTTATTAAAATAATGGTTGCTTGATATTGCTGTCTGTGAGTTACTTGTTTTTCACGTGCACAGGTAGATTTTAGAAGTTCATGTATTACTATGTCTTTAGGAAGCTGACATTGTTGTACTGCTATTACATTTATTGTCACTAATGCTACTTGAGGACATGTGGGCCAACCAACAATGGGTTTCTGTGGTCCTTAATGAAGGACATTTCCTGAGCAACAGGCAGAATTTGCTCCATGTCAAAAATTGTTATATATTAGACGACAGTGGCAGCAGTAACTGCTTGTGATCATATCCCCTGAGTAGGTAACACTACACTGAGCTTTGTACAGTTAACTTGTAAACATTCCTGGGGAGGGGGATTCCTCTTGGGAGTCAGATTTGTAATGGAGAACATTGCTAACCTTGGTTGGGAATTTATTCTATTTCCAATTCCTTCTTCCTGCAGTTCCCATACCAAAGTACAAGTGCTTTCCACTAAAATAATTCAATCCATTGATTGCATTCACTTGTACCTACACCAGAAATTCCTCAGCATCCTTCAGATGTCAGCTGACAGCATTTCTTGCTTCCTCTCTTGGACTTGGTCAGCACCTGGTAAGATGGACACACCTTTTCCTCATCTTTCCCCCAGCACAGCCTTTGCAAGGACTTCACACACACAGACTATTCTCAGCACTGCATATCTGAGGTCCCAAATACCCTGAAGCCTCCCAGTCCCTGGGAGCTGCTCCGTGCAAGGTAAATTGATTTCAGTACACCTCAAAATTGGCTTTGCAATTTAAGACCTTAAACAGCAACTCCAGACTTCTAAACTTGAAAATTGAGCCTTGACTGCTCTTCTCTCCTATTCCCCAAGGCATGGGGCAGACACAGGTCAGTGGAGCTACACCAGTGCCATTTGCAGAGCAAAGAGGAAGCACCAGGGTAGAATAATGCCCTTGGATGTGACTTTGCAGGATGATGACATTCTGTGTGCCCAGGCTGTCCTGTTATTCTGGGAAGCAGAGCCTGGATGGCAGGTGCTGGCCCAAGTTCAGGTGCACACAAGCCTGTGGAGCGCTGGTCACTACCAGCACTGCCACCACAACCCTGGGAGGGCTGACAGAGATCTGTGCTCTCCAGGGAAACTCAGAGCTTGGGGGCAATGGAGCTCCCCAGAAACCTGAAATGAAGGACAAGTGTAAGGACGGTCTGAGTCCTGCGATTACTGTGCTTTTACTAATGTGCTTCGCGCTGTTCTCTTTATAAATTACTGAATTATCCTTAGGAACAAAAGGTATTAGGGTCCTGCAAGCTTCTCTCAGTTTGTGGTAGGACTAATTCATTAATGTGGCTCCAACAGGAATGTGTGCAATGTTCTTTCTAATTGGACATGACTGGTCAAGAATGACTTGGCCTCCATCCAGATCACACTGTCACTTATGCTGTATAATAAGCTACTACTACTGGCCCATGAATCAATTTTTAAACAATCTCCAGTAATGAACTTGGACGGGCCATTGTTGTTGACAAAGAAATGCACAGTCCTGCTATTGTCAAGGGGCTCAATTATGGGTTCTTGCTGATAAAATAGAGGAGGGGGGAAATGGGGAGGGCGGTCTATGGACAGTAGTGACAGACTGAAAGAAGTGTTTCATCTCTGGGGTCCTTACAGAGGATGACAAGCCAAAAGGTCAGTTTCATAGAGGTTTAACTTGAAATGTCTGAGGACAAAAAAGGCATCTAGAATCATTAGGAAATGTGAAGTTTGACTTGCACCATTGGAAATCCTTAATATATTATTTTAACTGTAGAACTGACAAACTCTTTGCCCGCTGGGTGGGAAACGGAGGTTAAGGAAAGTAAGAGCTTTATATTTCTCCAGTGGGGGGGAATAAAAAGGTTAATTTTAGTAACTCTGGGAAGAGTCTGTGAGGAAACTGTCAATGTTTCAGCCCATTTGCCATTGTCCTGAGCCAGCGGAGTCAACGGGGTTGGCGGGAGAAGCTGCTGCCGGCGCTGGCTGCTGGGCGCCGGGCTCCCAGTGCTTTCCCCTCAAATAACCTCACCAGTCACTGAAATGTCAGGGCTCTGCCCAGTTCCCCCTGCCTGAACCAGCCTCATCAGCACGGCAGCGCTGCCTCAGCGCTGAGCACTTTGTTCAGAATTACTCGCACGTTACCGGGATTCCCTGAGCCCAGGCACAAAGAGAAGGAATATCTCTGCAGTGTTCTTAGCAGCTGGGTCTGGCTGGAAGAAGATGTGCTTGAAATACTCTTCCTAGCTGAACAACACCTTACAAAGCAAGTTTCTTGTCATCCCCATGTGGGGCCACAGTTGCCAGCTCTTTTTTTTTTAAAGCTTTAATAGCACTATACGAAGTCAGGGAGTTGATACCGGGTTTCTTCCATCAGAAGAGTGCCCACCCAAGTTACACAAAAAACAAGCAGGGTGAAGATTTCCCAGTGCATATGTCCATTGGGCCCATGAGTAAAAACTTGCTCTCTTTCCTGGTGATTTCATCACAAAGATGGAAGAGAAGCATGCAAGGGGGGCTGCACTAGGCAATTCCACTACGTACTTCCCAGGAGGATGAGTCATTTCTCCATCTGGATAAGACATATTGTCTCCATTCCCCAGCCACAAAACAGGACAACCTGAGTGCTTTTGAAAGGCCAGCCTCGAGCAGGAGCAGTGGGTGGGACACAATAAGGAGGGGTCCAGCAAGGAATGGGGAATTAAGCACATGCAGAAACTCCACTGGAGCAGGAGTGAATCTGAATATGCAAGGCTGATGCCTGCTCAAAGGTGGAGTCTGAGCCACATCTGCTGCTGGGAAGACTGCTGGGGCTTGTCCAGCAGATGGGCTCTTCTCACATTACAGTCCTTCCAAAGCCCTTCAGCAGAAAGGGGAGGGAAGGTGATGGGGACACCATGCTCAGCACACCCCAACTTGAGTCAGGGAGTGATGCCCCAGGACCTCACCTGGCCACACACAGGGACCTGGTGGAGCACATTGTACAGAGACTCCATGAACCAGCAGAGGACAATCCCACATGGAAGCATGTAGCTTTGTTGGCTTTTTGTCATTGCCCAGACCCCCAGCAAGCAGGAACAATTCAACTGGAACAAATCTGAGGAGGCTGTCAGCAGAGGAAGGTGCTGGTTAGTGGGCAGTAGGGCCTTTACAAAGACAATTGCCAGTGTTGGTCTATGTCCTTAGGACATGATCCTGTGTGCTGACACTCCTCTGAACTGCTGAGATAGCCAGCTTGCAGGTGACTCCCAAATTTATCAGGGGAAGAAAGGAAAGCTTCCTGTCCCCATTTTCCCATCTGGCAAGAAACTCTCTAGAACTTGCCCTCCTGTGAATAAACCCAGACCTGTGGTGCTAATGGTTTGTGATTCACCAGGCAGGAATGCATCTCCACATCCAAAAACTGGGCTCTGGCTTTTCCATTGCTCACTGGGATAGAGAAACAAGGAAAAGGAAGGGACTTGAGCCCAAGAAGAGAAAAAAGGGCTGTGGGGTGAGGAGTCACAGGCATGGGGGGATGAGGACTGGCTTCCCACCCAGCACGTTGACCCAAAGCTCATTTCACTCAGCAGAGAGCTGAAGAGAGCCCTTGTGCCTACTGACAGAATCCTGAGGCACCATCGTGTCCTAAGCAAGTCACACTGCAGCAAGCCTGGTCCATGGGACAGAGCCAGATGTCCCAGCAGAGGTAAGTCCCACTTCAGCCAAGGTCTCTGTAGGGGCTGAGCAGAGGAGAAAGGTCTTGGGAGCTGGAGCTGTTTGGGCCCTGGCTGAAAACCCTGTCCTTGCAGAGCCAGAGACTGCAGGGGCCGTGCTCGGTGCCTGTCTCAAGTCTGGGCGACCCCGTCTGTTCCCATTAGGAGGCCCAGGCAGTAAATTGGGCCCTGAATATATAATTAAGCAAAGGGCACCATCCTGAAGCCAAGGTTCACACTGATTTGTTGTGGCTGGGGTGGGAACAGCCCTTTGCAAATCAGTCGCAGGATGTTGCTCCTAGTCAGCTGGAAACTTGGTAGCTCCACTCCATAAAAGCTGGATCTAACGCTTCAGCTCCCCAGCTGGTTTCAGCATCCTGACCAGCACGCAATCCTGTGGCTTGCTTTTCTGCACGACAGTCTGGAAACCTTCCTTGAGAGCCTCTTGTTTGCTGGCTGCCAGGATTTGCCATGCAGATTCTTGCCAAAGGGATAATATAAACAAAGCATAATGTCAAGTTTCCCACACAAGTAAGATGATCTATTAGCACTGCACTTTGTACTAATTATTGCACAGTGGGTGGGGGCTTGTGAAAGGAGATTTATGCATTCAGCTAGCCTCACTTTTATTATTTGTAAGTACTTTTTGGCAAGGAATGAGCGAGATATGTATTTTATTGTTACGCTGTTGCAAACATCCTAATCTTCCGCACTCATTAAAACCTCATAACAAATAGTAAGAATGATATATTGCAGCCACAACCAGCATCTCATTCATCCCCAGGTGGGGGGAGGGGGTGAGACACTGGAGAGGGAGGACAGGGCAAATGGGAATTTGGTTTTTTGGGCCATGGTCGTATTTGCATCATTTGGATACAGGTAGCTGAAAGGAGGAAATTGGAGGATGGATGAGGAAAGGTACTGGGATACCAGAGTGGATGGGGAGCTCTGAGGTATCAGCATGGAAGAAGGATGCTGCTGCCTCAAAGTGTGAGTCAACACTCCCAGAAAGCAAAAGCCCATTTGTGCTCCTCCTGGCATGAAGCAGTAAAGTTGTATATCTGCTGTGGGAAGTTACATCACCACCAGAAGCAGCCAAGCTTACAAGACCTGTGCCCATGTGTCAGGTCCTGGCATGAGGAAGAGTCTAGGGCATCTTGGGAAGACATCTCAGAGTATTTCTGCACTGCCTGCACCAGCAAAAAGGGCCCCAGAATTTGCACAGTGCCCCAGGTGGTCCTTGGGAAATTCACTGCTGCATGCTGTACCCATGGGGTTGGTGTTGGGTGAAAGCCAACCTTTGTCTGTTGTTTTAGGGAAAAAAAAGTCCAGTGGAAATTGTTGTCACAGGTTAAAGGGCTCTAATAGCAATTCCAGGGCCTCACAATGTTTTTAGAGCATTTTTTTTTTTACTGCAAACCCTCAGATAAAGATCAGAAAAGATGACCCAGAGTCATACATGCACTCTTGGCACCTTGGAAAAGATTGCAGGAAGAGGTGAATGGAAATGTGGCAGGAAATCCAGTGAGACACAGTGCCACCTGCTCCTCCCCAGATCTGCACACCACAGCTGCCAGAGCCATCCCCACCCTGGCTCCTGCTTAACTGGGTGGGATGAGAGAGGAGGAGCTCTGCTCAGAGCTGGTGGGTTTCTCAGCATTTCCTATGCAACCAAAGCCCCCTTGCTCCACTGTTGAGTCATCTGAGGGGTTGGGTTAAGAGAAGGATTTCCATCCTCTTCATCCATCATCTGTCCCAGCCAGAATATCATATTTTAAGTAATATCATACAGGCTGGGCCCAAGGCTGCTGCCAGCCCAGGACCTTTGCTCTGGGCAGAGCCTGTTCAGGTGTCCTTTCTCTCTTAACCTGCTTCTTCCAAAATTCTACTCTTGTTCTGTCTCTTTGTAGCCTCCCATAAGTTTGAACTGACTTCTGGTCACAAGGGAGGAGACTGTGACCTGGAGGCCACCTTTTTATACCTCCAATCTCAAAACTCTTGGCATCATCTCTCTTCTTCAGTTTCAGGTAAATAAGGTTTTGGGACTGGTCAAAAACTACAACACAGAAGTTTTGAAATACTTGGGAATGGCTCCTGCATTTCCCTAAGTTTGTATCAGTTTTCCAGTTCTTGTTGGCTTAACCCCAAGATGTTGCCTGGGGAAAGAAAAAACAAAAACAAAAACAGGTAAGATGGAAAAAGAGAGAAATGGTTGAATTTAGGACATTATAGATATTGGCTGGACCTTCAGCCTTTGGAAAATGCTGAAGTATAGAACACTTCACAGAGATACATTTTGAGGTTTTTGCTTGATTTTTTTAAAGATGTCCCTTATAATCCTGAAGGTTTCATCCCCCCTTCCTCTGGCTGAGCTCTGTTACTGCAATGGCACCATGCTCCCAGGGGACCAGGAGGGCATGTCCCCATGTGGGAACAGAATAATCACACACCCTTGGCCTTTGCCCTGACATGGATATGGGAGGTGGAAGGGTGTCCTGCTCTGCTCCACCATCTGGAAGCACGGGCAGATTGTTCATTACACCAGAGCTGTGACATGGCTAAGAAAAATGCAGGGGATTTGGTCCATATCTGTGTTGGATGCTCAGATGGAAGAGCAGCACTGGGTGGAGAGGCTGGTTTCCCATTTTGCCATCAGCATGTCCAATAAAGGATGTTCTGGAGACAGTTTCTGGAGAAACTGGCTCCTCTCTGGGGTAGGAAACGGAAGTAAAAGGGAGGAACCTTGTGCCTAAGACAGGAAAAATGAGGATTAAGGAAGTTGTCAGTGTTAAGTAACTCATCCCTCAGGTTTAAGTTGCCAAAACAGAGATCAAGAAATACACCCAGCAAGAAAGGGCTTGATACTGTCATGGGAGCCACTAGTGTGAACCCAAATTGCTCCATTAAGGATCAATCACTCCCAAATGCTACTGGATGAGGGATTGCTGAGGCTGTTGTTGCTGGTGGTGGCAGGGGACCATCCACAAATCTGCCCCACCACCCCACTGTGGTGTGAAACCCCAGATGAGCAACCTCACTTCACTCCTCCCCATCACCAGCAGCCCCTCCAGCATGTAAATCCCTGCCCAGCCACGCCTGCCCATCCTTATTTGACATTTTCAACTTTTCAGACCTTGTCCTGATAATAAATTTGATCCAGAACTAGGAAACTCCCTCCTTCAGCTGGTGTCTGCTGTAATCTGGTGTTCTTTCTGTTATCACCTTCCTCCCCATTTATCTCCATTGCAATGCAGACTGTTATCCCATCCCTTCTCCTGTCTCCCCCAGCACAATCTCCCTCTGCACGGGCTCACCCTGAACAAACCTCTTTTGTCGGGCCACCCCACACAACAAGAAAATTAGCATAATTTGGGCAAGTTGAGGCCACCACAGCAGCTACAAGCCATGATTATGGTGCATGTGGTTAGCACAGCCTGCAACATCAAACAGCATGTTTACAACAGATGTAATCCCTAATGATACAACAGGTGTATAACAGTCAATACCAGCATTGTAGTGATCAAATAACTCCATGGCACGTTCACATTGATCCAGCATTAATCCAGCCCCCTCGGGGGCTTGGGCTGTGATTTATATGACTCACTGGGAGGTTTCAGCACCTCTTTGGCACAGCACCAAGCTGCAGGCAGGGATCAGTGTACAATTTACCTTTGCAGTGAGAGGTTTTTGGATCCACGCCCTTAGCAAAGGCTGGTTTGACAATGGCACTTTGAAAAGGAGGGCTTGTCAGAGCACGCAGGGGCACGTTTCTCTCAAAGGCTGATTCATGTGCTGCAGCTCCAGCCACTGTCCTGGTTTTACATGCTCCAGTGATGATGAATTAAAGCAGCAACAGGAGCACAGCCCACATCAGCTCTCACAGGCTCCTGCCCACACTGTGAATTTCCTCTGCATCCCTTTATACCTCAGCCCAATCCGTTTACCTTAGGAGGAGGAATACAGGAGAGCATGGGATGAAAGCATACCAAGGGAAGGGAGCTTCTGAATGGGAATCAAAGGAAAATCCCAAGGCAGCGCATCCAAAACCAATGGAAATACTTTTCCACCCAGTCCCTGGTTAAATTGCTACCAATTTGAGACCAAAAAATGGTTGAAATTCGAGAGAATGAAAGCTGTTCAGAGAGATAATAAGAACATCTGCAGGCACCTGAGACACAGGCAGCTCACCTGGGGCAGGAGTAGGAGCCTGCTCACGGCTCAGCTCCTGCCTAACAGCAGTCAGCCCTCCTTTGACTACTCAAGGTCCTCATTTAGAAACTCATCATACACCTAATTTTAGTTTGCACCTCTACAGGCAATTTTCAGTAAAAGCACCAGCAATCATACATGCACAGATATTAAATTAGGAGCTGTGTTTTAATAAGGGCAAAACTCACTGCTGAAGGAGCGTAGAAAGGAAGCTGGTGTTGTGTGTGCTGCAATCCAACAAACCAGCTTCACTTGCAGTGGTGGCAAGCTGGCAACTTTCATGAGTATTAAATGCAATTAAAGAAACAAACACTTTTCCATCATTCCCCAGAGTGAGAGATATTATCAGTTGTGGCTTTGTATTTTTACATAATCACAGTTTAAAGGAACATTTTTCCATATGTGGAAATTCCCTGTTTTCTCCTCCAAATGCTAACAAAATCCTTGCCTCTGGCTGGCTCCTCTCTCTTCATGGCTCTCTGTTATGGCACTCCTGCTTGCCCCAAGGCCCCAGGGAGAAGAGCTGGGCCCAAAACAAGCGCCAGGGGTGAACGTGCTGGAGATCCAGTCCTACACCCAAACAGCACACGTTCCCTCTGCTCGGGGTGCTTTTGAAAATTCCCCTCTTCCCCGTGTTGAAAAGGTTTTTGTGATCTCACAGACCTCCTCTCTCAGGCTTCCCACTCCAGCGACGTGATGCAGCAGCACGTCCCACCATCAGCAGGATCCCATCACCCAGAAACCTGCCAGCCTGAGGAGCACAGAGGGTACAGACAGCCTGGGGAGCTCCACCTGTGCCACTGGGGGACACCTTGGGGTCTGGAGAATGATAACTGCTTCCTCCTCTGATCCTGTTAAGGGGTTGAGCTCAGCCTCCCTCCAATGGGTGACACATGGGGCTTTGGCTCCATCAGCTCAGCTGCTCTGCAGTAGTTTCATCCTGTTCACTCTTCAACCCAAATTATTTGCTGCCCTGCAGGCAGTGGGGCCAGGTACAGCAGGCACAAGGGAGGCTCGTGCCAGTATGCACTGCTCAGGGTGTCCATGTCTTGCACAAAATGTGTGCATGCCCAAGCTGTCTCACATACCCAGCTAGGATCATACACACACACACACGGTTGTCCATGTGTCCATCTGCATCCCATTTCTGTCCAGCCACAGTCACTGTTCCCCACAGACAGTCAGATGTGCTCCTCCCACATCTCCAAACCACTGGCCCCAGCACCCTTTGCACCAGGCAGTCATTTCTGGCTGGCTCACATGGCCTTTGCTGGATTTGTTTGTTTGTTTGCCACGCACACTGTTTGTGTGCTGTTTGCCTGCTGAGCTTTTCTCTGCCTGCATTCAGTCTGTGGGGTGGCCTGCTCTGCCCTTAGATGGCATCCCACTCCCTTACAAGCCTGCAGAAGCTGACTGGTTCTCCTGACAAACCCCCAGCATGACCAGGACTATTCCTAGGTGCTGAGGTGAGGGTCTTGGAGCGTCCTGAGCTCCTCCACCACCTCACCAAAGCTCCAGTAGAGTTCCTTTAGAAGCTGTAAATTTGATGACCAAACCTTGAAGCAACAAAGGTCTGTTTCTCCAGCAGCAGCAGGAAAAAGTCTAATGGCACCAGTACACTGAGTGGGTTATGATTATTTACTTATGGATGTTGTTTAAAGAGCTGTAGAATGGTTTGGGTTATAAGGGACCAAAAATATCACAATTCCAAGCTCCCTGCCATAGGCAGGGATGCCATTCACTAGATGAGACCCATCCAACCTGGTCTTGAACAGTTCAGGGATGGGGCATCCACAGTTTCTCTGAGCAGGAGACCTAAAACCACACAGAAATCATCCAGGAAAGTCTGACAATGCTGGATCCATCTCAGGAGACACTTGGGACCAGACCTTGAAACCTGTATCCATTGGGTGATCCAAAAGGCTCATCTCAAGACAGGGGACACCAGCCATGTGTCCAGGATCACTTAATAAAACAGGGCAAGAGTGAGGAGCAGCCCCACCACCTCTCTGCCAAGCCATGCTGTGCCATACATGAAACTCCCCGGGGAGGGGCCAAGCTCTGTGGTTGTACTGACCAGACCCACGCTGTGCTTTCACACTCTCCTGCATGCACATTCCCAATTTTGTGTGAGACAGACAAGAAGACACCAAGGCTTTGAAGTTTGTCTAAGACCAAGGCAGTTACTGCTGTTATTTTCCATCTGGCAAGACTTTGAGGATCTATGGCTCTTTCCAAATATGTTTTCTGGGAATGTTATCATATTAGAAACCATTTAGAAATAAAACATCACTGCTCATGGGAAAATCTTGTTAACACAGAGCCACCAGTGGAAACTCTTCTTAAAAATTCCTTTCTGTTTGATAAAGACTTTCCTTATCTAAACAGTGGTTTGGTGTCCTCCCCCTGTAGGCTGGTGTTGTGTCACAGAGTCAGGGAAGCCTCTTCCTCGAAGGCAGAAGAGGAAAGTCTAGCTGAGCTGCCTTTCCTGCCATTGTTTTGGTGGCTGGAGCCCATAGGGCTCATGTTCATTATCACTGCCAGGGGAACTGCCTGGGCTGCTCTGCCTAAGCCAAGGTGCTGCTCTGCTACTGGACCCTGTGGCCATGCACCCACCCACATCCTGGAGGCAGCATCAGCCCCTCTATGGGCACCAAATTCTTCCCCTCCCTCCCTCCCTCCTTCCATTTTCACTCTTCTTCCTCCACCAGAATCAAACTAACCTGGATATTGATTATCTCTGATGCTCACACTCATCCAGCCACATAGGGCTGCACATAACAGCTGCTATTTAATTTTATTTCTAATCTCTTGTCATTTTTTTGACCAAATCCCTTTAATCCTCTTTTAAATAGCTCAGGGACCATGAAGGGCAATTCTCCAGCTTTGGTTCTCCTTGTGCTCTGCCTTTTTCAAGGCACCTTTAAATCCTTGCCATTTTTGCCCTTTTTGCTCTTGTCAAGCATTGGCTACAGCAAAAGGTTGTCTCTTCTTGACTCTTGTGGGCACTTTTGAGAGCAAGGATCTCACTGGTTGCCTACATTAACCTGATGGAGCATTACCTTTAGCTGCAGGAGCTTTAGCAAGGATGAGCATTTTCCTGAGCAGCTCTCAGCTTTCCATGTAGTATGGAAATTTCAGGGCTTGCAGGCTGTGAGGTGAGCTGGTCCCCTCCAGGGGAGGGAAATGCCACTGAGGCCAGGAAGAATTGCCAGAACCTGGTGAACAAAGTGTTCTAAACCAACACCAGGATATTCAGGACTCCAAGGACCCATATCAGGATATCTGAATCCCAAGCTCAAGCCTGGAGCTGGATGCCAGGTGGCTTCCAAGGGAAGTAACTTTGTAGGGTAGGAGAAGGAGAGTCCTATGGTTTTTCAGCCCCTGGCTTGCAGCAGAGATGCTGAAAGCCCAGAGGTAGGTTTACCTCTCCACCCTCAGCCTGCATGCCTAGGCCTCTGCTCCTGGTCCTTGAGAGCTTGCTGGAGGCCAGACCTTCCTCACAGAGGCAGTACCTCAGGACAGGCAATTCAGCATGTTCCTGCAGTGCTCCACATGCAGTGTCCTGCGGCTGCAGCCGCTGTGATCCTGAGCTGAATTCCCTGTGTGCACCTACACAGCCCAGCTGGGCAGGGACCTGCAGGAGCCGAGTCCCAGACCCTCACCCAGCCTGTCCCACTGCTGCTGAGGAGCCTCAGAGCCTGGACAAGGCAACTCCAGCTTGCCCCTGGCTGGGAATACCTGCTGGGAATACCTGGGAATATTTTTCTAAGCCTTTCTCAGTTCTCCTCTTCCTCGCTCTCGCCGAGCTGCAAGGTGAGTCCTTGCAGAACCTGGAGGATTCTCTGCAGAGCACTGCTTGCATTTTTGATTCTGCAGTTCAGAGCCCTCGAAAGAGCCCTGCAGCCACTCAGCTCATGATGATGACTGATACCAAACACTGCTTCCTCTTACTGAGAGTAAAAATAAACAACATCCTACTGTACCCACCTCTATCCAAGAAAGCACCCTAACTGGTATTTATAGATAAACAGAGATACATTGCCTGCTGGGGTCTGCTGCAATGAATTTAGACCTGAAGATTGAAAATCCAATTGTGTTTATAAATCAGCTGTGACATGCCAGTGTCATGTCATCAGCAGAAGGCAAAGGGCATGTTTACTACAAGCAAAGGCACACGCTACAGTCATATGCATAAGCAAGTTTCTGTGCAGACAGGTTATTTTTTGCATAGTGGTTTTTTGATTTTTACATGACTTAAGGATAATGCTCTAGGAGCCTTCTTTTTTTCTCCTAGTGCAATTTTTTTTTTATGGTAACATTGTTTTTTTCCCTTTTGTGATTGACTGGAGGTTTTGTTAGGTTTTGTTTTTTTTAATGTTCTGAAGAATGTTTGTGCTTTTTTTGGCACCTTATTACAGACCTCAAAAAACCTGACTAAAACCCTGGCTGCTTCTAAAGCTCCTGCCAAAGGAATTCATGCTTCTCTAAATTTGCTGTTCACATTTCTCGTTCCAACTGATATTTTTAATAATAAATATGGTTACTAAGAATAACTGTTTACCACCTCTGTCAGCCCCAGTCTTTTATTTTGGACTCAGATCTCACCCTTGGATTACCTGTTTGTCTTGAAAAAAAATCAGCACTATGTATAGACTCTGTGGGGACTCTCCCAACAAGTTTTCTGGTGTCCTTGGGACATGCAGGAATTGGCCAGCCTGTGGGATGTCACAGCCCCCTATTTGTAGGTGCCATGATTTACATGGCTAAAGCCAGGTTTTCCCAATCCCCAATCCCTCTCCATGTACCACTTTATTTTCCCTGATGTCTCTTGTCTCCAGCTCCACAGCCAGGCTTCCACATCCATCCTCTTCTATCAAGTTAGCCAAGGTTTTTTAGCTGCTTTTTTTTTTTTTTTTTTTTTTATCCTCTAGACCAGGTCCTCTTATTAGATATGCCCTTTTCACTGACCCTGAATTATTGCTACCCATGGTCTTAGAAGAACAGTGCTGTTTGTTAGTCTAAGAGCACATGTGACTACCCTCTTCCTGGCCAACACCAGAGGTTGCACCAGAGATTTTTCAGGCCAAAAAAACCAAGCATTTCAGCAAAAGCTACAGGCTCTGAATGTGATCCGTGAGGTCAGAAGAGGACAAAGGAATCATCCTCTATTTGGGGACCTGCCGGAAGACACTCATCTGAAAGACGTGCACGAATTTATTCCAGAGCATGCAAGAGTTTCCCCGGGCAGAATCCAGCCCCTGTCGGTGGCAAACATCCCGCTCCCGCTGCACTGGGGCTGCCAGCAGGAGCCGGGGTTTAATGCCCGGGATTTTTCCTGCAGCCCTGGGGAGGGAGCGGAGCCCGGCCGAGCCCGGCTGGCGGCGGGGAGCGGGATGTTAATGGGGAAGGGCATCCCGGTCCTTAGGGGTCTGGGCTGCAGGAAGGTTCCCAGCTCGGCGGCTCTTTAGGGTTTGCAACAATTTGCAGATTAGTGTTGGCACTTCCAAGGCTGGGCTGGCAGCGAGACCTTTAACCAAGACAGACAGATTCCCTGCTGTGGCACTGTTCAGCGGGCTTAAATGGAATAACGACGTCTCTCCAGCTTGGGTGATATTGGGTCAATCTTTTTCTGTTTCACTGTGTTTCCACCCCCCTCCCCATCCCCATCCCCATCCCATCCCCATCCTCCCCCCGCCGCAGGTCACCGCGCTGCCGCTCCTCTGCCTTTGTGCTTCGGGAGCTTGGCGAGGGGGGGATCATTTTTATAACTCTTTGTACCAACGCAAGCAGAGCTAATGGTAAAAGGCAATCAAATCTTCTGCTCCAAGGCATAAGCTGGTTGCCTGCAGGGTCAGGGAGGAATTTTTGCCCTCCCTTCTCTCTTGGGTTTGGAGGCTGCTCGGCGTCAGCGCAGATTATGCCTCACCCCAAAAAAACTCTCTTGTTCTTGTGATTCTCCCTTATTTTTGCTGAGGAAAGTGACAGGGGGAATGATAAGTGCTTATGGAGTCTTCCCATAATCTCCTACATCAAGTAGGATTGGGCGAGCTGCTTATGACTTTTCTGGTCCTTGGGGCAAAGAGTTAGGTTGCCTTTCCTCTAGGGGCTTTTGACTGCCTCCCTCTGATGTGTTCCCATGGCACAGTGGGAGTTTGCTGCCTTTAAGTCCTTTCTTTTTAACTCCAAACCCCTATGGGTGCTGGCTCTACTCAGACTAAACATTTATGTGTGCCTGCCGGCTGGAAGCCTTGGGGTGGGAGATACCCCCACCACCACCACCCTGGCATCCCAGCCTGACCCCCTTCCCTGGGGAACAGCTCGCCTTAGCTTGGGTCAAGGCAAACCAGCAAGACATTCGGCAAAAATGCAAGCAGGCACAAGCAGAGAAACAACCGTTGGGAAGGCAGGAGTTCAGAGGTAAGCCGGCTGTCCTCGGGTAACAAACTCTGGGCCACCCACATCAGAGCACCAACCTCAGCTCCCTCCCAGCAGGAATGACCAGGGGCAAATCTCAAAGGCAGGGCCAACACACAAGACACACACTCATACACTCACACACACTCATACACTCCCACAGACACACTTACAAACACACACTCACACTCACACACTCATATTAGCACAGCCTCACAGGGAAAGAGCCAGCATCAAAGCCATCACAGCCTCTTCTCCCAAATCCCCAGGATGCTGGTTCTGGGGGGGATGAAGATGCAGGATGGCTTCATTCAGTCCCCTCCTGGCTCTCAGCACTCCCTTTTACCCTCCAGACCCATGAAGGGGTGATCCCACTGCAGCTGCCTCTCAAAGATAGAAAACATGCACTGGCAAAAAGGAGGCTGGAAAACTTCTTTCTTACTTAATTTTTTTTTTCCCCTTCTGTTGTGTTCTGAAACCAATAATTAAGTTTAAAAATTAACCCGACAACAATTAACGCAAATTAAGTGTGAGGTCTAAGTTCCCGGCAGAAGATTGATTTGAAAAGAGCAAAGCAAGAGTTCTGGTTGGAGCTCTGACAGTTTGTCTGGTACAGATGGTCAGAGAGGCAGAGTGAGGAAAGGAGGGAGGGAAAATGGGTGAGAAGATGTGGGGTATGAGCCACAGATGTCATGAGACCCTCTGGAGTGGCATGTGAGTTACTGCAGAACTTTCATCCTCTCAGTTTGCACCAAAAGAGTATTTGGGTGGCTGTGGCTGAGCAGGACTGGCTCCAACTGTCTCTAACATGCTCAAAACCTTGCCCAAAATAAGGCAGCCTTGCCCCAAAATCAGAGAGCTCTGAGACCAAGAGGGGCAGGGAGAAATGCTCATGAGTGATTGCACCATCCATCCCTGCTAAGCATCTTCTTGAGATATCGTCTTCTCCTGGGTGAAAATCTGCTCTCCTACCCTGCTCGGGAAAGTTTGGTGCCTTTTAGGTGCCAGCCCCTAAGAAGGGACCTGCCAACACCCAGCTGTCCCCCCCGTGCTGCAGCCTCCAGCCCAGCCCGGGGGCACGGGGCACGCCCGTGTCACTCGAGGCACATCTGTGTCTCCCCAGTCAGAGGGGCTTGTGCTGCCAGCCCCCAAAATTCATCATTCATTCTGGGTCTGGACACTAGACTGTTTCCCAGGGGATAAACCCCTACAGCCTACAGTCTGTCCCTGAGGATTTAAAAAAAAAAAATCCTTAAATTGTTCTTGTTTCTCGTTTAACTGGGTCTCTTTGCCCACCCCAAACCCTGTCCTGTCTGGGGAGACAGAGGATTGAAAAGTGCCCTTTTCCCTCCTGGCTGTTTTTCACTGGAAAAATCACAGAACCTCAGCGTCCTGCATCCCATTTTCTTAGGATTTGAGCTCTTCAGAGTGACCTTAAAGAAGTGACGGAGTATTTTGGGCTAAGGGGGCGGGGACAGCTCAGAGCTGGCACCTGGTTGCCCCCAGCCCCCCCCCTGCCCTCCGTAGCCCCCTCCCCCTGTCCCCCACCCACGGCCCTTGGTCGGGGAGCCTGCCCAGGGCTGGCAGGGAGAGGGAGAGACATCAAAGTCTGCCCTGGAATGTGTGTGGCTGTGCCGCGTTGCGAGAGAGATACGGAGCCAGGGATCTTGAAAGAGATACTGCGATGGTTATCGCCCCATCAAATCCAGGGGAAGCTGAGCGTCAGGCTTGCCAACAATACCTGTTATTGTTCCTCCCCTGTGCGGCGCTTTATTAAGCGCTATAATCGTTTTAATATTCATGCATCTCCGCAGCCCTTCCACCCGCCCCCCCTCCCCTTCTCCTCCTCTGTGCTTTTCAACATATTCCACATTGGAAAGTGCCTTTCTTGCATTTCCTGGGAGCTCACTTTCCCTCCGGGCAGCAGGTGTTTCAGTCCGCAGCGCCCAGGAACGTCCCTCTCCGCACCGGGAAAAGGGGATTTTCTCCTGGTCTGTTGCTGTGCTCTCCCTGCACCTCCTTCCATCCACCACCGCCCCCTTTTCCTTCAAGTAAAAGCTAATTAAGCACCACCCTGCTCAGATGATGGCATTGTTTCACCCTCAGTGGGAGAGAGAATCTTGAAGTCCTTGTCCAGGCAGTTCCACTCTGGTGGGGTGTGTGCTGCCAGGGAATCCCCTCCATCTCCAGGTGGCTCAAGAGCGGTCCCAGGGTGTCCCTGCATGGATGCTGTAAGGCAGAGGAGTTATTCTGGTGCACAGCCTTGGGAGGAGCAACCCAGGCATGGCAGGAAGGTCCCTTTGCCCATCCTTCACAGGCTCTCCAGGCTTCATACCTTAACACACACCAAAAAAAAAAAAAAAAAAAAAAAAAAAAAAAAAAAAAAATTACTGTGGGGTGTGTCTAAGTATGTCTAAGTGTCAAGAAATCATAAAATCACAGAATGGTTTGGGTTGCAAGGGACCTCAAAGATCATCTGGTTCTGATCCCTGGTCATGAGCAGGGACACCTTTCACTGGACCAGATCACTCAAAGGTCCATCCAACCTGACTTTGGACACTTCCAGGGATGGGACAGCCAAAACTTCCCTGGACAGCCTGTCCCAGCGCCTCATTATCTCACAATAAAGATCTTTTTCCTGATATTCAATCTAAACCTGCCTTCTGTCAGTTTGAAGCCATTTCTCCTTGCCCCATCACTCCATGTCCTTGTAAAACATCCTTCCCCAGCTCTCTTGTAGCCCCTTTAGACACTGGAAGGTCTCCCTGAAGCTTCTCCAGGCTGAACAATCACAGCTCTCTCATCTTGTCTCTATAGCAGAGTTGCTCCAGCCCTCTGAGCATCTTTGTGGAGTTGCTGCAACAGGTCCACACCCTTCTGATGTTGGGGGGACACCAGAGCTAACCTGGTCCCACTGCTCCTCAGCACCAGGATAGACCAAACCCAGCCAAACCATCTTACCAAACCAGCCCCAAAACCATGCCCATCACCTCCATCCTCTTGCCCCATCCCTGGACTGGTGGCATCTTTCCTGTGGATGGTGACCATCATGCTCCTCACAACAGGTTCAAGTGGCAGGATGTTTATTTGGGGATTACAGTCCCAAGAAATACCTATGACATGGAGATTTATTTTGTGGCATCCCATCTGTTCTGGGCTGGGCAGTGTTTTCCCAGGGGTGGAGGTGCTGTCACCGGATCCCTGGGAACAGCAGCATGATCCACTGGCTCTAAGTCCTTGAGAAAACAGCAAATCTGGGAGTTGTTTCATGGGCAAATACTGCAAAAAACCTCCTTCAAATGGCTGTTTAAGGGATTAGCTGCAGATAAGGGAGGAGAAGTGTTGCAGCTGGCAGGCAAAGGCTGCTGCAGGGGATATTAGGGGTAATTTGGAGAAGAGGTCCCAAGCCTGATGCTGTTCTACTTCACTGCTCTCCTGGAGACTCACAGTGCTGTTTTCCTCCTGCCTGGCCCTGTTGTGATCCACCACAAAAAATGGGGCCACATACTGATGCACTTTCCCCAGAGACCCCAAGCTGGAATGGTGACAAGGTGAGGAACACTTCAGCAAAAAACAAAGTCCAGCAGCAGCAGCCCCACCTGGCTTCCAGTTCCACACAGAGCCCACTGCTTGTCCCAAAGTTTGCTTTCATTTTGAGGCACCTAAATTAATTTTTAAACTCCTTCCTCAGTTTAGTTAACTGAGTGTTTTCACTTGTAAATGAGATGGGGAAAAGTTACCTCTGAAATCATTAGAGTGAAATTAAAATTTAAAAAAAAATGTATGGTGGGATAATTGCCCAAATTCCCCCAAGTAACTTGGGATCCCTTCCAAACCCAGCTTTTTGGTTGCCATATTTGAGTCAAATCTTCCCCTGTTTGGAGCATTCAGAGCTCCTGTGGTGAAGGGTATTGGGCACAATCAGAGCCCAGTGGTGGTGATGGAGGTGAGCAGGGGGACACATGAACTGCCAGGGGACAGGTGAGGGGACAGCAGAGCCTGCCTGGCCCAGGCATTGTGACATGTATCACACTCCAGGGACAAGTTCAGAGTGACCCATCCCAAAACAAGACAGAACTTCAAGAAGGGTCATTTTCTGGCCCAGAGAACACGTCCCACCCATGCCCGCCCAGCAAAGCCCTGGTGTGAGCCTGATGCTGATCCCATCCCAGCACAGACAGGGGGGCAGGATGTGGCCCCAGCTCCCTCAGCTGCAGCTCAGGTATGCACAGCTGGGCTCCCTGGCAGGGCTCTGTGCTGCTGTGGAGTTCCCCTGAGTTCAAAGCTCTGCTGCTGGCTTTGTACCCCGCTGGAAGACACTTCCCCTCGCTGCCTTCCGGGTGAGATTTCATAGCTGCAGGAGAGAGGCCTTTTCATCATTTAGCCTCAGCCTCTCTTTTTTTGTCTTTCCCCCTCTGCCCCCTCCAAACTCATTTTCTTTTTTTGGTAACAATATCCTATACAGAAAGGAAACAAACAAATGAACTGCTGGGTCTCCAGGCTGAGGCAGCCTCACCCACACACAGCAGCCTTGATCCCCAAAGAGCTGCATCCCCTGCCCCATCCCATGGGGGCAGAGGGGGTTTGCAGCTGTGTGGAGCCCCGTGAGCCCCAGGGCAGAGCTCCAGGTCAGCAGGGGACTTTGCTGGGGCAGAGGGTTCAACCCAGGGCTTGGCATCAAGGGTTGGGATCTGCGAGGCTGGTGTGCAAACACACCTCTGCTTTGTTCTGCTGCTCCCACAGGGATTCTCTTGGAAGCACAGAAGTTATTGGGTCTTTTTCCTTAGAAGGCAGCATGAGTAATGCTGGGGTACCCGAGCATAGCTGTGGTAGTCACACCTTGTTGCAAAGCAGCACAAACCTTAAGGGACACCAATGGCTTCTTGGTGTCCTGTGTCCTCCTGCCTGCCCCACTCATCAGCAAAAGCCACTTGCCAGGCACAACCAACCTACAGGCAAGTCTCTTAAAATTGCCACCAGGGACAGGAGACACTGAGGAGCCCTCACACCCCAATGGAGGTCGTGCATGGGGCTTCAGGAAAGCATTCAGGGATATTTCATAAGCCACCATGAAGGACTTGAATCAGAGCATTACTGAGAGATTCACAGGCAAAGCTGAGTGCTTGGAGCAGGCATGGTGACAGGAGAGGGTGGTTTTCTATACATAAAATCATTTAGGCCTTTAGGAAATGACCTTTAGGATCATCAGGGCCAACTATTAACCCAGCACTGTTTAGGCCAGCATTAAACCATGTCCCCAAGTGCCACATCCACACATCTTTTACATTCCTCCAGGGATGGTGACTCCACCACTGCCCTGGGCAGCTGGTTCCGATGCTTGACAAACCTTTGAAGAAATTTTTCCTAATAGCCAACCTAAACATCCCCTGGCACAACTTGAGGCCATTTCCTCTGGTCCTCTGATGCAAAATACCAGAATATTCCCACTGGTGCTCCTGTGCCTCCATGCCCTGCACCTCACAAGGCTTGGTTGGGATGGGGTCTCTTCTGGCAGGGTTTAGCTGTGCTGAGAAGCTGCAAATGTCTCAGAGACAGAACAAGCCCCAGGGATGACAGTGGAAGCATGAGGTGGAGAAAGAAATCCTTACAAACACACTAATGGACCTGGGATTTGAGAATATACCCTTTTTTCTTCTTTGTCAGCAGGTTGCTGAGCACCTCACAGGCTACAAATCATCTGAGCACCAACTCTCCTTGGAGCACACCATCAAGCACTTCAAGACACAAGAGCAAATTTTGTTAATTGCTGGATGACCTAAATCCCATTCCTACATTTGAAGCAATGTGAATCTAAATTTTAACCAACGGGATCAAGTAGCCTAAGTTTATTCTGGGGCACATGGCCATACTCATAGCTTATAGTAAATGGGTAAGGCAGGCAGCTTAGTGGATAACAATCATGTTCAGGGGTTAAGGAATTGTTCAGAGTTGTTTTGCCAAGATAAGCTTTCTGACATCCATCACTGCTTCTGTCAGACCCAAGAGGTTGTGAGCATGGTGAGAAACTGCCTTGGTTTTGTTTTATTAAAAGGATTTCTTGAGTTTACCAAAGGGATTTTTAGTCAATATTGATTTTGCAGTGATGATAATCCTCTGCAAGCAAGTACTGTGCCCTATAGCATTTAAACAACTGTTGCATAGCTATTTTGGGAGAGAATTTCAGAAGTTATTTAATTGTTTTTTCTATGATCTATCAATTTATCTCTTTATCTGTCTATTTTCATCTGTTTAATACAAAACCAGCACACAGTCCAGGCAGGTTGCTATTTCTGCTGCTGCAGTTCAGCTCAGTTTGGTGGGAGCCACAACTTCCTGACAGTCACTTTAGGACTCATGATCAACAGCCTAATGGGGATTTACCAAATTACTGCTCGTTAGCAGAGCTGCATCAGGTTACCATAAACAGGGTAATTCAGCCCAAACCTCCTTCACTGGAGGCAACACCCCTAACTAGGGCCCTGCATCACTCTGGCCCTCCTCATTTTCTCCAGGATAGAGGCAAAGGAGCAAACTTTCCTCTTTGAAGAGCTCAGATCACGTGGGAAAACCGCACAGAGCGTGGAGGGATCCTGACATACAAATGTGTGGTGCCTCTTCAAAGCCCCAGCACAGAAGCTGTTTACACTGTAAATAAACAGACACAAGTAGCGGGTGCAATCCTTTTCCTCATGTTCCACTCTTCTGGGAAAGACAGGCAGCTCCAGAAATACCGTGCCCAAGTGTAGCAGCAAAAAATCTCCCTGTTTTTGTTCATTGGGTGGTGGTGGAAGGGGGTCCTCTGAAATAACCTGGGGGGAAATGGGACAAGGAGGCTTGAAACAGTGAAATAGCAGGACTTCATTTTAATCAGCAGGTTTTTAGCAGAAGGCACACAAAGGTGATGATGAATTTGCTCCTGCCATCCCATGCCCAGGCACATCTGGCTTCTCTGCTGGCATGGTCAGTGCTGAGGAGTACTGGGAAATAGGGGCAATTCAGGTCTATCCCTCCCAAATAAATGCTTTCCAGGAGGAAAAAAGCAAACTTCGGATGAGCAACAAGTGAATCATTTACTTCTGTCTGATTATTAAAAGAAAATCCAGACTGGGATGACAGGTTTAGTGAGTATGAGAGTTACTGCTGTGGGTACCAGGCTGCAGCTTCCTCTTATGGCTACAAGTATTACACAGACTGTTAGGGGGTCCTGCATGTAGGACCCCAAAGGCAGCCCTTAGTGAACTGCAGTGGGGAAGAAATAGTTTTTCCCCAGATTGGGTGGGCAGAGGAAGAAAGAAGGGAAGAAAAAGGCCTTGTCTTAGGGATGAGGCATGTGGAGCTGGGCAGAGCAGCACCTGTGCCTGGGGAGAGCAAAGGGTGCCCAGCCAGCGTGCTGAGCACCCTGCAGCTGAGAAAGCAAGGGCAGGAGCACTGTCAGCTGCTGTCTGAGGTGTATAGAAGGTCTCCTGTGAGTTACCCTTTCAATTATGGGGCAGCTCTGTGACATTTCTCAGGGCTTTCAGACTTTCTAGAACTCTGTTGGCCAGACAGCACCCTCACATCAGGCACTGGAAGGAAGGAAAGTATACCTGACCACAAAAGCAGGATAAGACAGGGTGTCCAGCAGCAATCAGAGCCCTGTGCTCAGAGAAAGGTGTGGAGCAGCTCTGTGGGATCCAGCAGGACCTGGTGGGTTGGATGGCACTGGCTGGACCTGCAGCCTTGCATCACCTCTTGGCTTTCAGCCACCAAGTGCATTTCCTCCTCCTGTCCATCCCTGTGGGATTCAACTTTCCTCTGCCAGGTGCTCTGTGGTTGGGGCAGGGCTTGGAGACTCTGGGTGATGGTGGTGAGAGAGCTTTAAAATAACCCAGGGTGTGGACACCTCTCTGGCAGTCATGTTCTAGAAGGGTCTGGCTTGCCCAAACCTGTGCTGTGTGTCCTTGGCCTCAGTGCTGGGGGCCTCTTGGAGATACAAAATCAGCTGCAGGGTCCCTCATGGTGGCCAAGCCTGGAAAGCTCCTCAAGGACCACAACTCTCCTGCAGTGCAGGGCAAAGCCATACTTTGCATATCTCCAAATGGCAAGGCTTTAGGTCAGGCTGCATCAGGGCTGGCTGTCAAGCCTTGGAGAGCTGGGGTTGGACTAGACAAACTCCAGAGATCTCTTCCACCTGAATGATCCCATGATGTCAAGATCTTCCCTGTGATTGCAGCTAGACATATCCAAAACTCCCCCAGACAGGGCTTGGGTCAAATTGTCTCTGGATATAATGACACCTTGGTCCCAGCCAGTCCAACAGGATCCTGTTGTAGAACAGACATTGCATGAGAGAAGTGTGAGAGAGTTGATGCCAGACCCATGGCTGGGCTTTCATCAGGAATCAGGCACCGTTGTGTCTCCAGGCATAAGAGCCTGGTGCTACTATAACCTGAGCTTGCCCAACCAAGCCAGGAGTCACCACACAGATGTCCCTGCAGCCTGTCCTCCAGACCAGGCTGCAGCCATGGCCATGCCCACCTCTGGGTGTTTATTACCTAGCATTCTTGCTCTCATCCTAAACTATTTCTGAGGCTGATTCACAGCACCTCAGCTGGGCAACTAAAGCTGAACAGAGGACGAGGTGGGTTGAGACTGTGTGTTCCTGCTGTGGGAAGGGGAGGGACAAGGCAGGGTGATGGCAGTACAGCTGGGAGAGTGGAGGTGGCTTCTCCTGCTGTTTCTGGATGGATGAGAGGCACAGGGACAGGCAGAGAGAGCTGCCAGTGAAGGGGATACCCGAATCCACACCCCAGCCACCAGCACCACAGACCCTGGAGCTGCAGGCTGGGGCTTTTCACCAGCTGAGCACCCAAGTCCTCCCATTGCTGAGTCCCCTGTGTGCCACAGTGCCAACCTCCCCGCTGACAAGGGAGCACTGGTGATGAGATCCGTGTGTTTTTGTTTGTGCTTGCTTTGCTGAGGTAATTGCCAGCAAACACTCTAGCTTGATAAGCAAAACATTGGCAAGATGCAATTTCTAAAGCATCTTTAGCTAAATTTGTAGCGGTTGTCTCCAATTTGCAGTCCTGTTTGTGTCTGTGAAGAAGACACACACTTTCTCAGCTCCTTTCTCATGTTCCCACTTGTCTTGCACAGCCATGGAGGTAGAAGGAGGATTCCCCTCGCTTATGCAGCTTGGCTTTGACTGAATAGCTTCCAGTTACCTTGAAACCTAATCTTCTTTTGAACTCTTTTTAAGTCAGTTGCATTCTTGGAAGGAGATGAGCCTGCGAACTTGTATCATCTGATGAGAGAGATAACAGCCCTGCAGAACCTACGCCCAGTGGCAGGCACAAGCCAAAAACCATCTGCACCTGCTCACATGGAAAAAGCACGCGGGTGTTAGAGGAGGTGATTTGCCTTTCATGAGTTTGGGGATGTTTATTCTATTGAGAAAGTTTCTTCTTGCTGCTCGTTTTGGGACAACTGGCCATTGGTCCTGTGGGAGCTCTGGGACAGGCTCTAAGACAAAATGGTGCTGAATGTCTCTAGATGAAAATAATAATTAGCTTTTTAGGGTAGTCTGGTGCTGTGCTTTGCAGCTGGTAAAGAAGGTTTATGGAAAGAAGCTGAAAACCTTGCCATACTTAGATCCATAACTCCCAAGTTCTGCTCTTCCTCTTGCCCTAAGATAGGGTTTCAGTAACAAGATGTTCTAAAAATTTGAGTCTGTCTTCCTTGCCAGTCTTCCTTCCAGTCTTGTTTCCAAAGATTGCTTGTTTCCAGCTGCCCATGTCCACCAGAGACCTTAAAACAACCCCAAGGATCACACAGATCCTCAAGATCACGTGGTGTTAACCCCCATTCTAGAGGGGTATATAGAGCTCGTCCCATTGTCCCTATGCCCCAGTCATTGAGTTAAGTTGTGACTTTTGGGTAGTCTGTCAGGTTTCCTGAACTGATGTTCATCCCAGTAGGATCCAAGTGTCCCTGACAGTGTCTGAGCTCCCAGCTGCAGATCCAAGGGTTTGGATGTTCAGCTTTTCTCCTTCTCATGGAACAGCCTTGCTCTGCTCTTGGCTTTGCATTACCGAAGTTCTTGCCACTAAGAAATGAACCCAAACTAGCACAGAGAGACAGGGACTACTTGAGAGAGACAACCAGATCTGCTTGCTCTCACCCCTCCCTCCACTCAAACTGGCCATGAGATCAAATGGTGTCTGCCATGGAGCAGAGGAGCATCAAAAGAGAGGAGGGCTGGAGAGAGCGACAAAAGCCGCTGCATGTAACATCAGGGCTAGATGCTGAGCATGAAGCAACCAACCTACCCAAGGGCAAAGATCTGGGCCCTCAGGACTCCTACAGGGAGCTGGGGTGACGCCACCTTTTTCATATGCCTTTTGTGCTCCTCCATGGCTTCTTGGATCCCCAGCTTCAAACACAGCTGCTTATCTCCTTGCATTACTCAGTGCTTCCCTACGTGTGCTCTAATGCATCTTCAAAGCGCTGCGCTCGCCGCAGTGAACAGACCGGTTGATTCAATTAAAGACACTTCTAATCAACAATGGCAGGGACAGCGAGGGGTGGGGAGATGATTTGGGGCAGCTGGGAAAAAAATTGCCCTAAAATTGCTCATTGTCAGAGCCATCCGAGGTGATACCTGTAATAACTCAGAAGCCTTCTGTAAAGGTCTCATCCTCACAGGAGCAGAGGAGCCTCTGCAAGAGCAGACGTGTACTAATGGGTTTTCCTTTTATAGCAGTGTTATTCCCACTGGGATATTAAAGAGCTCCCCCAGAGCATCTGGGCAAACAGCTAATTCCCCCGAAACCCAGGGCGGTTCTTCAGCCCCAATACGTTGGCTCTGAATTGTTCTCAACCCTCCAAATGCCAGGTGCGGGTAACAGCAAGGACGAGCAAGAGGAAACAACCAGCCTTTTCCCTCTCAGAATTTCTTTGGTAATTAAAAAAGGGGAAAAAGTGGTGAAAATCTAAATCCTGGTTTCAGAGGGTTTGGGCAAAGTCTCAGCTGGAGCAAAACTGGGCTCTTGAGAAAAGCAGTCTCTTGGTCTGGAGAACCCCGTGGCTATCAGAGGAGTTTTTGCCTTTGTATATTGCATTTTTTGAGTCATGGCATTGCTGTTGATTTTCACCTTGGTCTCAACCACATTGGGATGACATCAGAGCCTCCCAATGATGGGAGAGGATCTTCTTTTCCAAGCACCCAACTGGAACCCCACCAGTGCGCGCCGGTCTCACGGCGGTTTTTGGGGCTGTGGCCAAGGAGGCGAGTGGGAGTGCAGCCGGCGGCTGCCAGCAGAGCTCACCGTGCCCACAGCCCGCTCCTGCCCACATCTGAGGAGTGCTGGGAGGGCGAGCAGCAGGGAGGGAGTGCAGAGCAGATGCATTGCTCCGGTGGGCTGTCTCCAGCCTGCAGGCCCGGGGGAGGCGCGCCCGCACCAGCGCTGCCGGCGGCCGCGCTTTGATAGGTGCCGTGGAGAGAGAGATGGTGCATCGGGGCAGGAACAGAGAGAGAGAGAGATCCAGTCCGGGAAGTCGTGTCTATCTTTGTTCTCCTCCTACCTGATTGCGGGATGACTCATCCCCTTCAAACCAGCGAGGCTATTTCTGACACGAGGTGCTACTTGGCGTGAGTAAAGATGGAAAAGCCTGCCCCATAACTTGGATGATAAAAAGGATAATAATTATGCTTTATATAGCAGACTTACAAATAATGGCTTGCTTCTTTGGCTGTTCAAGACCACACACGCTTTTTTTTTTTTTTTTTTTTAAAGGGGGAGAGATGTGGGGGGTTAATTTGGGACTTTTTTAGTTGGAACGGGAGATCTGTGTGGTCCCGTAGGCTCCTGTATAATAATTCTTTTAGCTTAATATCTTTTGATCTCCTCTAAGTTATTCATCAGCCCTGAATAACACACTGCTTGACAGTCAGAACTTTTTATTGGTGAAATGGTGCTTCGTTTCACCTTCAAACAAAAGCAGGCTCGATGCTGTGCCTCTCCAGGAACCCATGGGCAGGTGTCAGGTACCTTAGCAGAAATGGGATACTAAGTGGAGACAGGAAGGAACAGGAAGAAAAATGGGCAAGGTTGACAAAGTTACAAAGGAACAAAAAGAAAAAGCTGTCCAAAAAAGATGAGAGGTAGTGGAAAGATAAAAACCAGTAAAAATTATGGGGTCTTCTACCTGTTTAAATAAAAAATAAAAGGGAAAATAAGGCCTGGAGTGAGATACAGGTAAAGGGAAGTTAGTTCAAGTTTCAAGCCCCACAAGCATGAAGAAAAGGTCTGGAGAATAAAGCGATCAAAGCTGAGGAAGTGGGTTGAGATGCTCAAGCCCAGGAAACCCCATTGTCTCATCCTGCAAAAGCTGTCAGGTTGGGGAAGGAACAAGTGAAGACCACCTCCAACTGAACAACAGCCCAGGCTCCCTTTATTTGGCAAGAAAGGCAGGTGTTCTGCCCAGTACTGCAACAGCATGGTGAGTGCCAGAGCATCTCCCAAACACCAGGAGGGACAGTGTCAGGGTTTTGAGACTTGAAAACTGCTGTAAGACTCTGGAGTGGCACACAGGGCACGTCTCCTCTGGAGATGGTTGGTGCTGCTGGCAGCAAGAAAGCAGTGCCCTGTGAGTGAAACATCAGCTGAAGAGGAGCGAGATCACTGGTGGGACTCCCTAAGGATCAGTGCTGGAAATTATCTCACATCTTCCCCACTGACTTCAGCACAAAAAAGGGACATCATGTTGGTAAATCAGCTGGTCTCAAAAAATGGAGGAGGAAAAAAACGCATAATTAGTCTGGAAAAATACATGAATGGCAATGACACCAGAAATGGGGTGGCATTGAAGAGCATAGAAGGCAAGGTGGCACACTTAGGATGGCATTGCATTGGCCATCTGAAAATAGTCCAAACCACTCTGTAATTGGAAAGAAAAGCAGGTCCAAAACTTGAGTTTTCCAGTAGGAAGCAGCAATAATAACTGTTGTCACACACACAGTGTATGAGAACATCATACAAACCAGTGTAGAAAGAAAAAACTGGTGCTTGCTCTCATATGTGGTTTTCCCTGTGGAGAGGCACAGACGATGCAAGGGTGCAATGACAGTGACATGGAGCTCCAAGGACATTGCCAGTGTCTCAGCAACATCTGCTTGGAAAGAGATGGTCACACAACAGTGCTGGCCAGCCCTGGGATGTGGAAGTGCAGGACACCCCAGCAGCACAGCCAGGAGCTGAACCCCTCAGGGAGTGCCAGGTCATGGCTGACCAGCTTGGGGTTGGGTGGTAGCACATCCCCAAATCATGGCATGGGATTTTGATTTTCACCATCAAGTCTAGCTGGGACAGAGTGGTGATAATCCATCCTCAGGCCTCCTACCATTGCTTCTGTAATGTCTGAGGAGCATTTATTCCTTGGCAATTCTGGAGCAGAGAAGGACTCGTCCAAGGACTTTGTACCTCATGTAACATTGTATTTTCTACTTAATCCTGACCATCCAGGACTTCATAGCTAAAGGATGATATTTCCCTTCTTTTCCACCCATGTTTATGTTGTAGGGCACAAAAAAGATCAAAAGAAAGTGAAATGAAACCCATCTCAAGGCATCTTCAACAAGGTCACCTTGGTTCTGACCTGGAGGACCTGCTGCTGCCTGGCTGGAGATATCCTCTTGTAAGAGCAGAGATGCTGGGAGAGATCTCTGTGGTTTGGTGTCCACCACATGCATCTGTCCATGCTGAAACCTGTCTCCAGAGAGAGTCTTGGGCTCACAGCAGCAAACAGCAAGCAATTTCTGATCTCTGGGAAGCAAAGCAATAGAAGCAGAGGTCAGAAACACCATCCCAGTGAACTGTGGCAGCTGTTGGCCAGCTACCCAAATCAGAGTTCTTCTCTCCAGGTTTTAACTCCATCCTTGCAGCACAGTAGGCAGGTCAAAGCCTGCTTTGAAGCAAAACCCAGGCTGTAACCCATATGCCCAGGGCAGGCACAGGGCCAGGTTCACACCATGCATTAGCCCTGGCTCTCAGGGCTTTGTGTGGACAGTCTGGGCCAAGGCTTTGGTGGAAGACTCACAGCTGCGTGGGAAGCTCCTCAGGAAAGGGGCCAGCAGTGCAAAGGCTGCTGTGGAGCCAGGTGGAAAATGCTGGGGAATGAACTGACCAGGACAAAAATGGTCCAGCTCCAGTGGGCTCCAGTGGCAGGAACCAGAATTGAGATTCTGCATGGAGATCCAGCCAAGCCCTTGTGCTGCTCCCCCTGGATGTGGATCTCTGGCAGCACCAACCCACAGTGCCATTGGGACAAACCCAAGTGGGAAAGACACTCAGAGCATCCAATGCCATCAAGAGCAGGGCCATGCTCTGCCTGCTGCCCCTGCAGGGGATTTGCAAACCAGGCCCATCACAGGGTTATCCATGAGGGTATGAAAGTGCTGGGAGGGGGAAGGCAGAAAGGCAGAACTGCTAATGTGCAGTCTGAATCCTGTAATTCTAGAGTTATTAGTATCAAGATGAAGAGCAAAACAGGTATTGGATTAAAGAAAGAAATAGTAAATACCAGGCAAGAATGTAGCCAGGAACAAGATGATTTGCTATGAGAAATTACAAAGGTAATTGAAGGCAGGAAAGAGATGTGAGTCTGGATCTGAGTGGCAGAAGGAGAGATGCAAAGCAAATCCAGGATGAGCTGGCATGCTGGCAAATGTGTTTGTGCTCTTCAATCACAACAAGATACAGCCAGGATCCTGTTCTGGTTTTCTGTGGGGAGCCTGGGGTGGTGTTGGGGTGTGGGGACTTGAACTGGAGGTTTCCTGCACCTGTAAGGATGGAAGATAAACTGAGCAATAGGCTCAGTGTCAAGGACAGTCCTGGTCCAGCATCCCTGAGACTCTGCTCTGGAAGGAATTTCCCCTCAATGAAGAAAATTGAAGCTATGGCTAAAATCTGTCCCTCTTGTCATCAACAGGGACTAGAGGAAAGTAATTTTAAATTCAGCTGAGAAGCAGATTCTTTGGCTAAAACTCTGTTCCCTTAAAGACAGTAGTTGAGATGTACTTGAGTATCCACCCTCTCCAGCCCCCAGCTGCTGCTCCAGTCTCCCATGGATATATAAACCAGCCCTTGAGGATGTCTCAGACACCCAGCACCTTTTAAATGTCCTCAGGGGCCATGTGTGTTTGACAAAATATGGTCATCAGAGTTGCTTAGAGGTGCTGGAGAGATCTCACATGGCCCAGATAACTCTAGTATAGACACACCCCCAAATTTAGGGATTTATGCCTCAGTTTTGAGTGCAAACAGAGCTCCAGCTGGGGAATCTTTTTCCTGCTCATTGCTGAGCTGCAAGTTGCTTGGCCATAACGGTGGCTGCTGGCAATTGGCTCTTGCACAAACATAACACAAGGCTCTTAAGCAAAGCAAAATTCATATATGCAACACTGATAAATCCTCATGAGACAGCAGTGGAGCCAATGGGTCAGACAGGTCACATTTCCATACAGCACAAATCAGCTTTGCTACATCCAAATGAAGGCAGTCACATCAATTTACTCTTGCTGGAGAAGTGGGCCCAAGAAACCTGATGGGAAAGCTATTTCATCTGTCATGCCTTGACTTAGGAGAGCAGGTGGTGAGGCAGTTTACTGAGTGCAGTGCTCAGATGCAACACGATAAGGAACTTCCATGCCTGGAAGAAACACCAGACTAGAGAGATTTTAATAATGAGTGCCTTGCAGAAGGGTCATACTGTTGGACAGCAAATGTCCTCGCTCAGTCTGTGCAGAAGAGCTGCATTTAATCCTGGTGCAGCACTTTTCCTGTTAGACCAGACTCCTAGGAAGGAGTAATGCGGAAGAAGATGCAATCGAGGCAAGCCGGTGGAGAGATAACCCATCAATTACCCAGCGGCTTGGGATATTCCTTCAAAGGCCCATTCAATTAGACATCTGATTTGCATGTCTTTCCCATTTGCTCTAGGTACTCATTAGGGGCATTTAAATACAACCCTGACTGCAGCCCCACAAAGCCTTGGGTGGATGCTTTTGAGAACCTCATTTTAGTTTATCAGAGTTGTCAGAAGTTGCAATTACTGTAGAGCAAGAAACAAAGTGCTTTATCACCCCTTTGAATCTGCTGGGATTAACACCCCTCTTGCAAAAATAAGTGTCTTTGCAGTCTTTAAAGATCCCAAAGATCAAGATCTCTTAAGCCTCATCAGAAGGACAGCCATAGTGGCCCCCAACACTGGGTTGATGTGGGCTCAGCTCAACATTGCCCTTTTCCCCTCTTTTTAACAGATTTATGCCCAAGTCAATGGTTGCCAGCCTGGTCCATGGTGTCTCATACCACAGTTCAGATTAAGTCAGGACCAGCTACTCTCCCTTCAGAAAGAGACCAGGACTGGGTCCTGACTGCCCTTGGCTGCAGTATCTTGGTTTTTCAGCATGGAGAGGGGACCGCCCTGCTGTCCCCATGGGACAGGTCTGTCCTGTCCTGCTGCCCTCCCTCCCTGACCTTTGCTGCCCTGTCCAAGCTTTGTGCTCTTCATCCCAGTGTTTTGGGCTGAGCTGCTATTTCAACAACATCTGAGCTGAATTGGGATGAGAGTGACAAGTGGACCCCCATCCAGCTGTGGCCAGGTGCTTGTCTGAGAGTTTGGATTCCCAGATAAGGAGCATAACCCCACCAAGCTTGGCCCATCCACACTGTCCCTATCCCACATGGGCACCGGTCTCTAACGAGCCCAAATCCACCTGAAAACTGATCAGGAGTTTATTTTACTATAGGATGTAGGAACTGAACATCTTCAAGTCTGCCTTCCCCCAAAAAAATTCCCTGAAGTTTGCCTGAAGTTTCAAAGATTGCTATGAACAGATATGCTTGAGTGCAGATAAATCCTTGAGGAAAACAGATTTTAAAAAAAATAAAAATCACCCCTCCCTTTCTCCTCCCCCTGTCTGGCAGAGCAACACACACAGACGTGGTGTAGACACAGCTGCACCCGCACCAAGGGCTTTGGTCAGTGCAGTGTGGTATCGTGGGAGGCAGCACTGTGAACATGCTCTGGCAGGAGAAATCCTTCCAGCTTTGCCCCAGCCTTGGTCACTATTTGCCTTGAGTTAGCAGGAGACAGCCTCAAGGGTGACCAGGATTGTACATCCCTGTGTGTGCCAGGCCAGCAGACCTGGACCAGGCACAAGGCTGCACACAGCAGGACCCCATCCCTGGGAGGACATGGTGGGTGCTGGAAGGACTATAAGAGAAAAAACAGGGCTGGCCCCCAAACTCCATCCAGCATGACCCCACCAAAACCTTTGTGCCTTCATGCCTGTGCACCAGCACCCCAAATACAAGCAAGAAAGCAGACGGTGTTTTAAAAGAAGAAAAACCATGTTAGCCTTATCCCAGCCTTTGATTTCTTCTTGGATGTTCTTGTACAAGGTATAAAGGTAGTGTCTCTAATGAGATTACATATTATAGTCAGTCAGGAGCTGTTAAAAGGCTGTTTCTAATGGGATTAAAATGTATAGCACCCAGTTATAGCAGTAATTGCATTACACCCCTAAGGAGAGCCTGTAGTGTAAACTGAAGGCAGGTCAGGGATGCAGCACACGCTGCTTCACTTCAGTATCTCCTGAGCTGCTTACCTGTTTTTCCTTTTTTCCCCTGTTTTGGATGAAGAACAAAGAGAGAGAAGATTTAGCAGAGTGTCAGGAAGTGACTGGAGGCTAATCCCTCTGCTGACACTCCCCAGCACCAGGGGGAAGTAACTGAGATCAGCCAAATTGGCATATCAAAAGCCTTCTAATTATGTCACTGGTGGTTTAAGCCAATTCCTAACATTCTTATTCATGGAGTTTCCAGCACAAGAAAAACTTTCTTAATCTGAGTTGCTGTTGAGCAGAGCTTAATGTCATGGATGGGTTTCTTTTTGTTTGTGCTGGGGATGCCAGGATGGCTCCCTGCTCACAGAGAACATGGCAGGATGTGGCAGGGTGTCTCACAGCTCCTCCTGCACAGCAAAATATTGTGAGCAGGGATTTATCACCTAAAACCTAAAATCCAATCTCTCCTCCCCATACACTTGCACTTTGGCCATGGGGAGTTGCAGCAAGTGCAGACCAGATTTTCCAAGAAATAATGCTGTGACAGGAGAGACTCTGCTTCCCTGCATGTCCACCCAAGGCTGTACAACAGCAACCTCCACATCACCAAATCCCACTGTGCATTCCCCTCCTGGTGTTAAACTCAGCAGGGTTGACACTGAAGCAGCTAGTTCAGCTCCTTCTCAAAATCTGGGTCTTAAAAAGCAACTCCCTACCCCAGGTTTGCATTCCTTGCTGCCACCCCAGTGCTATCAACAGTGAGGGTCCGTGCTGGTCTGCACATGGAATGCGTCCACAGCCTTGGCAGTGAGGATGAGCCAAGGACCCAGGGCATCCTGGCAGCTGGTGTCTGTCCTACCTGTTTGGCCACACACCTCCCTTTAAACAGGACAGCCAGCTGGTTTGAAGGGTGTGAGTTTAAAGCAGTAATAATACTCAGTCCGTAGGTAGCACTTTTCATCTGCAGCTTCAAATCTCTTGACAAATATTGCTCGCAGAAGCAGAGATCTGAAAAGAACAAAGGAATTGGGTCTGTGCCCATCTTGCTCCTTTGTAATATGCAAAGAGGGCCAGAAATCACTTTGTTCATGTTAGATTTTATTTATTTTCTTTTCTAATGTATTAGAAATGCAGATTTTCATTGCCCAAGAGAAAACTGTGCATCCGTATCATGAAGCAGATACTGAGCAGGTGACACTCAAGCAAACAGGGGAGTGATTTGTTCTCAAGCTACTTAAATCACCAGCTTTTGTACTTTTCTGTTGTTATTGTTGTTACAACTCAAGAGCCTGCAAAACACTTGCGAGCAAAGAGACTTCTGGTAAGAGCTTGACATGGCACTGTCACCACTCAGAGGAGATAAGATGCTGCAGCCCTGGCTGAGATGTTGGACCTGCAGTGTCCAGCTGTTCCTGAGCCACAGCTGGACTGTGCAGGGTATCGAGCCAGGACACGGGTACACCAGGGCCTTGAAAAGTTTCAGTGCCCCTTACTTTTGCAAGGCTGGGGTTCGAGTCCATGTCTGAAAGTAGCTCATGGGCACTTGAAGTTTATTTTTCTGGAAAGCACCTTTTTAATGATGTAGTAAAGCATCGGCGTGTGCAGGACTAGCACCCAACCTTTCCAGCTCTTTGAATGGTATCTGCCCTCACCCAGCAGGCACTCCTGCCTGCAAAGCCCCCCTCCTTTAACCCTTCTGAGGCTCATCCCTGGGAGACACCTCTTCTTGTCTCCAGCATCCCTGGCACCACGTGGGACCACCAGTGCAGCTGGGGAAGGGGGGATGATTCATGCAACAACAGCCTGTTGGTCCCACATGTGGCCAGCACAGGTGCCCAGCAGACCCAGTGATGTGGGCACTCCCTGGGCCCCAAATGGGAAGGCAAAACTCTCCCAGCCTACACAAGGCAGGGCAGGAGTCTGGCAGCACTGGCTGCCCCGCAGCGCTCGATCAAAGGGGCTCGGGCCAGGGGAACGTGCGGAGCCCAGCGTGCCCCAGGTGGCTCCTGGGCAGCGGCTCCTGGGCAGCGTGGGAGTGACACGGGGCTGCTGGCCACCCTCAGAGCATTTGGGATAAGAGGGTCCCCAGTGGAGCAGGGATGGAGAGGGGATTGATTGCAGTGGTCTTGGGGAGACAGCAGGAAGGGCGGAGATCTGAGGCCACCACGGAGGTCGCCAGCCTGTGGATCTTGGCACAGCTTTTTAGCAGAAGACACTGTGGATCATGGGTCAACCACACCTAATTTTTTTTCAATTAATACTGTTTGTTTTTCTGACCCAGAAACTTGAGATGAATATGGGGTAAATGAATAACATTCTATCTTACATGACACAGTAGGTAAGAGAAGGGGATATAAGGTCCTGCCTGTCCCAAATTCCATCAGTGTTTCACTGCAGGGATGTTACACCCAGGAGCAGGGCTGGTGACAGTGGGGACATGTGGAGCCCTTTCCCAAGCATCTTCTGGCTAATAGAGCAGCACAGGGGTAGTAGAGAGAAACAAGCTCCAGAAGCAGGATGCAGACACCTGGATGTTGAGCACTGAGATGCACTGTCAGACTCATCCCTCCCTGCCCAACCTCCTGGGTCAGCTGGCAGAGAGGACACCCTGATACTGCTCAGAGTCCTTCACAAGCCTTCCCTCCTCAGCCAGAGCCCTGCACTAGGGCTCAAGCAGAAGTTACTGGCAGCAGGGGATTCATTTCCATCCCTTTCCCCTGGGTAAGCTGGAGCAGAAAGGAGCCACGCTGGCTCCAGAACCGGCTCCCTGGAGATGCTGATGGGCAGAGCCGGGAGCCCGGCCAGCGGCTGCGTGCGCCAGATGCACCATCCATCCCTGCCTGGGCTCTGTGTCTGCCTCGCCTCCCCCAGTCACAGCATCACCTGCCTGTTTATACGGGAGATTTGAAAGCTGTTACCTCCAACTCTTTTTATACCTTGGTCTAATCTAGATACTGTTAATGATATTTACTTTCAAGACGCTCACCTTAGATTGGCTTTTCAACATCTAAATTAAGCGTTCCATCCCAGTCTTTGATATCATGACGGCACTTCAGGTACCTTTGATCATATCTACTAAGTATTCTCATTAGTAATCAACATTACTTACTTAAAATAAACACATGTTTTCTTGAAGCTTTGTGGTTACGCTTAATCAGCCGCAAAAATTCCCCTTAAGACAGTTTGTATCATTCAAGGGCATTTGCGTCCATAACCCTAAACAACAACCGTAAATAGTTGTTTTCCCTGCTCTCTCCAAAATGCTGTCTGCTGAGATCTGACTTTGCAGAGAAAGGATTTGATATCTGTAACATCCCCCCCAAGCAAACCACTGTTCGATACTGCCGTGTAAACTGCACCAGGGGGAGAATTGCTGCTGGCAAATTCCATCTCTGCCATCCCGGAGCACCGGCCTTGGCACAGGACAGGGAACGGCTCCCGTGGTGCTGGGCCTGACCCCTGACTTCCCAGCAGTGGTGAAACCACCCGAGTCATGGCAGGAGATAACTGGTGCTGCCTGGATGGGAGGCAGGTACCGCTGGCTTTGCACAGCGCCTGTGCCCTCAGACCGCACTCAGACAATGCAGGCCCTTACAATAAAGGTCCCTCTGACTTGCAGGAGATAGTGAGAGGCTTAAATATTTTGGGTGGGGTGTGTGACTCAGCTGCTATTGCTGCACCCTGGGCACATAAACCCTGCCTGGCTCAGGGTCCTACATCGAACTGCTAATGAGCAGCTTGTGTATGAGCAGCCCTGACTCACCCTGCCTGCACTGAGGAAGCTCCCAGGAGAGGCAAATAGCTGCCTGCCTTCTTCTCCCAGTTCTGAATATGTCCCTGTGTCTCCTTCCACCTCCTTTCTCTTGTTCCCATCTTGCTCCCCACCTCCTTCCTTGGGAACCCTATCCTGGTGTCCCACAACTCAATCACCCAAACCCATGGCAGCCATGGTAATGATTTCCAGGATTTCTCCATTCCACCTGTCCCCAGTGGGACAGGCCCACACCACCTCCCTGTGCCTGACAGGCACAGAGGGATTAGGAACACAAACACTCCTGCCAGGGGGTGATTTTTCAGGGTCTAAATCTTTCCTGCTGCTGATAACACTTCCTCCTGCTTTACCCAATCCCCTTCACCCTTTGATGTCAACTGGAGGCACCAAGTCTAAAACAGCCACTGCTGTTCATTAGACCTAATTAGTCCTTAATGCCCTCTTAAATCCCATTTTAAAAGGGGATCATTCAGCATGTCCAGGGCTAAGACAGCCCTGGCTGAAGGCAAAGTGAAGGGGTCTGCAATCAAAAGGAGGGATAGTGCACACCAGGTAATTCAAGACACGGGGATTTTCAGCTGCTACCAGCTCTCACAGCACCAGCTCACAGACTGGGCAGGAGGGCAGGCAGCACCCCTCACAGTTGGAAGCAACCAAACCCATGGTTTCTTCTCCATGGAGGAATCTCTGGTGTTTGGGATCACTTGTGTTCTCCACTGAGAAGCTGTTTGCTGATGGAAGCAGGCACCATCAGCAAGGTGAGGAAGTGGAGAGCATCTGAAGGCTTGGGCAGTCCAGGAATAGTGCATCTGGTTGACTCTCTCAGTAGCAGTGTTTTTCCAACCAGATGTATTTTTAGAAATGTGTTGAATAAATCTGTTGAATCAGCACCTCTTGGGGGCCATCCCTTGGCTGGGGAAAGGAGAACATCTCCCCCTTCATCCAACTCATCTCCCATGAATGCAAGAGGTATGAACACAATCCAGGGCTGAGTGATTAGGGCTTGGATTTTGAAAGACTCAGTGGGGATGAAATCCTATTTATCCCATGCTTCAGTACCACTCAACACCACTCCTCCTTGCCACTCCATCCCTATCCCATCTCCTTTGTGAGGCTCAAGAGATGGAAACAGGATATTCCCCAGTCTGGGCCTTTGCCTGAGCCATACAACCAACCTCCTGCCTTTAGGTCCAACTTTCTCTAGAAACCAGGCCCACGTCCAAATTAATTTTCTGTATGTGTTGTTGGAATGATTAGATCTGCAAATCAACATAGCCACAAACTGAATAATGCACCAGGGCCGAGCGCTGTCGGGGCAAAGCCCCAAGTTCCTCATCAAGTTCAGTCCTGCAGAGCCTGTAACTAATGATTTTTCTCACTTGGCCCAGAGTCAGCACTCTGTCTCACATGCACACACAAACATTGTACGTGTGCCTTGTTAGCATAGCATGATCTGCAGATAAAGGGAGGAGGGAGAGCAGAGCACTGGCCCTGGGACACTCGTGTGACACCTCAGCCTCAGCTGAGCTGCTGAAACCAGGGCAAATGGCAGGATGTTGGGACCAGCATCCCACTACCCAGCTCAGTCATGTTGTGCCACTTGTCCTTCTCCCTTGCTGGGATAGTCTGCAGGTCTCTTTTTTGTCATGTTATTGAGAGCTGGCCCAAAGTCCTCAGCTATCAGTGAAAGTCAAGGATGAGGTCTGGCAGGTCCCATGTGTGGACCCCATACCCCTGGCCACATGGTCATGGATGTAGAGGGTGATGATAACTCCCAGAAACTCTCCAAGTGTCACCTGCTTGGATTCAGGAAGGAGAAACATATGGGAGAAACAGCTACAAGATGTCTTCTACACACATAGGCTGGTCCCCAGGGTGTATTTGCTGGACCCTGACAGTGTCCTCTCCTCACAAATTATGGTTTCCATCCACACTCACATCCATCTCCAAGCCACAGGCTTCACCTCTGCAGGTGGGCTCTCCCAGGACCTTTCAGTGCAGAGTTTTAGCCCCATTTGGGACCCAGTGGGAGTGCTGGTGGGACTCAGGGCTGCCCAGCAGTGGGGGAGGCAGCACACAGCTCTGCCTCTCTGCCCTGCAGTCACCCTCTTGCAGTGACAGGTCTGCACCCATGAGCTCTCCTGCAGCCTGGTGAGAGGCTGTGATCTCAGACTACAGGCAGGTAGGATGTTCATCTCCTAAGTTACCTCCTAGAACCCACCTTCAACACCCTTCAGCCACCTAAAATATCTACTGTCCCCAGCAAGAGTCAGGATGCCCCAGGGGCCCATCCTGGTCCATCCCTGGAACGTGTCTAGGGCAGGTAGGCTGAGCTGCCCTGTGGGTATTTTTCTGCACTCTCTGCTCAAGGAGCCCAGAGCCAAGTGTCACCGGGGTGACATTTGCATCACTCGACTGTCAGTCTCTGCAGCACTGACTTGGAGCACAGCAGGAACCTCAGCTCCCTTTGTAGTCACCAAAGGCCCTCTGGAGGTAAAATTCACCCAGCCTGCTTGCAGCTCCTTCAAGACAAGATGAACTGCACCCTCAGTTCCCTTGGCTGTGCAGATTAAATCTCCATCAACTATGAAAAGAACAGAGCAAGACCTCTGGGGCTTTTACCTGTCTGCATTTAGTGATACAGTTCCCACCCCTGGAGACTGAAGCTGGTTGAGATATGGATTTGCATCAGTGGAGAACAGACAGGGTGGGTGAGGCCCCCATGGCTGGAATGAGAAGAAAGATCTGCAAAATCAGCTTCTAGGTGAAGAAATTTATCTGCCCCACAGAGATGTCCCTGCTTGGACAGGACCTGTGCTGATGAGAGCTCAGGGCAGAGAGGACCCCAGTGACAGATGCCAGCTCCAAGGACAGAGTGGGTGTTCAGTCCCACCTAAAGCCACCCTGGAGTGAATGGCACCCCCTGGGCTCTCAGCACTGCCATGCAGTGCCACAGTGAGACAGATCATCTCTGCCTTTGGCTTGACCAAACTGACCTGCCACGGCACCAAACCAACCCACCTCACTGTGCCAGCCCAAGGGAGAAGTCATTTGTCAGGACTAACACAACATTTGCTGGAGAAGCACCTTTGTGAGGGGCCTAGTCTCCCAGCCTGACATCCCTGTGCTTCAGACACATGACATAAAGCAAAACAGAAAACCTCCCCTTCCAGTGCTGAACAGGATCACTATGCTCAGCTACAGCTTTAGTTGTGATCTCCAGTTGTATTACCCTGTTCAATCAATTTCCTAATGATGAAGAAATTATAATTAAATGATCATTTTTTCATGTCATTTATTCTTGGTTACCTGTCAGGTGTGATAACTGTAGAGGAAGTTATTCTTTATATTGCACATCCTAAACAGACTGGGACATCCTAATCTGACACCAGCAGGAGCAGCTGCATCTCTATCTTCTTTCCCCATCCCATGAAAAGGAGACCCTCAATGCTGCTATTTCTACTGTTGCACTTCTAAACACACTCCTGCAAGGTTCTTTCAATGGATATTGCTTTAGCATTAGCCCTGAGAAGGAAGTTGTGTGTTTAACACAAAATCATCTGCCCCTTGCTTGATCCACACATCCCTTTCCCCTTTCCTTGTGACCTGCAGTGGCTGATCCAGCTGAACACTAACCTGGCAAAGTTTGGTCCTAGCTGAGTTGAAAAAGGTTGTTCCTACCTGGCTGGGATCTTGGGGGGCTACAAAGCTGGCCCATGCACTCAGTGTGCCAAGGTGCCAGGTGATGAGAGAGGAGCAGCACCACCCTGAGGTGGATCTCCAGAGTCAGACCTCACTCACACCAGCAGAAAGGGAAAGGAGTCCTGCAGGTAGCTTGTACCAGCTTGCCAGGCCAAGATGAGTGTGAAAGAATGTACCCATGAGTACAGCTCCATGGGTTTCCCTTGGGGCCTCTGCCAACCAGACCATCGCCCCAGCTCAAGCCCCAGCCAGGTGCTGCCACACACCAAAGGTTTGGGTGAAGTCACCCCAGGAGAGGAGCAGCCTAGAGGACTTCTGCTCCATCCTGTCTGTGCACTGTGCACATGGCCACAGGAGGGACACCCTGGGCTCCCCAGGTAACTGCCCAGAAGAGCCCATCCACCACCTGAGCATCCATCAGCCATCGTTCTGCTGCAGGAACTTGCTGGGGACCTTCTCCTCTTTCCCTGGTTTCCTCTGGGAAGCAATGCTGTAGAGATGGCCAGACAGAAGCAGGACATCCAGGAGCCTGGGAAGGGCATGGCCAGCACCCACTGCTCAGTTTGGATGCCTGCAGAGACCACAGGTCAAAACCCATGTTTTGCAAGCAGAAGTCTTGTACAGACATCTTTCTGCAGGAGGCAGGGAGGGACAGTCACCCCCAGCGGTCCCAATCTCCTTTTGGGTGACATCTAAGCAGTGTCAGGGATGTGCCCACGAGGTCCCAGTGTGCCCCAGAACACGGCACGAGGGTGATGGTCCCCAGCTGGATCCCAGCACAAGGGGCTTAGTGTGGGAGATGCTGCCCCGGGCCGGTCTCTGCCGCCCACTCGCAGAGCATCTCCCGGTACCCCGCAGCTTCTCCTCTCGATGCCTTTGCTCCGCAGAGAGATCAAAAGGCATCCAACCCACTGATCACTGGGCTCTGTGTCGAAAGGCTCCCTGATTACCTCACCATTAGCTGCGCCCATTAAACAAAATCCTAAAGGTTTTACACAAAGCTGAGGTTTCAGATGAGAGGGCGAAGGAATGACTCAGTGCCTTTAAACGCCAAAGTCTTCTCCTCCGTCCTGTTTGTACAGCACCTAGCACGAGGGGTCCAGGTGCATGCCTAGGGCTCTGAAACACCGCCACAATTAACTAATAAGTGTAATAGCAGCTGTACTCCCACCAGCATGGTTTCGTTTTATTATTTAAATATTCAGTTGCGCTGGGTAGCACCTCTCGGAGATGAAGTTTAATTCAGTGCGGTGGAAAATGACCCCCCGGCTGGCCACTGATGCAGCACAGCTACAGCCGGGAGCCACAGGAGCAGCCCTTGGTGAAATCAAGGATGGGGCAGAAGACAGCAGCCCCAGGGTCCTGCGGCCCCCGGAGTGCTGGGGCACAGCTGTGCAAGGGGGTTTTCAGCTGATATAAGAAGTTTATAGGGTCGATCAGGATGGTGCGATCCCCCCTGGGATTCGTCCGACTTAAATCCCCGGCTGCGGGCATCTCTCCAAGCTGGCAACATCTGGGCACATTGGTCACAGCAGTATCACCTGGAGTGGGGTGCAGGTGAAGGGGAGCAGGGAAGGCACAGAAAACTCTCTTCTCGTCTCTTTCCACCGGGAGAGTCAGCAGCAAACACCGATTTTCAACCCTAAAAAAGCAGCCGATACGAAGCAAGCAGCGCGGTTGAGGTTTGTGCTGGCGATCACTGAGTGACTGTCGGGCACCGAACCCCACGGGAAGGACCCTCCAGGAGGAGCGGGGTCCGTGGGGAGGGACCCTGCGAGCTCCGCATCCCCCGCGGAGCCCCGGGCAGCGCCGTGCCCTGAGCCCGGAGCTTCCCCCGGTGGGAGCCAGCAGCTCCTATGGCAGAAGAAATAGTGCCATCTGCTGACATCCCCGCCGCGCTCCTCGGGGGTGCCATGTCCCCTGAGATCGGCGTTTGGGGCCAGCCTCAGAAACATCCCCGCCGGTGACCCACGGGGCTGGGGTGTGCAGCCTGAGACCCCCAGACACCCAGGGTGGCCCTGTGGCTACTGGGAGTGCAGAACCCAAGCACTCCTGGGAAAAGAGCTGGAGGGGAAGGTGCTGGTCACTGCCACCCAGCAGGGTTTAATTAACCTCATATCCCCTTCACTGTCATTAATGAACACAGTGAAACCCTCCAACAGGCTGCTCTTCAAAGGACATCCCCCTTCCCATGCAATTCCTTAGCACAGCTTTTTCCACCCTAACCTGTGGACCTACCACGTCTGATCCTGTAGGGCTCTGGTGAGCACTCCCTTTTTCTCTTTTTTTTTTATGAACCCTCCCAGAATCACAAAAGCCTCAGCTCCCATACAAGTCCCTGGGAGGTAACTGCATTTAGCATGATGGTCTGCTAAACTGCTTGAAGTCCAGACCAGGTATATGAAAGAGAATTTTTTTATAAGGAGAGTGGTGATGCACTGACACAGGCTGCCCAGAGAGGTGGTGGATGTCCCATCCCTGTAAACATTGAGGTCAGGTTGGGCAGAGGTCTGAGCACCTGGTCTAGTTGAAGATGCAGGAGAGTTTGGGCCAGATGACCTTGAAAGGTCTTTTCCAACCTGGACTACTCACTGGATCTATAATACATTTATATATATTATATGTATTAAATCTGTGTTACACTGGAACCATGGCAGGAGATGCCACTGGTCTCAGGCACTGGCAAGGCAGAGGTCACTGCTCATGTCCAAAACTGCTGGGAGAAACTCTTCCCTGGAGCACCTTTCCCACACAGCAAGGCCCTCAGGTGGAAAGAACCCTGTGACAGGGAGATGGTCCCACCCTGTCACCTCCCCAGGGACACTGAGCTGCAGGGGACCAGGGAAATGAGAACCTGGTGGAGCTTGGCCTGGGAATGGCCCGTGGAAAGCAAAGCTGCTGATTTGCTGATTTTCTAGGCTGACCTACCAATAGCAAAACCATCAAAGCAAGAGACACATTCCTGAGGTCTGACCCAGCATGGCAAAGTCAAGCAAAGATTCCCACTGAACTCAACAGCCACTGGACTGTGGCCACAACACTCACATATAGCCAAGACTTATTTATTATTCCCCCATGATTTTAATCAAGACTTCATCCCACTGGGGCTTTGTCTCATCCTGCAACAAGGAAGTCAAATTTATCCTACAGAGTCATTTCAAGACAATAGATAGCTAAATACATATAGTTAGATGTATTACCATGTATGTGTAAATATAAAAAACACATATATACTTTATATACATACAAATAACCTCTTAAACTAGAGGCCAGCATAAAAAAAAGAGTAAACACTGTAATAATTTTAATTATGCAACATATTCTGCCTAACATATTTATTTTTAATGGCAGCCATTTTAATAGCTCTAAGGCCCTGAATTAGTCCAATATGTTCTTAACTAGGTTCACTTTAAATTCAAATGTTAATGGCTTTTCCAGAGGGTCCAGTGCCCTGGATGAGCTTGCTTTGCAGCAGTATATTCTTCTTAACATGTTTACTTTTAATAACAGGTTTAATGATGCACTTGGGGCCTAATAACCACGTTTAGTCACAAAGAGAAAAACCAGCTACAAAATACTTTCTCTAAAAACTAGGCTACAGGGGATTGCCGTGCTGTTTCAAAGCCACACCAGCCATCCTTTAATGTGCCTCCATGTGTTTTGGCTCTGCCTGCACCCAGGCTGGGGAGCCTGGCCCTGGAGGAGCAGCCCTGATCGATTTTGGAGCTGTTTTGGGGTGACTTGGGGACCCTGTGCTGCAGCTGAGCTGTTCAGGGTAAAGGACCACAGCCCAAGGTGGCCTCACCTCCTCCCATCCCCAGTGCTCAGTGGTGGGTTTGGGGAGACACAAGTTTCAAAGGAGATTGTTCCTGAGCAGAAGCATCCTGGGGCTCTCACCAACACTGCTGGCACAGACGTGCCAAAGAGAACTCGTTTGAAAAATCACACCCACCATCCATTTAAAAAAAACACAACAAAACACCAAAAAGCACCACCAACAACTACAAACCCCCACCTCCTACATTTTGCTTTATGAGAGCTAGAATTACTGCCAAATTAAGAGGCAGGCAGGCGACAGCTGCTGTCTCCTTTCATGCCCAGATCAAGGCTGCAGCCCCACTCGTGTCAGCCCTCCTGGCTGGGGGCAGGTGGGACCCCTGGGCACATCCAGCCCAGCACAGACCCAGCTCCAGCTCCCCAAAAAAGGTTCACCCAGCGGTGTGGCTGGCAGGGCTTCTCTCCCCAGAGGTGTACAGACCTGTCCCAGCCCAGAGCTGTGTCCAGACCTGTGGAATCTCTCATGCCCGGGGGATGCTTGGAGCTTCCTCCATGACCTGCAGGCATAGGACCAGCCCAACCCATCCCTCTCCATCCAGACTGAAGGGTCACCCCTCAGAGGGTGTCACACATGTCCCCAATGTGCAGCAGATCCTCTACAGACTGTGCTGGCAGGGCTGGAGATACCCCAGGGCCAGCACACTTCCCCCTCCATGCAGAAGCATTCTGGGGCGTGCATCTTGCACCAAAAAAAACCTTATGGTTTATCCTAAATATAACCATGGCAGACACTGCCAGGCTTCAGCTCCACTTGCATGAAAAACACTTGCAAGGCTTGAACTAGCTCTGGTTTGTCTACCTTCTGCCCCAGGGCCTGAGCAAAAAGGGAGGGTGGAATCCAATAGCATGTTGTGCATAAAAAGATTATGCCAAAGATAACCTTATTGCTAATAATAACCCTGGAATCTATCCTGTGAATAGGCCCTATTGAGTGCTTGAACACAGGCATTCCTCGGTTAGGTTTTTCTGCCTACAAATATTCCACTTGAGTCTTTAAATACTAATCACAGAATTCAGACGAAGGGGTTTTTATCTTCAAAGTGCTGCAGAAAAAAAAAAATTAAAATTAATTCATTAATCAAGTATAATTAAAGGGTACAAAATATGCCTTTTTCAAGAGCAGGGAGCCAACCAACGCAGCGTGAAGCCATCGTGGGGACTCCAAGCATCTTTCCCACCGCGAACGTGATTTTCCCGGAGCGGCGCCCGGGCAGTAGCTGTGCTTGTTCCCAGCAGCTCTGCTCAAGCTGTCTTCCTGACATGTATTAGGCTGTATGTCTGCCACGCAGGAAATAGGGTTTGAAGCTCACAGCCAGGAGCAAAAGCTGAGATTGAGGCTTTAATGAAGCTGGGATTGAGTGGCTAGGGTGGTTCAGTGAAGCAGTAAATGCAAACACATTATCACCTGAGAACTTGCTCCAATTTCACACCAATTAACTAGGAATGAGAGAGGAGGGCTGGGGCTGGCTGCAGAGATGGCTGATAATCCTGTGAATGGGCAGAAATGGCTCGAACGCAGACGCGCTTGTGCCAAAACGAGTTTGTTAGATAACGCCAGTCTCGGTAATTTTGTCTTGGGGAGGGAGCATGTCATTACTGGAGCTGCTTTTATTAGCAAATATTAAAAACATTTGCCGAAATACAGTTGCCCGTGAGGGAAGCAGGGGTGGAAAAAGTAATAAAGCAATAGCTGATTATTTTATTCCTCTGCCAATGCGTCATATTACACGGGAAGGGAAGGGATAAATGAGAGAGGGAGAAGAGGGATGGGATGTGAAGGATTGTTGGGGCAAAGTCGGCAGCTCGTGGAGGGGAATATCCCATCCTCGAGGAGCCCCTCAGGATGCTTAGTTCTGGATTTCAGGTGGGTTTGACTTCTAATCCACTGCCAGCAGATGTAGGTCTGAACAGGTCCCCAAAACTCTCCTTGGCAGCAGTGATGGGGCCCATCCCCGTCCCCTCCACCCAGGAGCCAGTTCACCTTCACTGCATTTTAATATTTGAGTTGTTCCAAATTTTTTCCTTGCTATGATTATTTCCATTTTAGGAGTTTGGGTGGAAGAAGGGCAGCACTTTAGGGGAAGTGCTATTAAATGGATTTCTATGGATTGAAGGCTAAAACAAATCCCACCCTCAGTGTGCCAGGCCCCACATCATCCCTCCAGTAACTGCAGGTTTCAGTGTCTGGGAGCAACCAGCCAGATCCTCCAGATCCACACCAGCCATGAGACATCCTGCAACCTGGATGTATGGACTGGACTGGAGCAAACTCTTGGATGTAGATGAAATCTTGTTTTCATTTCTAAATGCATCGGTGATAAAAAGGTTACTGCAAATGCAAAGGCAGGAACCCCTTACGGGGTTTCGTGGTGACACAACGGGCTGGAGAAGATCTCAGGAGTAATCCTGGGCTGTGTGGTGAACCCTGGGGAAGGTCTGTGCCTCAGGAAGGGTCCTCAGGCTGCCCCAGCTCTTCTGTGGAGAGACAGCATCCAGGAAGTTGTGTTATTCCTGAAAGCTGCCTGCCCTGCTCTCCAGCAGGGAGTTCCAACAAAATAATTGCAAGAAAGGTGCAAACAGAGGAAAAGCAGTGACTGCAATCCTCTCACTCAATATCGAGTTACTCCAGGTTATGGAAGGGACAGAGATATCTCTCTTTAAAAATCAGGAAACTGTTTTCTCCGGTGATGAAGGCTGGATAGCCAGCAAGGGGCGAGGGCAAACCATAATATATTAAAAAACTCAAGTATGGTCCACCTCACTAAGAGCCAAGGAATATGCTGGGGCTGGCTCCTGCTGCTCATCTCTAAGCAAGGTGGGCCCTGGATTCTCCCTGTCCCACTGTGAGCCTGATTTTCATCATCCTGCTCACTTCATGTCTTCACTGCCTTCTGAACAGATGTGGGAAGGAGGGAAAAGCTGCAGCTTAAATGAGCAAGGGTCAGTAATTGCAGAGCCAGGTTCCAGCTGGGGGATTCTTTCCCCAGGGCAGGTGGAGTGGGGGCCAGGGGGACACCTTGTTCCAGTTGTTCCAGCCATGGGAAGTGGGGATCTGTGCCCTTCCCTGCTTGTGGCATGCAAACCACTCTCCCAAGCAGGAAAAACACTTCCAAGTGGCAGATATCCCATTCCTACACAACGGTGCTCCCGAGCCCCGTGCAAATCCACAGGGCTCTTCCTGTCCGTGCTCTCCAGCCTGTAATTATCTTAAAGGCAACAATTAAAACTATTGAAACACATGTGATGGGTTTAGGGAGCATAGCTTGGCTAATCCCCACAAGCATCCCGGAGGAGCGGAAGCCAGGAGTTCCCAGGGTGCTGCTGCTTTGCTGGGCAGGTAGGGACCAAGTGGAGCTGCAGGGCATCAAGCTCAGGGTGAGGAGGTGGCAGCAGCCTGGTCCCCAGGCACTGTGGGACCCCGGGTGGCACCCAGGTGGCAGTGACCAGGCTGGGGGAGCTGCAGGAGGGTCCCCCTGCTCCTCACTTCACCTCACCTCAACTGTTCCCAGGGTCACACAGAAAGCTGGTGACAGAAAGATCCCATCCTCAAAACCTGTTGTTTGAGCTCTGATTGCAAACTTTGATATCTAAATATTTAATCTTCCTTTTCCTATGCCAATCCAGGACTTAGCACAGTGAGTCCTGCTCCATTCCCTATGTCAGATACCAAAATAAAGCCATGTTCAGACATGGCCACTTCTCCCCTTCCTGTTTCTTTTACTGCAGCATCATGCTGTTGTTTCATTTCATGAGCAGAAAGTTTTGCAAATACCTGTGATGCTCTGTTTGAGGAGTTCCAGGGCAAGAGCAATGAGATGAATAGGGAGGAATTACATGAAATAACCATTGACCTGTGCTCATCACTTTTTTATTTATTTATTGTTCAGGAATCACTAGTTTTGTTATTTTTCTGAAAGCATCACCTTTCTGGAACCACATTATATGCGATTTTCTGCTCTGCTTTCTTTAAGAATTGGTTTCTAACCTGCCCTAAAAGTGCTGAACCAGCTTTGGGAGCCTGAAAATGCAGGGAACTACAGAGCAAAAAAGAGAACACAAACTCTTTGTTCTCAGTATCTCGTGATCTTAAAGTGCTCGGGGTGATCTCAGGGGTGTCAGGGCAAGGACAGAGCCACACAGGGCAGCTGCTGGCTGCTTTCTTTTCCATCCTTCTTGTTCTGCTTTTCATTTCCCCCATAACACCTTCCTTTTTTGTGATATGGTGTTTTAAATATTCCTAGAATTTGCAAAATTTCTACATTTTCTTCTTTTTCCCAAAACTGAAAAATATTTTTAATAATTTGAATTAAAAGTTATTTTGCCATAAAAATACCTTTTTAAGGCTCTTTTTTACCAGTTTCTGCTCAAAAGAAGCTCCAGTTTGCTGAAAAGAAAAAAATCTTTGGATTCAATTCAAACAAATTCAAACTCCTTTTAAATTAATTATTTAATTTCTGAATGCTTACTTACTCTTTTTTCCCCCTGCTTTTTCCATCCCATTTGTCCCCCTTTCTCATTTCTAAAATGCAAACAATTGAGAAAAAATTCCCTTCTGAGCCACTTCTGTTGCTGCTGCCACCAACAGCCCCAAAGATGCTCCCAGCCCCATGCTCCTGCACAGTGTCCCAGACTCCTTGTTGTGTTCCCAGTTCCCTGTGGATACCCACCCAGCTGCATCAAAAGCACAACACAGACACAGACATGGGGCTGAGGGACAGAAAAACCCATAGCAAATCCAGCCTTGGGTTGATAGGACCCCAAAAAGGGCTGTGGCTATTTTATGAACTGTGTGAAGAGTTATCAAGGCACAGGAGCATCACCCTGGGTGACCAAAGTGCTGCACTGCCCCAAATCAGGGATCCCCTCACAGACAATGTGTCTATCTTATATTCTCTGTGTATTTATTACACAAATTCTACACATCTCAGGTTATAAATTACTCAAATTCATAATTAAGTATTTCCATTCACAAAAATAATTTTGTATATGCAGTTGTTGAACATAGAAACTTTTTTTTCTCATTGGACATTTCTGACCAAGGCATCATCTGAGTGAGCTGCATCTTCTCCTGCCCCTCTCATAAACTGCACAGCAGACAGCCATTGTCTTTCTGTATATTTATTGATTAACAACAGCATTTTAGATAAGTGAAGCCCAGTTGCCTTTAAAGGCAGAAAATATTTGGGCTTAAGTGTCATTCAGTGTTGTGGGCAAATGGGAAATTTTATTTAGTGGTTGCTTTGCATCACGTGAGCATCTGATATTTTATTTGCATTTCTAGAGGGCTTTAGTCTATTTTAAGTTGGGAAAGGCATAGGGCAGCAGGCTGGTAGGAACTCCAGTTTCCCTGAACAGCACACCCTGAACTGGGAGATTAATACTGGCCAGAGGAGCAGCACAGGGATGGAGATTTACAGCAGTGCCTGGTTTTTCACAGCAAGAGTGAAAATAACTGGGGAAAGCAAGAAACGAGTGAGAGGGGTGGAATCCTATCTCCAGCTACTCAGATCAAAATGTTCATAAAGCAAAAAGTTTCTTTTGGGCATGATGAATGCAACAGAGGGATGTTCAGCAGCCTGTGTAGCCCAGAGATCAAACAAAGTGATCTCCTCTGCCTTTAAAATGTATGAAGCTGAAAGATCTTAAGGGCAAATAAACTTACTTTGATTGCAGGGCTGGGATCTTGGAAGTCACATTCCTTTAATTTCCTTGAACTGGTTGTCTTCCCTGTGAAGGACATGCACAGGGTGGTGAGTTTTCAATGGAAACTGGTTTTGCCTCCTTTTCCACTTCTCTCCTGTTACAAGGAAAGAAGTGCCGAGCTCCAGAGGCCTACCTGCCTCTTCCTATGCAGACAGAAAGGGCTGGGTGTCTGTTTTTAATTACAGCCTGAAAGAACTGCATTTAAAAGACAACAGAAAGCTATTTAATTAATACTTATCGTTAGCACACATAGGAATGCCTAGCAGCAAATTGCAACAACAAAGCAATTCCTTTTTTGCTTTTTTTTCCCTTGCACTTTGGATAAATTGAAAAAAAATAAGAGTAAACAAATTATTTGCACCACGTTTGAGATGACATTTTACAGAGTGAGACTAGTGGGATATTAGGTATCACCCTAGGAGAGCAGAGATGCCTAAGAGCAGCCTTCTCCATCTCCAGTTTTTCAATCTCCAGCTCTCTGGCCAAGAAGCTTATCTTCATCCATCCATCTACCTGTCTTTCTATCTCAGCATTTACACCAGGCTCATCCCCATGTCTGAGCGCCTGCTTGTCTTCATACCTGTCCATAAATTACATGGGGCCTCTAGGGCATTATAAATAATAATTCAGCTCCCAAACCTTCAGAACACTATTTTAAAGCATTGGCTTGTAATTCACCACGTTGTGAGCTCCTCCCAGCTCATAAATGGAATAGAAGGACGTGACAGCCCAGTCAGTGGAGTAAGTGCCCAAAGATCAATTCCTTGAGCAGCCACGAGCTGCAAGATGGGGATGGACATTGTGACAAAGTACTGAGGAAAGCTAGATTGCTCTACTCATGGGAAAGAGCATCCTTACCCACAGCTCCTTTGGGATTTTACATTCCTCACAATTCTATCTCAGCCAGACAGCAGCCAGCCAGTCATCCCATGTTCCCCCTTGAAGAATAGATCTCTTACTGGCACATTAATGATTGGAGTGTTGAAGCACAGCATGGCTCTGCTGGTGGATGAAGTCCCCATGAGGCACGGAGGCAGATGGCTTAAAGGGTAGATCCCACATATAGTCCAACAGATCCCAAGCCACACCAGGCACCCCAATCCCTTCTTGGACACACCAACTACAAGTGAGTTTGGCTCAGGACTGCAAGTTGGGAGTTATTGAGTAGAAACTCCAGCTGAGCCATTGATCCTATTCCTCTATCTCAACACATTGCATCTCCATCCTCTCCTTGAGGTAGGAGTTGGGAACATGTCCCAGCCATGTCCCTCAGTGGGGGAATACAGTGTCCCCATGGAGTATGGTCACCAGTTTGTGGCCATCACTATCTCCTGGATCATGTGTCGGACATGTTTGGAGTCAGGGACCTGAAAATGGAATTTTTGCTGCAGAAAAACAAGAGCAATTGATACACAAGGTTAATTATTTGACAAGCCTATCCTGGGTTTGTGATCTGAAAGGTGCAGGGCTAAAATATCATTTGCCCCAGGAACATGTGAAGCTGCCAGAACCTACAGCCACCCATCAGTGTTGGGTGAGGAGGTGTCACTTTTTGTGTGACTTTCCTCCCTCCATTTTCATCTTTTCATCAAACCAGGCTCACCTTCCCTCTCAGCCAGAGACCCAAGGATGAGCAAGCAGAGCCCCAAGCACCAGTTCTGGGGCAGAGTGGGAGCTCCTGGTGTGAGAGTGGCCATGGATACCAAGGTCCCCGAGCAGGTGGTGGGACACAGCACACCCATGAGGACAGGTTCATTCCCACATCCCAGGCACTGGGCTGGCACAGGTGGCTGTGCATTGCCCTCTGTGGGAGCCTGTCTGTACTTTTTCTGCCTTGGCTCCAGGCATGGAACAAGCTTTTCTTGCTGTTCCTCTGCTCCAGAGATCACAGAGAGAGTTTCATAGTGTCCTGCCCCAAAAAAAAGTCTGATTTGGACTGGGGGAGACCTAACATCCTCACCCCATAAGGGTATCCTCAGGGATGGTTGAGAATTAAACTCCTTTTCACCCTGCAATGAGGCTGGACCCTTTACTCATCCTACTGCTTGAGGGCACAGGGATGGCAGCATGGAATGTGCTCATCATGCTTTCTGCTTACCAAACACACCAGGATTTTGGCTGGCTGCAAGTCCAGCCCCACTCACCCTTCACAGTGCTCCCCAGTGAGGGGTTGGGGTCTTGCCAGCCAGGTTTGCAACCTCTCACTTGGGTGCAGAACTGGCTGCAATTTTGGGCCTCTCCCTCTCACAGGGTGTCTTGATTAAAGGCTAAATTGCAACTGGGCAGCCGTCCTTGGCTGAGAACCACAAGACTTGGGGAGGCAGCTGTTAAGGGTAGTGGGGTCCAATGAGCAAAACATCTGCATCAGTGAAAGGGGAAGCTGATCATGGGGGTCAAGTGGGAACGGGAAGTTTCTTATTGTCATCCCCAGAGATGTCCTGCACCACCCCCAGTACGAAGCCATCCTTCAGGGAAGGGTTATTTGTGAGGATGAAGCTGTTGCTTAAATAAGAGATACTTGGCTGGTTTGGCTCTTAAAGAAGGGTGAATGATGGCCTCACGAAACATCATTCCTGGACCCTACCTCCCAGCTGCTCAATCCATGCAAGTAGAGCTGCTTGCATCAAAAACATCCAAGTGCTGTGGTTTTTACATCATTCTCAGCTAAGCTGTTTCCCTCATCCCCGTTAATTGGGATGGGGCAGCCTCAGCCCCCACCCTGGAGGAGGCACAGGTCCCTCCTCTCCTGCAGGGTTTCGGTGGGATGGAAGGAGGTGGCTCAGGGCCAGCTGTGCTGGAGGGAGTCAAGGAAGAGGCTGCCTGAGTGCCAACAAGGCAGCTTGCAGCCCAGGCCAAGCTTCCCACTCTACCCACACCTTCTGCAACATCCCAAGCTGAATCACTTCACAGAATTTACTTTTACCCTGTTAAATGCCACTAAACCTTCCAATTAATCTTCCCATTACAGGACTTCCTTTGATGTCAAAGGGGGAATTTTTTTGATGGCAAAGGGGGATTTTTCCCCCCCTGGTATAATTATTCCTATTTTTCTTCCCCCTTTTTTAGGTACAAGAGATTCCTGCCAGATGCATGACTTGTGGAGGCAGCTCCCACACAAGGTATTTATATATTTATATGTATATGATGAGAATGTGGTATTGAAAGACCTGAAGTTTCAGGCAGAAGATAAAGGGAATTTCCCATTTCCTACTTGTTACAGTGGAAGTTGCCTGGGAAGAGTCTGAAGCAGGACTAGGACCAAAAGCTGTGAGATGCAGCACTGGAAAGTAGCTCTTTAAGATAAGCTTGTCCAGGGAAAACATCTGCTGTTTAACACCATCACAGAGCAAGTTTCAATGCCTGGGAAAGATCCCTGGCACTGCTTAAATTACAGGGATGGGTAAAGTGGATCCTCTCCACTCTTGCATGTGTTTTCTATTGAGCACCTTGAGTGCTATTTGGGATTGCTGGGCTGAACATCCCAGAACAGAGCCAGAATCACTGGATAATGCTCAAGGAATAGGCAGCTGTGGGTAGTGCTAAGGCAGCTTTCTGGAACAGCCAGTAATGAGGAAACAACCAGGTTTACTCAGTTTCAATCAGTTTTTATGATTTATTAGAAAAAAGAGGATACAATTAAAGTGCTCTTTACTGAAAATGTTATGATATAGTCCAAGTAATTCAACAAGGAAGTGCATTCTTGCTAATAAATGATTGTATGGACACTCCCAGTATAAGACAGGGCTTTTCTGGGAGTGGAGAATGAGCCCTGGGAGGCATTGTCCTGCTGTGGCCAGTTGTCAGGTCTGTGTGACTACCTGCTCAATGACCCCCCCTGCCCTGGGGTGCAGCCTGACCCACCTGTGCCTCCCACTGCTGTGTCACAGCTTCAATCTGGCCCCGGAGCACCTGTGCCCAGTCCTGTCCCCGCTCCAGGGGACTGGACCTGGTCTCCATTGCTGTCAGGGCAGTGATTTCAGGGGGGATCTGGGGAACCAGGCCAGCTCGGAGAAGGGCATCCTGAAACTTGGCTGCAGAGGCTGGAGCCAAGCAACACCGGGGGATGCTGGAAGGACAAGCAAAGAACTTATGGTGCAAGCAAGCTGGGAGCTGGAGATGCTGCAGGAGCAAGGGGGTAGTGATGCTCCAGCCCCAAATGTTCCTGACCATGGCTCCCCCTACCTGTGTGGCTGTGAGTAGTGGTAGTGAGCAGCCACGGCAGAGTGGGGGCACAGCAGGTACTGGTTCTCCTCCCAGCAGCGCCACATGGCTCCCACAATGTCCTGGTCAGAGGCTGAGCACGATGCCAGGGTCTCGGAGAGCTGTGGGGAACAGGAACTTTGCACAAGGCACCACCACCCAACGTGTTCCCAGCTGGGCTTGTGTCACAGGCACTCAGCAAAGCAGGTGGAAATAGGGAGGCTGGAGGATGGGTTCTGCCAGAGACTGAAGGAAAAGGAGCTGCTGCTGCAGCTAAGGGATGAGGCACTGCTGGAAAATCTACTTGTAAAATCCACCTCAGTGTAACAGCTCTTTTTGGTTTTAATAATAAAATTGTTTAGTATTTATCTTTCTACAGCACAAGCAGAAGTGGGCACTGGGCAAAGGCTCCTCTGTGAGGGAGAGCACATCAGACATCGGAGAAGAAAAGGTGGGATTTTGCACTCAAATCTTTGATTTTCTCTTGTATCTCTCTCTGCTTTGTGTTTGTGCTCCCCTTTGCTGTAACAGCAAGACTGAATTGTACTAAACTTAGTAGACCCACTCCCAAACACCCAGTTTGTGCCAGCATCCACTGTATGATGTCTCAGTGCATGGCCAAGGATGGGTCATATATGGGTCAATTTCATAATGCTACCTAAATAAATGCAATTTTTAAGTTAGTTTCGTGAAGAAGAAAGAACATTCTTTAAAAAAAAATAAAAGAGGTTTTTAGTATCTCCATGCACACACATTGACATAAAACTTCTGTTATGGTCTCACACTTATAAGTTTGGCTGCATATTCTTTCTATGATTTTTTTATTCTGAAAATGATTTGGAAATCTCTGGTAGCAATAATCTCCTTATACACACACACACACACACAGGCACAGTGTTGTGTGGGTGAGGAACTGACCTTTCTGTGCAAATCCTCTGGCAGCTTCAGCCTTTTTGAGGTGTTGAATTGCTCCATCAGAGTTTTTATCAGGTGGCTGTCAGAGCCTGAGAGCAGCCAGAGGATCCTCTCCACATTGTAAGGCTCCTGGGATAACAAGGCAATAGGTGAGGAAATTAAAACAGGGAGAAGCATCCCTGTGGATTCTCTGATGCCTCATTAGGGCTGAGGTCCTGCTGCTGGGTTTTTCTTGGTGGAAGCCAGGGTGGGCTTTTTGTCTTCCCTTTGCTCACCTACATCCCAAGACAATCTTTGGGAACACAATGTCTTTTGAACTCTGACCTGTCAGAGCAGTCTGACAGTGACCATCAGATTAAAACAGAAAATGAAGGGATGGCTGATGAATCAACAGCATGACCACATCTGTACCATCGCTGTGAGGAGCCCAGGCTAATAACACACTGTGTATTGGAGAACCAGAAATATCCAGCTGTTTACTCAGTGTTGCAGATGCTGCTGTGAGTCATCCAGCTCCTGCGTGACTTAATGAGACACCCAGCTCGCTGCAGGGCTGGCAGATAATCTCCATGAATTTACAGGGCACATATAGGACCTGACTGGCCTATATGGTTGTGTAGCAATCAGCATTGCAACACTGTAGTAGAACTCTGTGCAAGACCATACAGGAGGGTCCCAAACCAATTTTTCTGCCCTGCCTCATTCCTGCACATTTACAAGCACCAAGAAATATTCTTCCAGGTGGTTTGGCCGAGATACCTTATAGAGACAAACAGGACAAGGGGCACCAATTTACAGAATTCTCATCTCCTGAGTTCAAGTGCTGGGTTTGGATAAACTCATCATAACTGTTAGCAGCTGACAGCACCTGTGACCTTTTGCCATTCCATCCAGCCCTACCTTGTCAAGCCATCAAGACTTACTCAGCCTTTTGTGTCCTTATCTAGGTGTCTTATGGCCCTAGTTCTGTTCTTCATCTTCCTACCATCATCTCCCAGAGCCTCCCAGCCTCTAATCCAGTCTAGTCTGGGTGTAGCCTGCCCTTTGCTCTAGGGTGTCCTCTGTTTTAGGCAGTCTAAAAAGATACAGGTCAGCATGCCTGGACTTCCATGACCTGCTCCTGGAGTTGCCTCCAACACTGTGCTCCTGACACCCTTTCTCCTGTCCTTCTTTCTGCTGTTCCCACATCTTTCCCACATTTCCCCTTCAGCCTCAATTCCCACCAGCCTCCTGGTTTCCATTACAGAACACTGTTGACACCAGGAAGTTGAACAGGGCCAGGGCACTGGTGCAATTACCAGCCTTACCATCTAAGAAAGGCTTTTGCTTTTGTCCCACACTACCAGAGCTCTCCAGGAGAATATTAGGGCCCAGTTTGGAGGCCAGGTCATGCTGGGGACAAAGTTTTGGGGTGTGGATATAAACTGTGTGGCTCTCCCTGACCTCAGGGACAGAGAATAGCCCCTGCTTGGCTGCAAAGACACAGTGTCTGCTGGGATTGTCCTGGGATTGCTCTTTAAAAGGCTCATCCACACAAGAATTTCTGCTTCACCTTCAATTCTTCAAGCAACATCTACCAGGAAAGTTTTCTGTTTTACCTCAGTTTGCAGAAGCACTAACCTAAAGAGGCTGTGCATTCTCCATATTTGAAGGTCTCCAACACCCAAATGGACAAAGTTCTGAGCAATCCCACATGACCTCAAGGTTCAACCTGCTTTAAACAATTCCTAACCAGAGACTTCCTGAATTCCCCTCCAGAACAAATGTTCTCTTTAGCTACAGAATTATTTGTGTGGATGTTTCAGATATGAGTTGAACAATGATGTCCCGTGGAGAGGGATGTGCAGAGGAATTCACTCATCTAGTTCCTCAGGAATCTCAGGGAATCTCCTGACTCTCTGCCCCCAAGATCCCAAAGTCTGGCACTTGCCAACTAGTGCTACTGAAGGGAGAAGGGCTGAGAGAGGAGCCCTGTTACCCTTGGAGCTCTGAGAAGCTCCACAGGTTCCTGGCTCAGATGGAAAGCCAAGCTGCAGAGCACAGCCTGGTGATAGAGGCATAGGGACTTAGTGACTGCAAAGCATGGCAGTCCCTCCAGACTCCCAGATCCTCCCAGTGTGTTCAAACAGCTTTTGGAAAATCCAGGTAGCTTAAGGCCACAGAGGTACAGCACCAAGGGTTTCCCACTTTGATCACTTGTTTGGAAGCAGATCCAGTCCCTGGGAATCCCAGGGAATGAAAGGGAAGGTAAGTGCTTCCAGGTGTTTGATTCCTGCACCTCCATGCTTTTTCTTTCTGAGGCCTTGCCCTGCCTGCTGGGACTTGTTTTGCTCTGAGCAAGCTGCAGGCGGCCATGAACAAGGCACTTATTCTGGACTTCTGTATCTCTTTGTGGAGCTTTTCAGAAGCATCAACAAAATCCTTGAGATGTGATGGCATTTTTAGTTCTCTAGTTGTCACATGTTGTGGAAATATCCCTGTCTTGCTAAGCTTGCACAGAGCAAATCCCTGGAAATCCAGTACTCAACAATGAAGGTCAGAAAGTCAAACCCTGAAAAGTGAGGAAAAGAGGTGTTTGATCTACCTCAGCTCAGCAGTCTGTAGCAGAAATGGTCAATGTGAGTCACACCTCCTAATGCATCATCAAGTGGCAGAATTTTACAGGTCGAACAAAGTACAAGATTAAAAAAAAAGAAAAAAGAAGAGCAATATTTTCTATTTTTGCATTTTGACCAGTTCACTGCATACCTGGATATCCATGGCTGATGCTAATGTAGCCTTCACACTCTCTGCAAGTGAGAAATCTCCATTCTGAACAGTCCTATGAATGATGTCATTGCTGTTCACCACTGTAACAAGTCGAATTGGGAGACCCATTTTTTGGGCAATACAGCCAGCTAGGGAAAAAAGTGAAAAAAAATGCATGAGTACTTGATGAAGAAACATTTGAAGGAGATTTAGCAAAGAAGTCATGGTATAAATTGATTGAGTTCAGAAGCAGATACAAATGATATTCCCTAATGGACTCCGAGATATCTGACTTCAGATATCTGACTTCTGACTTGGTTTGGTAGATTATAAAATCCAGGGATGCAATGCTCCACCTGCCATTGGAAACAGACCCTTGCTCATCTCTACTTTTGCTGGTAGATAGGCAGGGGACTCAGAGTTCAGGCAAGCAGGAGAGATGATGATTGGGGGCTTTTGCCTCTTTGATGGGAAGCCTGAAAAAGCAGCGAATATGTAAAATCCTTTATTGCTTTCATAAGACAGTTCTACACCTATTTTGGGACTGAGGCAATCAAGGACTCTCATTTAGAAGGCAAGATTATGCAATTAAGAGTGGTTATCCTGACCATGCATTACCATGCAAACCAGAGAGGACCAGGCAGGACTCCACACCTCTGTTAATGTCTCACTTAAGAAATCAGAGCCACAGCATTTTCCCTCTTTTCTGCATCAAACACATTCTGTCCTCTCCTAATGTGCCCATCCTCTAGATAGTTACAGTCATCATCAAAGGGTGGTTTGGGTTTTTCTGCAACTTGCAAATCATCAGTGACACCTAAATTGAGTAATAACCATACATGAGTAATAAAATATAAGTGGTTCTGAAGAAATCCTACCAGAGAGTGGGTGTTTTAATAAATAGCAATACCCAGTATCTGTAAAATGCTTTTGGTCCATAGATCACAGCATTCTCTCTCTCTTATCTAACCCATCTTTTTTTCCCTTTACCCGTGATATTTCCTCCTCCTCCTGTTGGCACAACAATTTCCACCATTGGCAGTGGGCTGGTATCCAGGGATGGGGCACACTGAAAGTAAGCATAGAAGTAGTGAGCAATCTGCACCATAATCCTGGACCAATTGACAGAATTCAAGCTCATCAGGTTGTATTTTCCAGCAAAATCCACATCAGCAAACAGTTCCTTGATGGGCTCATCGATTTCATCGCTGTTCCCATGAGCTGTCAAAAAGAGAAAGGAAAGATTAGATCTGCCAGCAGCAGTGCATCAGGCACGAGGTATTTCTGCTCAGAAATAGGGTTGGTCTCAAGCCCTGGGGTTTGCTGTGGCCAGGAGTGTCCCGAGTTGCCCATCTGCCCTGGGAGCTCTGTGAACCATGGCCTGAGTGGCACCCTGTGGATGTCAGGAGGTTCCTGCAGACACAGCACTCTGCACTCTTGCTTCTACCAAATATAAACTTGCCAGGAAGGCAAACGTTGCATCCCCTTGTGAGATGCCAAGGTGAGACCTGGCTGAGTAGAGGAGTGCATGGGAACTCAAGTATCCAGTGCTGATGCCAATCTGTGGGGATAGCATGGTGGTAGGGGGTGGATCACCCACGAAGGCGAGAGGGCAGAGAGTGACAAAAAATGGTGCTGAATTTAGTTCAGCCAAACACCAACCACCTGCATGGAGGCACGTCCGGTCTACAGCCAGGAGAAAAGGAAACCTTAAATTGCTTGGTTGTTAAATTGGGGATGTTGCCTCCTGTTAGCCAGATGTCTGGGCATGGTGATAGCAATGACCCAGCTGGCTGCAGCTGCTAAAGCTGCAAATCCCACTGAGCAGCCCCCTCAGACTTTTAAGGTCAAAGTTTTGACACAGCAGGGCCATAGAGTGGACAGTCTAAACAGCAGTGCCAACCAGCAAAGACGTGGACATTGTCTTCAATGACAGTGGTCATCTGAAGCTCCTGTATCTGGGTGCAGAGCCCCTTGGGCAGCAGAACAAAGATGTCCATGTTCTTCTGACCTCTCACACTCTCGATGGCCGAGCTCCCCGTGTCCCCTGAAGTCCCTGTTTCAAAGTGAGGAAGCACCAAGAAAAGCAAAAAATCACTGCGTTAATCAAACCTGCATCATCACACTTCAAGAAAGAGATTCAGAGATGCTCCATGAGATGATTTTGTCCAAAGCAGCCATCTTAGCATTGCCTGGAGATTATGAGGCAATACCATCCTGGAGCATCTTTTGGGAGGGCTGTAGGATGATGGCTCTCAAGGTAGAGGCCTGCCCAAGAAGCTTACCTCCAAGGAGTCATACTCACCCACCAGAATATTGACATGCTTTTGCTTTTTCTCCAAGAAATACTGTAAAAACTGTCCTGTGCAGGACAAGGACAGGTCCTTAAATGCATATGTAACACCATGCCAGAGCTCCAAAATGTTCAGCCCATCTTTCAGCCTGGATAGATGCACAACATTCTTGTGTCTGAATCTGCTGAAGGCCCTGTCGATCAGCTCTAGAGGGAAAATAGTTAAATGGCCTGTTAAATTAGAGGAGTGCTTTTCTGACCCATGGTTTCCTGCATCTGTGCTCTCTACACTTCTGGGTACCTTTCTGCACAGCCAAAGGCTCTCAGTTGCTGGTGCAGTGACAGATATCCAACAAGTTATTTGTAGTTATTAGGAATGAACCACCCCAGCTTCATGGTTTTTGATAATTCTGTGCTAAGTAATCCCAGGGGACATACCACACAATCAGAAAACGGTATTAAAACGTAAAACACAGGCAACCTCAGTTTTGTATCAATGTGCTCTTGAGACAGAGGTTGCAGCTGCCCTCTGGTGGAAATGATAGCTCATAAGTCTTAAAAACATTTAAAAAAAGATGTCAAGGCAAGCGTGAAGCAGCAGAAAGCCCTGGAGGGAGCCCCAGCAGAGAGTAGGACCACAACATCAGCTTGTTACTGTCACCCCTATTTATACATAAGGGGACACCTTTTCCACTAGTGTCAGCAAGGTGACACAGGAGAACAGGTTACAGAAAAGAGCAGACAATGGTGCAGGAGGCTCCCCCCTTCTTGGGGGCGGGGAAGAGGATGGGGGAAAGGCAGGCAGGTGCATCTCAACCCCCCAAATCCTTGTGCACATCCCTGTGAGCAGCTCCCTGCTCAGCTCACCATCGAGTGCATTCCGTGGGACCAGTGTGGCCGGGATGAAGAAGGAGCACAGCTCCTTCACCAGCTCAGGGTAGGAGAGGCTGCTCCACCTTTGCAGGGTGTCCCTGCCCAGCGAGGGGATGCACTTGGGCATGAAGAGGCCCCCATCGGGTGCATAGCCAGAGAAAAGGGCTCCCTCGAAGTCCACGGCCCTGGTGCCTCCCCGTGTGCTGACGTACTCCATGGCTGCTGGGGAGGCACCACAATCACTGCCAGCACCCCAAAGCACCCCCACACCAGCAGCAGGCCCTCATCCCAAAACAGCTCCCTCTAAAACTTCCCCTGCAGGCAGAGCTCTCCAGGAAACAAGCCACCTCCTCCCACAGGAAGCTGGGGCAGCCAGAGCCAGTGCAGGGCACTCGGAAGGGCTGCCTGGGATTTGTGCCAAGGCTGGAGATTCCTTGTCCCGCTTTCCCTCCGCCCTGCCCAGGGAGACACTTCCTGCCTGAGCCCTGACAGCGCAGAAGTCGCTGCAGAAACACGTCATGTCCCTTTGCGGGCTGACTGCAAAAGCTGGAGCTTTAAATTAAAAAAAAAAAAAAAAAAAAAAAAAAAAAAAAAGGAAAAAAAAAAAAAAAAGAAGAAATTGCTTTAGAGCAGACTGCTTTTGTTCAAAGGGGTTAAACTGAGGACAGGATTTGACTCAGCGTAGGAAGGCTGAGCTAAATCTTCCAGATTGGCACAAATCCCATCGAGTGCTGCGGGGAGAGGCCCCTCATGCCCCTGAGCCTCTCAGCCATGCCCAGCTTAGAGACTGGGCCAGCACTGCAGCCCCTCATGCCCCTCAGCCATGCCCAGCTCAGGGCTTGTGTCAGCACTGCAGCCCCTCACGCCCCTCAGCCCCTCAGCCCCTCAGCCATGCCCACCTCAGCCACTGCAGCTCCTCAGCACAGCATTCCCTGCAATGCTGCAGGGAAGTGGTCAAACAAGTGACTGTAAATAAATTAAACTGAGGCCACTGCTTCCAGCCCAGCCACCCTTGGCACTTGTGCTCACAGAAACCTCGTCCCCCGTTTTCGGCCAGCCGCCAATGTTCCCAGTGCCAGAGCAGCAGCTGCAGCAGGCCTGGGAGTGGGAATATGTGAGAGAGATGGAGCTCAGCTGCTTCTGCTGGTGCCAGGAGTCAGGACAAAGAGCAGCAGGTCTGAGCTGCAGCTAGGGGGAAACCTGGTTAAACATTAGGAGAGAGTTTTTAATTCTCAGTGATCAGGCACAGGGCGAGATCTTGTGGTGTCTTGTTTAACCCTGGAGATATTCCAGTTTCAACTGGGGAAACATGGAGACACCTGATTGAACCATGAGTTTGGATTTAAATTTGAGATTGAAGATGCTTAAAGAAGGGCTTGGGTCAGGAAACCCCAGAAGTCTCTTGCAAGCACAATCAGTCTGAAACCCAGCTTTGCTCAACCTGCCAACAGCCTTGTCACATCCACAGGAAACTGAGGCACAGGAGAGAGAGGAGACACGGGAGGGGTTGTGCAAAACAATCCAGTTCTTCACAGGGAATGGCTGTGCTTCCCTTTGCTACTTTTTATTTTAATATAAACAGTGTTCTTTGAAGGGCAAGGTCAGCACAGGACCGGTGGCTGCACAAACTCAGGACGCAGCTCAGTGCTAGAGAAAGCAAAAGGACTTCAGCCCAGGCAGGCAAGAGCAGAGGTACAAAGAGTGGCTGATAACAACCTGCTATGAACCAGAGAGCCCACATCTGCTGCAAGAGACATACCACCTTCCAAAGCACTGGAGTCTGACCCTAAATACATGCTTCTCTCTCTTTATTCTTATTTAACTGGAGCAATGAGAAAAATCTCTGGTAGAGAGTGGTCTAGTCACTGGCCTGGGTTCTGGTGTGGAAAATGACTTTTCTACACCTAGCATCCTACAGGACTCTTTCTGCAGGGTCTTCAGGTAGAGGCAGTAGGTAAATTTCAGGCTCTGGACAGAGCTGTCTGTGATGGTGTTGCTCAAGGTTGAACAAGGCAGAGCAGGAAGGAAACAGAAGCATTTTAATAATCTATCTGAGCTCAAACAGTGGGCCAGAGCAGAGCATACCTCTAGGAAATCACCTAGGAAGGGATCTACTTATCTATAATTATATAAATCATATTACCAGCCAGCCTGCTTCTTCCCACCATCTCTGTGCTCAGTGTTCCTCATGACATTGCAAAGATGAAGCCTGAGCCACCCAAACCTGCTGTGGCCCCACAGTCCTCCCTATACCTGTAGTCACCAGATCCTCTTAGCACACTGGCATGCATTGGGGTGCAATGGAGATCTGTCCCCATTCCAGATGTGGATTCAGGTCTTTTCAGACATCTCTAGATAAAACAGCAAGGCTGGACCTTGTTATTCAGGGATTGTTCAGGCTTAAATTGATGATGAAACCTCTCAGTCACCTTCCCTGGAGTCACTGGAAGCTCCCAGGTTTACTTGGATGCTGAGTGGAGTGGCTGATATCTCCAAAACAGAGTCTCAGCTCCTCAACATAGCTGACACAAAAAAACCTGCAAGTAGTATCTCTGGACAAAACTGTGACATATTAGAAATCAAGGAAATAGCAAAAGCTGCAGGATATATGATTTTCTCCTCTATTCTTCCCTTTCCCATGATGGTGTGCCAAGGTGAATTCAGGATTTCCCTTCCTTGCTCATGCAGAGGCAGAGCACACTTAAAGCTCATCTCAAATGAGCTAGAACAAGAACAAGAACAGGATCAAATCCATAGGAAGAACTGCACAAGCTGACATTTTTTATTACCAATGCAAGTATTTAATATCACTGATGTACATCTTTGCAAGAGTCACCCAGCAACATTCAATGAAACGTCACCTATTGCCACCAGCATGGGACCTTATGCCTCTGGGCATTCACTTAGCATATGTCTAATTCATTTAATGTGTGTTCCACTGAGTGAAATGTCTTCATGAATGCATCCTTTTTTTTTTTTCCAAGTGAAGAGCTTACCATGAGATTGATGATTCCTTCAGCATCACACCCCTCTGGGATGCAGGAGCTCTGCAAAAAAAAAAAAAAAAAGGATTACACCAGGACACCTGCTGCTCTGCATCTGCAAAGAGGCTGTTGCCACAGCTCTGCCCTGGGTCTATCAGCAGTGATAACTCTCATTAACAAGGTCAGTGGTTAATGTTGGGGTGCAGGGAGTGCTGATGTGGCAGTCACAGGTGAGCACAGAACACAGCCTGGGACACAAACCAGGATGGCAGTGCCATTTACTTGGAGAGATTTTCCTGTGCTCAGCCCTATGACTTCCATGCACTAAAATTTAAAGTGGCATTTCATTTTGGGTGGAGTTCTGAGCAACCTGGTCTTGTAGAAGTTGTTCCTACCCATGGCAGGGGAGTTGGAACCAGATGATCTTTAAGGTCCCTTCCAACCCAAACCATTCTATGGTTCTGTGATTAATTCTACTATTCTTTAATATTATTTTGAATTTTTAAGAAAAGGAGGAGAGGAGTGTACCCAGGCTGCTTGTCAGGACTCATCCACTGCAGCAACAGATGAAGAGCTGGAAAATGTAATAGCCTCTATTAACCTCATGTTACTCACTGCCTCCATATTCCTGCAGGGATTTACAATTCTACTTTGGACTTTGCCCATTCCTGAGCAGTTCATGGCAGTTCGTGGTCTCTGAACTTGAATCATCTGCTGTATTTGCAAACACTTTTTTTTTTTTTTAATGCATTATTTTTCCTCCCTCCAGGGGAATTTCCTCAGCCTCTCCACCTTTCAAAGGCATCCCAAAACAAAAATTCAATTTTTTCCTGCACAAATCCCCCTAAAATATCACATCTTAGCCCCGAGCCCTGCAGCACTCAGACAAGAACAGCAAAACTCTCAGTTTCGTGTTTGCTGAGCAGCTGTTCCATCCTCTCCAGCAAAGTGAGCCCCCCTAGTGTCCCAGGCACAAGCGGCACGCTGGGTCGGGGTCCCTGGCCCCTTTGCCCCGCAGAGCATCCCCAGAGGCGCCGAGGGCCAGCGGCAGTGTCAGAATCCCAGGTCACTAGATGGCGGCAGTGCCTTGTGTCCTGCATCCTGGAGAGATGCACATCCCTTTCCCTGATCCCATCCAGCCTTTCCCACCCTCCCACAGGTCCCTCCACCCTTGGGGTTACGGACTCTATCCCAACAAAAGCCGGGAAACGCCTCTCCGAAGTTTTGGAGCTGAGGAAAAGGAAGCACGGGCGGTGTCCTGCGGCAGGAGGGTTGGATACAAAGCGGATGCAAGAGCTCATGGGGTGGGAAGAAGGCTCTTCATGTTCACCCATCTTCTCCCCAAAGAATCCCATCCTGGGATTTTATTACCTTCTTTTCAGCAAGATCTCTCCCGTCCCTAGTGAAACAGTCAGAAAAGGGCACACAGAAAGGACCCCAGCTCTCATCCAGGTCCAAAAAGTTTGATAAAAAAGCATCACGTAACCCTGAGAAGCACAAAAATGTCCCCATATCTCCCAGTCTTGTCTCTGCCCACAAGCTGTCTGGGCTCTGAAAACTGCACACAAACAAAAGCTCTCAGACATATAAGTGACCCAGACAACACCAGGCAGCTCCAGAAAGGCAGTGACCAGGATATTGGGATTTTGCAATGCCATTTACTACCCTGTACAGAGTACATTCCAGTGGGAAGTGTGCTACATTGGCTGAGAAAAATTAGAGGAGCTTATCACTGGGTGATGTTGAAGTTATGTGTCCCTTGCCCTCTCATGTATGGAAGTGTCAACATTCACAGAGAAAACAGGGAGATTCTAGGTAAAAACTGCAAGATTCTGGCCAGAAATCAAAGTATTTCAGTTCTGCCTTCTCAGAGGCAGACCCACACCTTAGTCAGGCTCAGAATCTACACCAAGGGGGCTAAGAAAGTTTGCAGAATGCCTGCAGCTGTGCAGACAAATATGCACCCAGAATTATTTATTTGAACTTCATATCAAGGAGATGTAAGACAGAAATATATGACTGTAAATAAATTAAACTGTACACAGCTGCATCTTTGTGCTTTATAACAACAAGGGTGGCTCTTTGCCCCACTTTCTAAATCTGATCTAAATTGCCAGTATCTCAGCTGATGTGAGGCAGAACTTCCACATGGATCACTTCCTCTCATCTGCAAATGTGCACATACAGACATTTCCACATCTGGTGATTTTGCAGGGCAAGGAGCTGCCAGGACGTCAGCCCTTTCCCCAGCTGGGTGCAAAGCTCTTTCCTCAGAGCAAGGTGTTTCACAACCAAATCAAGGACATCTGTGTTGTGGTTTGGTTCTTGTAAACCAGAGTGCAGGACCCACTCATAAAGGCAGAACAAAAAGGCAGCTCAAGGAATTGTGCAGTCCTGGCATCCCTGGTGGGACATTGGAGAAGCTGTTACCTGGAGAAGGTTGTGCAATCTGGTTCTTCTATGCTGAAGTTTACATTATACCCCATAGCCACATTTTTTATCAAAATCTGCAATGCCATGGCATATGGGCTCTATGACCCCCAGTTAGGGACTGGACAAGGAAGATGCTGTATCAGCTTCCCCAGGTGATTTTGGGAAAGTTGGGCTCCATAATATGCAGAATGGGGATACCTGTGCTCAGGGAAGCACTTTGACTATAAAACATGACAGGATCAAGTGGGACATGGACAGTGGCAATACTGGGCTTTGTCCACAGCTCTGGTCTTGCTGGCACCATAGCTGTTCCCCATGGAGCACCTCTGTGGCCCTGAACCTGGTGAAAACTCAATTAGTTGTTGTCAGACTCAGTGCAGTTCTCTGCCTCCCTTGCAGGTATGTGCTGCCTCAGCACTGACCCTCTGGCTGGTGCATCACTCTTGGCTCATTGCTTTCCCCAGCCAAAGAGCACTCTCTCCTAGGGGAAGTCTTGGGGATTATTGCTTGGACTTTCCTTCATTTTATATATAGATTGTGATTATTTGCCTCAAGGAGAGATAGTAACAGGCTCCCTCCCCATGCTTGTCTGGCCCTGAGATGTTCTCCTTGATTAATGACCTGCAACCCTCTGTGAGGAGTGCTGAGTGAGCCGCTGTGCTTGATAAATCAGGATGAAGGGGAGCACAGCGGGACAGGTGAGTAGTGGCCCACAGTGACAGCCAGGTGTCCCTCCAGGACTGGAGATCATCTGAACCACCTGTGAGCACTTGGAGGCTGCTGCCCTTTCCATGCCAACACACCAGTCTCCTGCACTTGCTCAGATGAAGGTTTCCTTACTCCTCTGTGTCTCAGAGGCTCCTCATGTGCCTAGATCAGAGGGAGATATTTGCACTGCACTGTGTGATGGGGTTGGATGCATCACTGGCTCTGCTTTAGGGGCTTCTTCCAGACCTTCCTCACTCAAGAACTGCTAATTGACTGCTAATGGCTCCATTTCTTTCCCAACATTTTCTTTCCTTGCCCTGGCACAAACTAGTTCCATAAGCAATGAGCACCATTTTCAGCCCTTTACCCTGACTCCACAAGCTGGGCTGTGGGATGGACGACAGCCTCATCTCACCAAAGGTCAAGCTGCAAGGACAATATGCATCCTCTTGAATGCATAAACAGAGGGTCCCCATGCCTGGAGAGAGGCCACAGTGCTACACCACGGATGTTGGAGGCAACAGAATGAGAAGTGGGTGGCTGAGCCAGCAGCTTTATTCCTACTCTAAAGCAAGGTCCCAGCAGCAAAGTCCAACTCTTCTGTAAGTTCTGGTCCCCAGGTGATCATTGATAAGCAGAGCTAAGGCTCTTGTGCTATTAGTGATAGAGCTGCCTCGACCTTGAAGAAGCAATACCAGCCCTTTGCTCCCCTTGATACCTTTGCAATAAGATGACAAGGGCTGAGGGCTGCCCTTCTCTGAATATCCGCATCGATGGAAAGCTTTATCAAGCAGCAGCTCTCTGCACAAGCTACTGCTTGTGGCATTCTTATCAGGGCCCTGATAATGACATATCTAATCTAAACCTATAGGAAATGGCACTTGCATGTCTGCAGCTTGGAAGTTACAGCTCGGAGGCAGGAATCTCAATAGACTGACAAGGCCATTTTAAAAAGAGAAAAATCTGGAGAGGTTCTGTATTTAACCTCAGTGCTGTCTTGGTAACACAGCACAAAGAAAAGCAAGAGGGATGGAGAGCTCACAGCAGCAATAGCATCTTCTCCATCCCATCCAACCTTTCAAAGCAATGCAGCTATGTGGCCTGATGAGGAAACCTTTGTTCCTCAAAATTCAAAATAATCATACCAGAGATGCGAAAACCTGGCAGCAGACCAAGTTCCCAGGTTCAAGGGCAGCAGAAATAGAATTACTCAACAATTCTATAGGTTGAGACAGAGGGGAGCCCACCTGGGGATCTTTGACTGGCAAGCTTGTGACCAAGTTTTTAAAGAAAGTGGCTAGGGGTTTTGGGGTGTTCAACTGGAATTTCACTAGAAAAATCCAGTACTGAATCATCAAAGGTCCTGGCTTGTAGCCTTCCATATTTGACAAAAATCTTGGTGTAGAAAATTCTGGTATAGAGCCCAGCCCCAGCTTCTCAAAGCACTGAGGTGCTGGGCTCACTGAAGTCTGGGGAGTCACTGGTGGGAGAGATAAGAGAAGCAAGAGAGGTGATAGAGGAGAGATGCATGAAGACATTCCCAGACCTCCACAAGGCTGCCAGGGGCCTCCCCTGGGCTACAGGAAAGTGCCTCTCCCCATACACTACTTTGACTGCAAAGTTATTTTTATAGTACAGAACTCAATTAAGTTTCAGTTTGAACTGGAGGAGGCAGAGATACGTTTTTTTTCTGTAGGAGCCTTAAACCTCAAAATGTGGATATAGTGTCCAACTCAACAAGAAGGAGTACAGGTAGGAGGGTGCTTCCCAGATATTGATTTAAAGTGAGAGTTAGCTCAGGAATCCCAGGGAAGGGTTGAGGGGATGTCATAAAAGGATGCAACTGCTCCACTGCAGCTACAGAGATGACAGAGCCAAGCTTCTTGATTATGGGAGATGTTATAATGTGAGGCACCAGACACAAATTGCAATTTGAGAGGTTTGGGCTGAGCACCTCTCCTTCAAGATGTGGGTCTTGGAGACCCAGGATGAGTGCCCAGGGAAACAAAGGAGCTGTGGTTAAAAATTTTGCTGCAACCAAGCCTGATCCACTGATGATACTCTTCCCTGAGAAGTTCTGCATGTCCCTATCTCCAATTCAGGTGCAAAAAGCAGAAATAAGATACTTCAGGGTTTTTTTCTGACTAAATTCTAAGATCCTCTGCTGTATTTTCAAAGCAACTTAAAGACATAAATACCTGCTGGCTTCCCTCAAGATGTAGCTTCCTCAACAATTTTTGAAAATGATCCATGCCTTTTCTCTTTATAAAAACCAGATTCAGGTTTCAGGCTATGGATTTACTTTAATCAAATTATCAATTGTCATGGCAAATCAGGTGCATTTTATTTGGAAAGTTAAAATTATATAATATTTTAAAAGATGCCATATTCTGTTGGGGAGATGTACAACTAGTCTGAACTTTGCTATTGAGATTAAGTTTATCTCACCTGCCATTTGCTCAGCAGGCCTGGCTCGATAATAATTACCTTGGCCAAATTTCATTCAATAAGTGTTTCTCCTCTCTGTAATACAAACTGCATTTCTTTGCTAATGAAAATAGAAGAGCATTGAGCCCAACAGAACACAAAGAGGTTTTATTTTTGTTCATTGATCAAAAATCAGTTGGTCACATTTCCATATTTTCTAACAGTGATCCATAATCCCCCTCCAACAGCAGCAAATCAGGAGCACAGATATATTATAGCTATTCACAGTAAGCAGAGGATGAGAGAATACCTACAGAAAACAACTTGGGTTCCAAATGGGGTGAATTCTCTCATGAGCTGTCCATTTCTGTGAATAGAAAAAATTCTGCCCAGTTACCAAGAGAGTCCTGGACAATTATATTCCCCTTTTAATGTGATGAGTGACATCCAGCCCTTAGGAGCTTCATCTCTATGGACACTGTGGGCCTGGGAACTCTGCAGTTCTTCCAAGCCTAATCTGTCTTCCCATCACTCAAAGAGAGGGGACCTGAATTGCCTGAAGGAACATCCAAAGGTCCAGGGCACAAAAATGTGGGAGGCACACATGTGCTTCCAGGTGGCCCACGGCCAGAGAACTTGGCTGACAGGAGGCAGGGATCTACCAGCTCAGGCTGCTGCCAGGACACAGCAGAAAAGGTCAGTCACCACTGTCCCCATGAAGAGGACACTGAAAAGGGACATGTCAGCACAGCCCCATGTGACACTGGGCTATTCACCTGAGGCAGGGATAAAAATGAATGCAGTTCCTAATGTGGCATCATTCCTGGGGGGATAAAATGGAAAAAATAACCCCAAAAGCTGTTTGGAGAAACTGCTGAGTCAATCTACCCGTCCATATATACTCTCTGATCCTGCCTGGCTCCCTCCATGGTGCCTCCATGGATGATGTCCCTATGGATTTTCCCCCATCCCAGCCAAGGACAATTATGCAAGATGACTTTGTGAGGGAGGAGGCATTCATTGAGGCAAGAAGCCAAGCCTGAGAGTCCAGACCCAGAGGATGGATGCTCAGATGCCATGAAGCAATCTGGGACAGGGCTGGAAGAGGAGCCCAGCTCTGAGTCCTGCTTTGGAGGGAGGAATCAGGCTCAGCTTGGAGGCTGCTGCTGGCCCTTCTCATGTGGTACTTGGGAGAATTGCAGCTCCAAGAGCTGGAATGCTTCTTCAGTACACGAGTGACTGTGGCTCCTACAGGAAAAGGAGATGAAAGCAGCTTGGTAGATCACTGATGGCAGCAGCTGTCCATCCACATAGGACCACAGAGGTGGAGCCTGATTCAAAGTGCAGTCTTCAGGTGGGCCAGTGCAAGGCCAGGAATTGATTTGGAGTATTTTTCTTAGAGGACAGCAATGTGTTTGTGCTGCTGCTACTTCGGGGTTACACCAAAGCTCACCAGCACAGGTCCAGGAGTGAGTCAGTCCCTGCCAGTGTGCAGCCACTATTCTGCTCATGCTGAAGACCCACCAGTGAGCAGAAACCCCCCAGTGTCAGGTCCAGGGGACACACAGTCACCACATTCTCCTCCTCCAGTTACGTGCTTCCAGACAGCAAACTCATTAAATGATTCGGCTCGTTCCTCTGATAATGAGCCTCTTTGCACAATTATTTTTTTAAAAATAATTTGTTTATGGATGCCACATTGTGACTTCCATAAAATGCATTTTATGGGGTTTCCCTGCCCCCACGTTGTAAATTGTGTTCTGTAAAATGTAGAGCAATTTATCACTGACCATTGCCCAGTTTTATGTTAATGTTTGAACATGCCCATAAACCAATTACATCATCTTACCTGTGGCCAACTTTTAAGGCAGAAGGATGATATAAAACCAAGCTCTGCTTGCCAGCAAGGCACCTTCTCTTGTGTTAGGAGCACAGAGAACATTTTCACCATGAGCTTCGCTGGAAAATACGAGCTCCAGTCCCAGGAAAACTTTGAGCCCTTTATGAGAGCCCTTGGTAAGTGTCTGTATGTGCTATGTGCTGCTTTGTGTCCTCAGATCCCACTGATTTTTGGGAGCCAACTGTGCTGATATGATGATGATGATGCAGATTGAGACATCTCTGAGATTTCCTGGTTTTGTCTGTTGCCTTGTAATTATTGGTATTTTAAATGTATTTGTGTGGACATGTGATCTCAGAAGAGAAAGCATCTCTCTCTCTGGGGCTAGGGGTCAAGAGATGATGGGTGAAGTTTTATGGCTCACAGGAAGTCAGTCCTGGCAGGTTCTGCAGCCACTGGCCAGTGTGGCTGAGTGCTGCACACATGTGATAAACCAGCAGGACCTTGGTGGCTTAGGGGCACTGCAGATCTGCTCCATCAAGCTGTGAAATTTGAGGGCAAGCAGGACATTGCTCAGCCACTGCACTGTGATGCTTAAAGCGTCACATCCCACCATTCACCAGAAAAATAGTTGGTGTGTTTTAAATGCTAAATGATGAATGTGTCTGATAGATATCCACTTGTGTCTGTGACAGGGAATGTGGTCCTGCAGGGATCCAAGGCTTTGCACTATTTCTGCACAATTATGTACCAGGACTCTACCTGTCAGATCACCTCCAGGCTTTGGAAGAAGACTTAATAAGCTGGTTCTGAGGAACCCTGAATCTCAATTAAGAAACATTTTGTTCCTTTATTCTGTCTTAATTTAATCAATTTTTCCTTGCCTGTCAATGAAGGAAGGAAAACAGGATTTATTCTTAGACAGGGAGGTGATGTCTGTGCTCCCAGTCAGGTCAGCAAGACACGGGACATACCTAGTTCCCACAAAACATTCAAGATGACAGTATTAATCTTCCTCCCTATCAAACTCAGGGACACATGGGTCTTGCAGAAGTATCATCATTGTAAGGTTTTTCCACACTGCAATAGAAATTTTCCCAACTGTAGGTCCCCATAACCTGCTACATTGATTTTTTCAGTGGCAGCAATCTGCCCACAGATGGCTCCATCGTTCACTCAATGTCTCTTGTTCCTGGACAGGGCTCTCTGAGGAGGAGATCCAGAAGGGCAAGGACCTCAAGAGCGTCTCAGAAATTGTGCAGGATGGGAAAAAGTTCAAGGTTACTGTGACCACTGGCTCCAAAGTGGTGAAAAACGAGTTCACCATTGGTGAGGAGAGTGAGATAGAGCTGCTGAATGGAGAGAAAGCGAAGGTGAGTGAGCAGCCCCTCCTCTGCCAGGGCCATGGGGGCTCAGGGACATTAAATTTCTTTTTGAGCCATTCCCTCTGCATATGAACAAAGGGACTGGCCATACTACAGGTACTAATCAATGTACTGCACCTCCTGCAGAAGAAGCCTTGCATTTCTGAATCTATTTTAATAGTTGCTTTGGAAAACACTAGAAGCTGGTGTTTTAACATCCCATTTGCCTAAGGGGGATAAAGATGCATTGGTAAAAGTTTTTGACAGGAAGAGTTCTGAAAGATTTGAGGTGGAAAAGGATTGACTTTGTGTCATGTTGCAATACAAAACATACCTCTGCCTTAATTTTGTCAGATAATTAATTCATTTTATCAGATAATGAATCATAAACCAATAAATCTCTCCTCTTAAGTCCCAGTAGCTGTTAGCTTCTCTGCTAGCCTTTCCCACTGCTTCAGGTTTCCCTGGGTGAGAGATTTGGCAAGAAGAGGAGTTACCACCCTTGAACTTGAGTCAGCTCCCATTCCTGGATATTAGTTTCCAATGGTTCATAGAATGTCAAGGCAACACCACTGGTGAATACTGCCTCTCATCTCTGCCTCATGAGAAGATGGAATTGCAGGGACTTCTAAAAGCAGGAGGGGATGATCCCCAAAGAAATGAATGAGGCTCTGAGAGCTGTCCCAGCTGTGTCATGATTTCCAGTATCACTGCACTCCCTTTGGCATAAACCATGGGGAAACAGTTATTGGAAGAGTTTTAACCTCTTTACATCAGCAGCTCAAGGGCAAATGAACACATCTTATAGCTGGACAGCACAGATAAACAGAATTGGGCTTTGCTGTCTTATTTATTTGATTAATTTCATTGATCAGTGGCAGCTGCCCTGGGGGTGCTGGTACTGTCTGTAGCTTTTTTAGATGTGCAGCTCAAGTGGTTGTGCAGTCCCCTTCTGCTATGGCAGGGGAAGGACAAAGTGCAGGGGTGGAGGTGATCTCCAGCAATAACATGAATGCTTCTGTCTTCCACCAGGTTGTTGTGCAGATGGAGGGTAACAACAAACTGGTCACACAGGTGAAAGGGATGAAATCTGTCACAGAGGTCAACGGAGACTTCATCACCTACGTAAGTGTGGAAGGGCAGTGTCTGGAATAACAGAGCTGCCTCTGCCTGGGAAGCTGCAGAGGCACTGGGAGGAGCTGGGGCAGAGCAGGTGCTTGCACACAGACTCTGCAGCCAGGAACTGAAGGAAGCTTCAGTTCATTAGACTATGATCCAGAGAGCAGTTTTTCAGACCCCAGTTCAGGCATAGCTGATCAAAGTTTCAGGTAATGAGGGCATGGTCTCACCCACCCAGAGCAACAGGTATGTGCCAGGGCTTGGCTTTCTTAGAGAAGAAAGGTGAGGCAAACTGATTCCAGCTGAGGGATGCCAGCTTATCCCTACCTGAGAAATCCAAAGCTTGAAAAATTCAGTTTATAAGAGATAGACTGGGCATCAATGCTGTTTTGATTTGCAACGCCAGATCCTAAATACAGTTTGGAGCTAAATACCATGATGATCCTTATGTGTGCCTTTCAACTTGAGATATTCAACAATTCTACAAATTCATAAAAAGCTAACAATTTTTAATTTCTTTTTCAGACAATGACCATGGGTGACCTCACCTTGAAGAGAGTCAGCAAGAGAATCTAGAAATCTTGAACATGCCAGTTTACTGTGTAAAGTGTGTCCATTAAAATAAAAATTTTATTGAAGCCTTTTCATTGTCATCAACTTTTCACTGCTACTGTAAATAGACACAAGCCTCCAAAGCTCATGGAAGCAATGGTAGGAATTGGGCAACAAACTGAGCTAAGGGTGTGCTGATGTTGGGGAATGGGGAATGGGGAATAGGGAATGAGGCAGGGCACAGGCTCAGAGCCACTGAGTGACATATGCTGATGAGTGTCCTTCCAGCCCTTTCCTGGGGACAGGTGCCAGCACCCTACTGGGGATGCCCCAGTGGGTCCTGCACCTATGGCTGATCTGGGCTGGGGAGCACTGGGCAGGAAAAGGGCTCTGTTCCCTTTCCTTACAGACATGGCCAAAGTGATCAGGGTGACCAACTGGGACAAATAATTTGGGGTGGTTTAGGTGGAGTCAAGGAAGTGCCAATGATCCTGTTTGGAAAGCTGCCTTAGGAAAGAAACCATCATGGGCTACCAGCTGCTGTCTTCATCCTCACACCTCTGCAGTAGGATCCAGCCCTACAGGCTCTGGCCACCCCATCCCCATGTCCTCCCCACCAGCAGGAGGGTCACAACTGCCTTCAGGTATCCAGTGTGTGTTTCACCCCAAGCTGCACCTGATAAATTGGGTTGAACTGGAATTAAACACTTCTTCTAGATTGAAATACAGGTTTTTGTCTCCTGGCAGGAGATGGGCTGGTTGTTCTCAGTGTAGACAGAGGGAGCACCAATGTCATCTTGCTTGGCACTTTAGGCCAAATGGGGTTTTCTGCTGCACACAGGAAAGGAAATTCTTCCCTCTTATCTGCCTTTTCCAAGGCTAGTGCCAGGACTCCTCTCTGCCCAGGAAAGGATCTCATATTACAGATCAAAACTGATCCTCATGCCAAGAACTGAACCAATTATGGATTGCCACACAGGGCAGCAGAGGCACCTCACAGACAAATGGAAGGGCTTAGCTAAACAGTGCCTAAAAAGCAGATGTTGGGTTTTAGTGAACTCAGATCTGGAGAAATATCAACAAAAACACTGAGAAATGTCAGAGAGGAAAACACCTGGTTTTGTTTTCTTCTATTATGCTGAGAAGCAGGTAAGGGATTCTGGAATAAACCTTTTCCTCTCCTGGCTGCCACTGAAGGTCTGCAGGAAATCACTTGAATTTTAAGACATGCAGGCAGAAAAAAAAATACATTTTTTTTAATATAGAAATCCAACTTTAGCCATTAGACTTCTCCTTGGTTCTGTTGGCAGTCCACTGGAAGCTGATCTATGGACTATCCCATTTTTCCTTAGTGCAAAATTGATTAAACACCTAAGTCAAAAAGCAGGTGTTTTAAGGCATCAATGCCTCCAACTCACCCTAAAAATCAGCAAGTGTGGATTCCCCTCCCTGGAAACTGCTTGTCCAGTTAGAACAATCCACACAGCCAGTGCACCAAATTATAGAAACTGGCTTCTGGCATGGCCCCATGTCTGTCACTGCAGACATTTTCTGATTTGTAACTAAGGAAAATGATTTATCAATTAACTTATCTTGATGTGGGGGTTCCAGTTAGTCTCATTTGCAAATGACCCAGTTTGATGTTGCACATGTGCCAGCTGCAAAATCATTTCCCAGCAGTTTTTCACCAGAAGAATATAATTTAACACAAAACACCACCTGTGGGTCTAGTTTAGTTTGCATTCATTGCCCACAGGTGTATATGACACTTCTTAGAACTGACTTCCCACTTCTTCCATCCCATGGACACCACTGGAAAGAAATTATGTCATCCCAAGGAAGTGGTAGAAGCCCTTAGGAAAAACCAATCAAAATTTAACAAAGGAATTCAGAGTCAGGACACGTGTAGAGAGAAACAGGCTTCCAATAAAAATGTAAATAATTTTATAACAGGGTTTTTTGCTTTGATTATTTAATGCCTTAGTGATAGAAAAAGGGATGTTGTTTCTGCCAGGACCTCTTCTGCTTTAAGCCCTCAGAAGAGTTTTCAGGATGCTTTCCCAGCAGGTCCATGCTGTCAGACCTGTGCCACTGGAAACAATCCTTGTGGATTTATCACATTGCTGTATCACATTCCCAGTGTTTGGAAGTGCCACAGGTGGTGTTACCCTGCAGGCATGAATTGGTGTCAAGCTCCAGCTTTATTCCTTTTTGTGGAAGAGGCTTGGTGCATTCTCATTGCTGGGCTCAGGCATGACTTGGATCTTCTGGTTCTTGAGGGCAGCTTCCCTCATCTTGTAATACATGAACTCGTTCTGCTGGAACATGCGCAGCTCCATCTCCGTCTGCACACGCATGACCTGGGGGACACAGCAGGTCACAAACCCTGTGGCACAGGGGACCTTGAAGCAGGGGAATCAAACACTGCCAGTATCAGGCACTGTCCCCAAGGGATGTCCTAGGCATGCAGTGACTGAGACCTTGCCCTCAGTGTCCCACCAAAGCTGACTGGACTCAGACATTCTGCTCCTTTCTCACTCTCATTGCCTGTGTACTGAAGAAGGCATCAGCCTTTCCCACCTCCAGCTTTTCCCCAGGCTGCTGGGAAGCCTCCTGCTCCCAAAATTGATACAGGACCTAGAGGTGAGGCTGTGCAGAGCCAGGAAATGGGTACACTTCCCATCCACACCCTGGGCCTGGCTCTGGGGGCAGCCCATCACCGGGGTGGGGGTCACCTCAAGTAGGAGAAAAGGGTTGTTCAGTCCCATAGTTTCACCCTTTACACCCCAGGATTCATCATCAGCAGTCATTCCTAGTGCTGCATTCTAGCTGAGGATCAATAGGGACTCTAGGATGCACCTAAAATATCCTATTTTTATACCTGTCTATGTGCATATTCAACCTTTTGTTTAGAAGCACAGAGATGTGCCATTTATCCCCTATTTTCTTCCTAAAATGTGAAGGGAAACAGAAATGGAGGTGCTGTGTTTCATCTTTTGCTACACATATGGAAATATCCAACAATTTGGCTTTAGGTAGTATATATTCATTTTTCTGAAGATATAAAATTGCACCAATAAAGGTCATAGGTCTGCTATATGGGGACTAAGACATCAATAAAGGATTTTCTCTGGTATCCTGTAATTTTTGGTGGATAATAAAGGAGAATGCTATAAAGCAAACAAGTCACATGAAGTGAACTAGGGGCCAAAGAAATGCTAGATCCCCAGCTGGAATTGGAAATAATTCCTCACATCTGAGCAGATGTAATTCCCTGGGATCTCCACTCTCGACTCTAAGCTAGGAAATCCACCTATCAGTCATCTGAGGAAAAAATACACTGCTGCTGAGAAGGAGTGGGGAGTGGTAAATAAAAAAGAATGGACACCAATAAAGAAAATCTGGTGGTAAACTGGGCACATCTACCACATGTAATTTGATATACTCAAATTGCAGTGACATCCATCTGAGAGCAGTGAAATCAGCCTGTTGGAAGAATGGGGAGCTCTGTCTTTTGGAACAGCAATTTCAAAGAAGATTCAGGGGCTCAGCTGCCATTTCTTATGCATATTCTGATGCAGAATAAAAGCTGTTTTTCAGGGATGAAAATTTCCAATAAGAAAGCACATGAATTTCCCAGCAGAATGTATCATGATCTAGATAAAGCCCCAGTAAGAAGCACTCAGCACTTAACACATCCCTCAGCTCTTATGGGCAGTTGTTTCTATGGCTTGACTGTAACCTTGCCCAGATAGAGAGCAGAGACAAGACAGGAGATGAAACCTACCTCCAGGTCCTTGGTGATTGGGTGGGAAGGTCCATGGGTTATCAGGAGAATGGCATAGGCTTTACAGATCAAGCCATGGCCAGCTTCAATGAGGCCAGCGTGCCAGTGAGTCACTCCTGCCCGCATCACAGCCATCCCCAGCTGTGCATTGTTGGGATGGTAAATTTTCCTGGAAAAACATTGGGTAATTTTAGTTCAGGAGAAATCTGGGTTCCCAAAAGTGTCACTGACATGATATTTTTTTCCAAAGAGCAGGTTGTTTACTCAGGTGAAGAGCCTGTTGCAGTCAGTGCCCTGAAATGTGTCCTTCTTAGAAAGGGGCAAGGACATATCACTCAAGGACAGAGCTGTACAGGGACACGAGTTGTGAAAGGTGGGGTGTGAAAAGTTCAACATCTGGCTCGGAGAAAACCAAGCTCTGTCATCTCATGCCAAGACAACACCATGCTCTGTCAGTATTTTGGCACAAACAGAACACAGATCTGACCCTACAGCTCAGCTGGCACCAGCTTAACTTGACACACTTAGTGGGGTAACAATGCAATAAACACCAGTTTCTCAAAGCAGGAAGAGAAACAGGTGGTTCCAGAAACTCCAGAAATGTTCATCTCACCCTCTGCAAGTACATCCCTTCATCTGGGAGTTTTCAGTGCCTAAGTTGGGAAAAAGGAAACCTCTCCTCTACATCCAACTTTAAAAGCTGAAGCAGAGTTAGAAGCTGCTTGGGCTTAGTGAAAACCTGCCCTCAAGGGATTCTTTGAAATTTTGAATTGGCACTTAAAGCAAGAAAGGAAACCACCGAGGTCCTCACCATGGTCTGAAAAGCTGAGGAACACAAAGGGGAAGGAATTTTCTCTCAGTCAATTAGCTCAGTGCCAGAGCTGGGACATGAAGTTGCTTGTCAGGCCTGCAAGCCAGGGAGGTGACTCTGTCACCCCTCTGCAAAAGAGCAAAATATCACAGGCCTTTTGGGGAGAACTGACCAAAAAGACAAGTAATGAGTGGGAGATGCCCTCAGCAGGAGAGTGAATGAAATTATGGATTAGGCTTTTCTCTCTTCTCTACAGTTTCCATTATTTTTCTTTCCTTCTTTTTTTTTTTTTTTTTTTTTTTTTTAATTCTGTTCAGTACTCATCAGTCCCATCATAAAACCTCAGTAATAATAAAGCACATACATTTTAATGTGAGGTTTAGCCTGGATCTATGTGAATTAAACGTGAATTTCTTTATTCTCACCAGACTTTTACCACAGAACTATATAATTAACCAAGACAAAATCCATGTACTGTTCAGGAGTGAGGGGATAACTTGAGTGACAGCCATTTGGCAAGGCTTCTCTTTGACCTCTCCTCCTGCAGGGTGCAGGGAACAGGCCATGCCCTGCAGTCACAGCCTCTTTGTCCTACATCCAGGTTTTTTGTCTTGCTATCAGGACAGCCCTGAGATGCTTCAGAGACAAAACAAAAAGGCCAGTGGGAAGATGTTCCTAAACCATTTACCAATTCCAGTTTAGTGAACCAGGGTGTTTGGGAGCCCTTGTGCATTTAAGAAGGGACCCCTCTCTGTCTGGTGGTACAAAAAGGTCCCCATATGAATTTCACCACCACTGCCCTGAGGGGAGCAGACTAAGAAAATTATTCCTGTAACACACTGCTTCACATGGCATGAGCACAGAGAGCTGCCAGAAGTAGGGCACAGACTCACAGGTAGCCATCCACCATCCTCTTGGCATAGTCAGCTGCTTCCTCAAACATCTGCAGGTAGGAGAGCACCTCCGAGGCAATGCTGAGGATCCTCAGCAGGTAGATGTTGGTGTCCCCCAGCACAGGCTCCTGTTTCTTCAGGCACTCACGGCACAGCTTCACTACCTGAGCGTGGAGGAAGCAGGGAGAGGAAGGTGAGTCCAAGCACCTTTGGAGCTGAAGCTGCCACACCAAAACCCTGTGGATTGCACAGTCCATACCAGTGCCAGGCTCTGTGAAGGTTGGGGAAGAGAGGATGTGCTTTGATTTGTTGAGAAACATCAGACTAGGTAAATAATTGGCATGCACAGCTTTCTCTCCCAGGGTTAAACTCATAAAACTGGTGAGGAAAAAGGGATGTCTACTGCTCAGGAGAAGAAAGACTCTGGGATGCTGGGTATTGTCAGATACCAAGTGCCTGTAGGACTCATACTCCAATGCCATCCACCAGCCCCCTGAAAATACTCAATGCAAGGAATGCTCTTAATGACCCCTTGGGTCTGGAAACACAGAAGTGCACTGTTCCATGCCTGACCTAGCTGTGAGTCAGTGTCCAGATTTCTGTTCTAGGGGACTTCACCTTTTCCCAAAGACAGTTAAAATCCAGAGGTCATTACTCCACCTGGAGTGGTGTCTGAGGAAAACAATTAAATATTTTCTGAGTGAGCAAAAGAGGGGGGAAAAAAAGAAATTACTTGAGCTCTCTCACCCATTGCCCTTGTAGCTTGGACTCCAAGGTGCAACATGGTTCACCCAAACCACATGCCTATCCTCAGCACCCAACAAATGAGCAACACAAGGCACTGAAGAGATCAGCACAAAGACTCCTGACATCTTATTCCACTCCCAAACCTGCTGTCCTGCTTTTTCTGAGGCCATCTGGCAGAGCTGCCATATTACAGCTGCTCTGTAACTCCTGAGTTTCACCCAGGAGCCCTGGGTTCAACACCTGTGTCAGCCAGAGGTGCTGGAAGTCACCTGAACCTCCTTGTGTCATCACTACAAAAGAAGTTAGTCTGGGATGCCTCAGACATAGTTGTATTTGCAGTTGTTTCATACATAAATCAGGAAAGCAGAGGGGGGACAAGGCCTCCTTTCCTGGGCAGTGTGTGTGCAGCAAGAGAGCACAAGTACCAGGACTCACCTCGTGGTAATTCCCCTCCATACGAGCCTTGTTGATCTTCTCCAGAGTGTCCTTGGAGAGCTGGATCACCTCCTTCACTGTGTCTGCAGAGGGCTGGGGACAACAGCAGGAAAACCACTGAGGAAAATGCACTGCCTCACACGTGCCAAAATATATGGGTTGAAAGGATGCTTGGTCCAAATCAGCTTAGTGGGATGTTTCCCACATCACCACTTCCTTCTGCTCTTTGTAAACACCAGTGTGCCCCTCAGACCTGCCCAAGGCTGAAATGGGCTGCAATGGTCCCACTTCCAGGTCAAAAGCTCCTGCTGACTTCTGTGAGAGTGTTGCCCACCAGAGTAGTGGCCATGTGCCTCTGACATGCATGACTAGGTTCCCCAACTCACCCCACCACTGTTCCACTCTGGAAAAGGGACAGAACTCACCCTGCAACTAAGAGGCCACATGAAATACCAAAGAGGCTGTGAAAGCCCCCAGATGGTGAGTATCAGGTGCTTTTAGTGCAGCTGCTAGAGAGAAATGAGGCTCTTGAATGAGAGATTGGTGGAATAGGAAAGATCCCTGAATTTTACCTGCCCTGAAAAATGCTGCCATAAATTCCAAATACTCTAGGATAGCTGAGCTCAGATTTCAGCTGCACCCAGATTGGGAAATGTATTTTCCCATACACCTCAAAGAAGTTTGTGTTCCACCACACACTTAGAGACATGAAGCACATCTAGGAACACATGGCAAAATACTAATGAGATCATAATTTGCTGCCTCCTCTTTCTTCCTTTGATACTGAAATATAATGTGATATCCAGCACAACCATTCATCTTCTGCTTCTCTGAGCCCTTCAAATTTGCATTTCCCAGCTATTCTAGCTGTCATGACCTTCCTTTTCATAAATGAGGAAATCTGAAATCAGCCCATACCCACATGACTCTGGGAATTTTTGGGGAGATCCTGGTCTGGAGACACACAGCAGAGGCAGCAGCCAGGAAAGACCTCTGGGTGTAGATCAAAAGCAGAGTCCCAACATTGCAATGAAGGATGCAAAGACTGGGAGTCAGGACTGTAGGACTTTCCTATTGCCTTTTTTCCACACCTGGTCAATCAGACTTTTCAGGAATCTGAAATTCATCTAGTTGAGAAATCCTCTTCAAAGTTTAGTATTGAAAGAAAACTCATAGTTTTCAGATCCATTTACCCTATCTGTTTACAGATGCATTTGTGCTATGATTTATTATTCTATACTCTTATCCTGAAGCTATTGTAGCTATTGCACATTGAAGCTAGCCAGATTTGGGCAGCTGTCTGAGCAGCACCCAGAGCTGGGGCATGGGGCACATCCAAAGGCAATGGTAATGTCAGTGCAAATCACATTGCTGTGCTGTCTGAGTCAAGGCTCCCAGAATAGGGACCTTCAACAGCATTTCCACAGTGGCTTTGTCTAATAAAAATCCTCCCTTGCCTTTGCTAGACTCCTAAGTCAGTTGTCACTATAAACAATGGGAGTTTGCTGCTCTTTGGAAGGGTGAAGGACTGGAGGTCAGAGCAGTTGCTGAGGATGGAAGCTGTCCATCTCCCATGTATTCCTAGCACTTTTTCCACACAGCTGTGAGTGCTGCTGCTCCCAGGCAAGTGTGCCTGACCTCAGGAAATGTGACACAGCCAGCGTGCTCTGAGGGTGAGGTCAGCCTGGACACTTATTGTCTGTGGATGGGGTGTATTTTTAATAGCTGAAATCATGCACCTTGCTTGCTCACAGGCTTTTTCTGCACAAGCATTTCAGACTGTGGAGGACATTCCTGCAGAAGTGAATGTTTTCCTGCTGTGTAAGCACCTCTAATGTTCACAAAAAGGGGATGGTGCATGTCTAGTGGAAGGGAAGGATGTCCTTGCTCCTGGTAGGGCAGGTGGAATGAGATGATCTGTAAGGTCCTTTCCAAGTCATATAATCCTGTGATTCATGGTCTCACTGTCCATTCAAGGCTTGATAGCAGGTGTTGAATGAAGGATGAGATTTTTTTTATGCTGTCTACTGGAGAATGTATTCAAAAATTATCCTGCAGAAAGCCAGATAAAAATCCTTCTGCATCAGAGAACTGGGGTCTGGAACAACTTTATATTACTGCTGTCAGGATTAGCTGTAAGATGAAGCTTGATAATTTAAAGTGGAGCTATATAACAGGGTCTTTTGCACAGGGGGAACTTGACCCAGCAAGGAAAGGGTCTCCTCTAGTCCCATCTCCTGTGTCTGATAAGGGAGCTCTCCTATATCAGCTCTATACTATTTCTCTGAACCTTTCTCAAGGAGAGATTTACACTCTGCAATATCCAGCCTTTCCTGGCCATCCCTCTGAAAGAATTGCAGGACTGAGCTTGGCTTCCTGGCACCTCCTGAGAGGGAGGCTGAGAGTTCTGTGCTCCTTCCCAGGCATCTCACTGGGCCTCTCCTGGTGGCACTGCTTCTGTAAGTCACATTTCCTCATCCCAGCTTTTCTGTTTGTCTCCCAGCTGAGCTGTACTGTCTGATTCATGGTGTGACTGCTCAACAGTGCAGATCAATGACTTGAAGATGCACTTATTGCTCTGCCTTGCTTTGCCTTCCCTTATATACTTTACAAGGCTTGCAGGAGTAGAAATCCCCAAGATAACACTGTCTGAGGCCATAAAACCTATGAACAATTATATCCTTGGGCAGAGGAACTGAAAAGGAGCTCTTAGAGCTGCCAGCACACTCATAAAGTGGAGCTGCTGACCAAGCAGCACATCCCACTGCCAACAGCAAGACACAGCTTTATACCCTCCTACTTGGCTTGTGAGACTTCCAAGGAAAAGAAAGATTACTGAAAAATGAGCAGTTGAATATGGTAATTCCTCACAGTCTGCCCAAAGCAAAAATGTCAAGTGATGGTGTAAATTCCTTGTGACAGGCCTTTGCAAACAGGGACTGGAAGTTCAGGCTTCCCACATTCCTGGAGATGGTGTGATGGTACCAACCATAGAGTTTCAGCATCACTCGTTAGTCCTGCCACCTTGGATCACCTGCAATACATTTCTTTTTCTGCACTCAAAATGGAGATTCCCTTGCAGTTTCTCAGGAAACAAAAAAGCAAAACAAAACAAAACAAAACCCCAAACAAACAAAAAAAACCCCAAACAAAAACCCCATTAAAACAACAAAACAAAAGCAAAACATCTACAGAAAAAAAACATCCCACCACAATCTAAATGCCAGCATTTCTCTCAGCTCTAGACCTAATTTTCCAATATTTTTGCATTCTGTCTATTGATGGACTTTTAGGTTAAAGGCAACTTCTGGGGACATTTTTAAATTAAAAGCTGTATACTTATATTGCATAATAAGGATTAAACTGGCCTTGAACGGTGAGCTTCAATTGGTGTGCCAATTCAAGGTTCAAGGTTCAGTTTTGTTCTCATTTTTTCGCATTGGCATTAATCATGCTTTTACCAAAATCTGACTCTGTTCCCATGAAGAGTGTCCCTGTGCTGAGAAACCACAGTCCCAGAGACTCACAGATGCCTTGGTAGAGGAGATGCAGCCACCACTGGGTTTGGACATTGTTGGAGCCCAGAATCCGGGGAGTTTGGGGTTTTCTGGGCTTTCTGACCCTAACCCCTGGACAACACTGCTTTTGACTTAGGGTCTTGGAGAAGGCTTCCAAATTTGAGGATGGAGTTAGAGTCATGGGTGTGTAGTTGGAATGGAAGTGTGTGATGTCACATGGTGAAGGGTTTTGAATTTGAAGGTTTTGGAGTGTGGTGGTGGGTATGGGACAGAATGGAGGGGTTTAGGTGTTGTCTTTTTCTGTCTTCTTTCTTCTTCTTCATAGTTTCAGGTAGTGGTTTCTGGTTGAATGGTTGGTGCTGAACTGCAGGTCATGACAGTTTGGTTATTGAGTCAAAGGTATGATGTAGGTGTTGGTTCTTTATTGGACTGTTTGGCTTTGAAGAATCTTGTAACTAGATAAACTGAGGCCTCCACTTTGCTCATTTTTAGCTGGTAGCTAGAGGTGCTGCAGAACTCTCTGTACTTAAGATAAAATCGAATAAACTACCAAGTCTGGACATGAGAACATTAATCTCCTCGTGTTTTTAATCCTAACTCTGAGTAAAAACAGAAGAAAATGATGACAAGCCACTAATTAAGTGATGCAGTTACCACATTTACACAGGACAAACCATACCTTGCTTTCCCCTGTTTTCACTGCCAGCATCAGGTCATCCTTGAGCTGTTTCTTGCAGTGCTCACAGGTGCAGTCGAAGTAATATTGCTTCTTGAGCTGCTTGCGCCGCTCCTCGCTCAGGCTGAGGAAATCCACGTAGGAAACAGTCAGCTCATCCCCCGGAGAAATCTTGCTCAGGGCCCGCAGCTCGATCCTGGGGGCAGAGGAGGGGGCTGTGCATTGGGAGAAGCAGCAGAAGTGCAGCCACACATTCCTCAGGGACAAACCCTGCCCTGCCTTGCAGAGGTGAGCCCTCGCCCTAAGGCACTGCTTGGTCTTCAGGGAGGCAGTGCAGAGCTGAGCAGCACTCTGGTTAACTGAATGCACAGCAAGAACACAATCCCACCAGCTTTTCCTGCCCCTCTACGAGCCCCTGGCAGGGACATGTGAAGGTCTGAGCTATAAAGAGATTATGGCTCCATTACTATACCCATATGGGGGCTGAACCCAGACAGCAACTTTTAGTTTGTTGCAGGAGATCTCACCAGAAGAAAAGCATGTTGAGATCAGAAATACACACCAAAATGCTGGGTTTGGATTTTGGGTCTTTTTTTAAGTGCTGCTTTGCATGCTACCCACACATCCCTGGCTACCCTCCCAGATCCTGAGCTCTGCTGCCTTTGGTATCGTTTTTGCTTTGAAAAGTGAAGACAAATCCCCTCTGGGTGCAGCATAAGAGATGCCCTCACCCTGTTCATACATTCTACATAAAAGCTTAGAATAATTATCTGGAGAGGGTCTATTTTTAAATAGATCGTTTGACCTATTACCACAATTCAATTGTCAGTCTCTGTTACTGAAATCTGTGGCAAGCCCCTGATGATGAGATTTGGAAAACCAGATCTTTGTACTTGCCTTTCCCTCATGTCATCCTCTGCAAAAGGACTTAATGTGGAAATTCAGTCATTCCCTTGCTGTTTCACTCTACTGAATCTCCCAGTTACTCTGGGCCATCTCTCAGCTGTAGGGGCTAAGCAGGCACAACTGGCTAGACAGTTTAGTCAGAATGGGGAAAAAATCCATCAAATACCAACTGTGAGGTGGTTCTTTTGCATCCACCTCCTCTTCCAAGTACTAGTGAGCTCAACACTGTGTTTAATGTGCTCATCTGCCCTGAGATGGGTCTGGGGGGACCTGTTGGCTCCCACCTGAACATGAAGTGCTCTAGGTGAAACCCAACAAAAGCCTCATTAAAGGCAGAGGTGGTAGAGACTCACAGGTATCACCAGGTGCTTTAAAAGTGAGCCTTTTGGGGAGGACATGACTTATTCTGTGTGATCATGACTTTGCAAAGGGATTGTAATTGTAAAATTTGTAATTGTAAAAATTGTAATTTTCCTGTAATTCCCTTCTAATTCCCCTGGAATTCCTGTTACAGGCTCTCAGTACCAAGGATGTAGCTCTGAGTCTTCCAGCTCTGCTAAGCAGCTGTCAAAATTCTTCTCCGAGGCTGGTCTTGATCTTCTCTGGGTGTTGTCATATCAGCAGCATATTTCACACAAAATTTATCTCCAAACATGCCATTGTCAAGAAGGGCAGCTATTAGTTATGTCACAACCACAGGAAAATGCCAGGCAGAGAAAGGTACAACCAGCTACTTCAGCAGGAAGTGCACAAAAAAGAGCAATTCCCATCTGAAAATTTACACATATAAACATTCCTGTTCACACTTCACAGGATCCTCGTTCCAGTGAGCCATGCAACCAGAGAAGCAAAATCCAGCCTCTGACTTTCATGATGCCCCTGATAGCCCAAGCACCATAGGGGTATTTTAAGCAGCATTCCTTGTGTGGAGGGGATTGATAGCCTTTGGGGTAAGCCAGGAAACACATGGCATATTTTAAATACTGCAGTTAAAGAGACACTGGCAGCCAGGAGCACACCACTGAGCTTGTCAAGGGCTCTTTTCCCCAGTGGCTGCCACGAGCAGCTGGGACCTTGATAGCTGCATGCACAGGCACAGGGAGTGCCTGATAGCTCAGAACTCAAATTGCCCCAAATAGCAACTCTAATCAGAAGTGAAATTCTTCCCCCACTTTTTTATGGTCCTATCTATAATGTACTGAATGAGATTCAGTAGTGAAGAAGAGCACTTCAAATGCATTTCACATTTTCTTTGGGGATAATACATGCCTGCTTGAAATGAAATTTTAAAGACAACAGTGTCCCCTGAAGAACACTGACTATAATATACCAAATGCCATGAGTTAAGCAAAGATTTTTTTTTTGCACATATTTTTGTGATTTATTTAGTTTGGATCAGGTAACAGTGGCATCATTAAAAGGTGGAACATTAATCATGGATTATGATAAAAAGGAATTGAAACCTACATTTCATGGTACTGCTACTGTAGGCAACACATTCCTCGGGCACAGTTTGTTGCAGGAGAAACGTGGAGTATTTAGTATGTCAGTAACAGTCATTTCTCATCTCCTAATATGCAAGGTTTTATTTTGGGTTGTACAAGATTAGCAAGACCTTGTTCTGACTTTCATGCTCTTGCCATGATAAAGAGAGGAGAAATGAGAAGTGGAGAGAGGAAATACTGACAGGGAGGAAGCCAGAGGACAGGGTGGGAAGGCAGAGAGGGAATTCGCCCTGGGAAGGACAGTTGCAGTATTACCACTATCATTTTAATTTACTACAAAATGCAGAGTTAAGTGAGGTTTGGGTTTAGTGGGGCTTTACACAGGGGAAGAGAAGTTTAGAAGACAGGAAAAATGGAATTTGGTGTAAACAGAGGGAGCCCCTTGGGGTCTTTGCATCTTTTCCATTAAACACAGGGCGTGAGGGGTACAGGGTAATGGAGGAGAATGATGCTTTCAAGACTGACCCACCTCATCTGTGTGTGGAACATTGATCTTACAGCCTCATGACTGAAAGACAAAACAAACATCTGCAGTTTACACATGTACAAGTACAACATTAAAAAGAAAATGGGTACAATGCATAGCACTGGACATTGTACTGGCAGGAGACAAGGGGGCTCCCTGTGCCTGGCTCATGTGGCACTGCATGAGAGCTTCCCTTTGGATGTGCAGGACCAAACTGCCCATCACTTGGTGGAAAACTGCCCTGGCACTATGATTTTAGAAGTGGTCTAGGTCAGGGAATGTGCAAAACCTGCTCCTGACATTTGACAGGAACGAGGGGACCAGATCTCCTGCACAGAAAGGTCTCCACTGACATCAGCAGTGGTGCTCTCTAGGGCACAGCTTGAAATGGAAATCAGAGTGGGATTTCAGCCACAATTTACCTGGCCAATAACCCAATGGTCAAGTTTAAAGTCAGTAACCAGATACATATGGGAGCTTTGACAAGCTGCCAGGCAAATAAATGCCATTCCTGTACTTACCCAGAAAGTCAGGGCTGTTATCACTGCTGGTTGCTGGGAGCTGTTTGGAGGGGCTCTCCCACAAGCCCAGTATGGATCCAATCCAGGACAACTGGATATCATAGCACAGACTCCAACCTGAGTTTGGATCAGACCCTATTTCCCACCTAGGTAATCATCCTAATTTAGTTCTGTTTTTCTCTTGACTCATTTACCAGCTTCTTGATAAATGCTGGTGTAGTTTTATCAGGGAAAACCAGCAATGATAACTGGAGTGCAGAACCAATGTGTTAGTTAAAAAAAGGAGAGGCTGGGGGGAAGAGGGGTGGTTAAGTTATAGCACTAATGTTTAGTGAAGACAGGGAGCTGTAAACTAGTAGCAGAAAGATCAGAGGAAATCCTGTGGCTGTGCAGTTTTTGGCAAGCAATTTCCCAGTTAATGTTTTGCACACACTGCAACATTCTGAGTCAACAGCACTTGATACCTGTCATGGCTTGGAAAATGGGAAGGGCAGAGCATCCCTCCTGTGAGCTACCTCCACACCCAGCTCTGGTGAAATATCCCTACATTTCCCACTTTTTCCATCTTTTCCATCTTTTTCCATCTCACTCATCCTGCAGAGGTTTTCTTACAGGACTTGAGTGGGAATAGGGAATGCCCAGAGACTGAGAGCATCCTGCACTCTCAGGTGACTCTGCTTGCAGATAACTATCACAACTGTCACTGAGGTCCCCTTGCTAAAGAGTGAATCAGAGATTAATTGAGATGGTACATCCTCACCAGATGGGGGTTGTGTTAGGAGTGGTTATAAACACACCAACAGATAGTGATACACAGCTGATTGCAAGCTTTGGTTAGGAGAAACTCTTGGACTGTGGACTCAGCATCATCCTTCATAATTTGCTCACAGGAATTACTCCTTAACTATTTTAAAATGAGGCTTCAATATAAGGGCTGAGTTCAACAGCTACTTACTACTTTAGCTACCTATTTTGAGTCTAGTTTAAAAACTCATAAGAAACCAGGAAAAAAATTCTTCCCTGGATTTGCTGGATTTGAGGTCAAATCTTATGTATTTTTTAGTGCATCAGATGAGAATATTTTAAATAACAGTGAGAGAAACCAATTTGTCTTTAGCAAGAAAATACTGTTTGGGTTTGATTTTTTTTTTTTTCTGGGCTAGAGAAGGAAATAGGAATGAAGGGATTTTCTGGGGCAGGGACCTGACACTGGGGGTGGCAGAGCCTGCTGAGTTGGCTGTTAGGATGCATCCCTGCTTCACCAAAGGAGAGAAATCCACTCACTTGCCATTGTTGAAGACAACAGTGCAGTTGGGCCAGCAGTCATGGTTGGCCTGGCAGAGGTTGGGGAAGATTCCCACACCAACAGCCTGCAGTCCTCTTTGGTCACTGAGGGTAAAGCCATTGCAGCTGATCTAGGCCCAAAACACAGGCAGGAAGAAACATCAAAGGAGAAAAAGCTGAAACACCCCAGTCAGGATAAAACATCAGAAGAGAAGCAATGCAGGACTCATGCAGAGGGACCAGGGCAGAGCTGAGTCAATGTTACAGAATATTTGCTGTCAGTCTTCACTTGGGATGCCCAAGAGAAACTTGGTTTGGTCATGCATTGATTTCCTTGTATTTGGTTCCTGAAATAATTCAGCAAAAGGTCACAGGAAAATGATTTTGAGGCAATTCAAGCAGAAAGCAAAGTTCACACTCATGAAAACAGGTATCAGTTAGAAATTAACCTTGACTGCTGCATTCATCCTGGTCATGTTTGCTGGGCTGCCCTCAAAGCTCATAAAAACCAGCTACTACTCTTTGCAGTGAATTTTCAGAATGGCTACTTTTGCATGACATACATTCCAAGAATGATTTTTTTCCACTTTTCCATATGATACACTATTAATTAGATATGAACAGAACAGTATTTAATCACAAACACAAATAATGGAAATATCTGCAAAAAGAAAATGTGATAAGATAAACCAAAGGAAACAATTACCCCAGCTGCTGATTATTTTACCCTGTTAATAGTTTTATTTCCTTTGTGGCCTGATTCTGTAGTTTTTCTTGCTTCTCCACAGACAAGCTGTGCTGATCACTAGCACATAGGGTCTCCCTGTGTCCAGTGGACTGGGTTTTCTTTCTGCTGTGAGTACCAAAGCATGCTGTGTCCTCTCCCTGTATTGGGAGTGGCAAAGACCAGCTTGTCTTGCACAGCAGCCACTGGCAGAGGGGTGAGCAGAGCCTGTGTCTCCTCTTGGCACTGTTGGAGGGGATACTGCAGGGATACCCAAGGCTGGGAGCAGAGCAGCTCAACCTGAACTGGAATTTCCCTCTCTGCTACACTAAGAAGAAAAATTTGTAGTTAACAACTTAGTAATGGATATTATTAAATACATTTCCAAATTTTTATTGATTTTATAATATATATTACGTCAATGTAAAAAAATCTAATGCACACTATATTAACAGACGTGTAATGTATCTACTAAAACAGATCTGCGATATTCAAATATATTCTAGGTGTATTTACTTTTCATATATTTTTATATATTTATATGTATTATATTATATCATATCATATTATATATTTAAAAATATATTTTCTCAGCTCTCCCAGGTGCTGAGAGATGCCCAGTGGGACTTGTGATGAAAATGCAGCATCTATGGTTGAGCAAACCACTTGTCTGCACATTTGGACAGACAAAATGTTTCAGCCTTGCCATGCCACAGTTTCCCAGTGTCAGTGCAGAGGAGAAGCAGGTGGGGAATGGGATGAAGTCAGCCATCCCCTCATCAGGCCAGCTGCAGAGTTTGTCCCCAGATCTGGCATTACAAACCCTCACCCCTCCATACCACTCCGAATATGTGGGAGATGAACTGCATCCCGAACTGCTGGCAGTGGGGTGGCCAGAACTCCAGGAAACTCTCCACATCAGCCCTGAGCTCCTTCCTCTCCTCGTCCCCAAAGCTGTCCACGTGGTTCTGCAGCTCGTCAATGGGCACCAGGCAGCCCTCGGACAGCCCGCTGCCCTCCCTCTCCATCTTCCACAGGATGCGGGCAGCCAGCCTGGCACAGCGCAGGGAGAGAGCAAACAGCACACAGATCATCTGCTGGGGGATGTGTGCAGCCACACCACTGAGCCAGCCTCAGATGGGGGCTGGGTGGTCACTCCCCAGCCTTCTGGAGGAAAGGGACACGCAGGGTTTTGTCCTGTGTTCTCATCTGGAGAAATGCTACACACCTACACACCCCACAGCTACTCCCATTTACTTGAGGATTCCTCTCATTTTTTATGGTGGAGCCAGAATGTGAAGACAAATTAATGTACCCTATAGGCAGATTGGGGAAGAATCCATCTCCTCTTTCACTTTTCCACCTACTCCCCAGTTTCCCACAACTCCTAAACCATTCAGGGTGAGTTTGCCTCACCACATTCAGAGTTTTTGAGACCCAACACCAAAAAAAACCCACCAAATAGGAGCACACCTCTTGCACCACTGATGTTCCTCCATGTACCTTCCCTATCTCAGGGGTGCTCCTGCCCTATCCTAAACCTTCTCCCACCTCCACCTTGCCCAAATCAGGTCACCCAGCTCTTCCTTGGCAGGGGGTGCCGTGTCCTCTCCCAGGTCACACTCTCACCTGATGTTTTCGGTGGGTGCCTTGCCATGCCTCTTGATGGCAGAGCACTCATTTTTGTGGCTGAGCCAGGCTGCTCTCTGGCAGGTCCTGTCGCAGTAATGGGCAAACTTGCACTGCCCGCAGCGGTGCAGCCGCTCCTGCCTCTTGAAGCAGGTGTGACAGATGACATGGGTCAGGCTGCAAGGACACAAGGACACCCTGGGTCAGTGAGGGCCAGCTCTGCCCAGTGAAGATCCTGAAAGTTTTGCACCCCTGGGCTCAAAAATGAACCCCTCAAGATTTTTGAGGAGGATGGAGAAACATCTCGCTCAGCTTAATCCTTGTGTTCTTGCCTGGTGCTGCTGCTGGAAGTGAAATGGTGATGGAATAGCTGGGACCCCTTCAAAAGGGGTGTTTCATCTTTGGGCGATTCAAATCAGGATTTTCAAGCAGTATACTACAATTGTATGCATGTAACTATAACCAAGGCTGGGGGAGGATACTGATGAAGAAGCCTGACCTCACCCATATGCCCCTTCATGTGCCCTGCTTTTGCTCCCAGAACTTAACTCACTGAAAAGCAGGGGGAGACACTTTGGTCTCTTGTCTAAAAAATTTTGGGACTTTCCCCTTGCTGCTAGAGAAGGCTTTTCACTGCCTGATTTGGTGTCTCCAGCTGTCTGCTTCTCCAGGCAACCACCCACTTTATCTGGGCCTCCAGCCAGGCTTGACATACAGGAGAATTTAAATTCCCATCACTCAGCCACTGCTGGTGCCAGAAGGGAGGATCTCCTCACTGCAAAAAGCTCAGGGATCACAGAGGCTTCATGATCAAAGGAGCATTTATAATTGTGCACAGCACAGAGTGGGGAAACTGAGGCATGGGGAAATAAAAACATGATTAGTGATCCCTTAAGGAGGATGTGCCACAAGCAGGAATCAGACTCACAGCCTCAGAGAATCCAGCCCAAAGATTGTCCTTCCTCTCTACTATACCTATATATAGGTACACACATACATATTTATATTTATATTTGTATTTATATTTATATTTGTATTTGTATTTATATTTATATTTATATTTATATTTATATTTATATTTATATCACAGTACATCACAGATTTAAAAGCAGGATGACCCAGACAAAACCATGTGCAAAAATAAGGTTTGGAAAATAAGGTTTAGGAAAGTGAGCAGTGCTGGAGGGAGCCCAGTTCAAGGCAAGCACCTGAGATGGGGCAGGGGAAAATGTGTCTGGGAAAGGGGGTGCAGGTGTGTCAAATGGAAGAGCTGAGAGCTGGTGGGAAATGTGAGGCTGTGCTCTGTCAGCTGTCAGGTCAGGGGGGCAGAGAGGTGCAAGAGAGATTGCTCTCCTTGTAAGGCAGAGCAGAGACACAGAGCTGATAAAACCCACATGGTTACATCGTGCCAGGAAGCACAGGGAGGTGTCTCATGTGGGGAATGGGGGCCCTTTCTGCCACCTGGGTGTTTTAAGGGAGAAAAGAAAAGAAAAGAAAAGAAAGAAAAAAAGAAAAGAAAAGAAAAGAAAGAACACTAAAAGAAAAGAAAAGAAAAGAAAAGAAAAGAAAAGAAAAGAAACGAAAGAAAGAAAGAAACGAAAAGAAAGAAAAGAGAAGAAAGAGAAAAGAAAAG